>NC_034602.1:53333479-53364946 GCF_900095145.1 Mus pahari
TTTTTGTCTTTCGAGACAGGGTTTCTCTGTATAGCCCTGGATGTCCTGGAACTCACTCTGTAGACCATGCTAGCCTTGAACTCAGAAATCTGCCTTCCTTTGCCTCCCAAGTGCTAGGATTAAAGGCATGCACCACCACCACCTGGCTTCTTTTCTTTTCTTTGTTTTTCCAATTATCTCTGAACCAATCAACCTCCCTTCATATAATCTCTTAGTTAAAAGATTTTCTTTAGAATTTGGAATTTTACATTCAATAGGAGAAAGTCATGTACATTTCCAAAAAAAAAAAAAAAATATGTGAGAACAAGATGCATCACAACATAATCTTATCATCTTATAATTCCATGTTGTGTATTCATTTATTTTTGAATGGAGTTATCTATATAGTGTTAGAGTCAAAGCTCAATCCCTTTGATGTGGGACCTGCTTCTATTCCATACACAAAAGGCTCAAGCTGTAGGTAGAGGTGAGAGCTCAAAGGCATGTCTCCAAATAAGGAGAGCTCCTGGCATCACACGCTTTCTTTAAAGGACTATTTTGACATTTTCCTATGAGCTGAAGGTTTTATCCACACCCATATCATCCAATATGTATTGCTAATTATTATGCTTTCTTCTCCTTTCTATTGTGTATCCTGGCCTCTCTAAGAGCCCTGTATTCCCCTGTGGATTGAAAGTATCAATATATTTTTCCATATTTTAATTATTTATTTATGTTAAAGTTTTATATAATACATTCTAAGCATATACACTTCCTCCAATTTCTCCCAGATCCTCCCTAATTCCTACCTACCCAACTTTGTCTCTTAAAATAAAAACCATAATAAACAAATACACCATAAAATAATGACCAAAATATAGAGGGTGCTATAACAGACAGCATGATGAACTTAAAAGATAAACAGGAAATATGATTAAACTTTCAAAGGTAAGATAATCCTAGACAGGACAGTTTCACATATATTCATTTCTCCCTGAGTCATAATTTTCAAATATTTTCCATGCATTTTCCTAACAGAGGTAGAGCTGACTTAAGAATATCCAGTTAAGATCCAAGGTGTTTTTAATTATATTCATTTTTATCTTAAAATTACAAGAAAGCTTTTTATTTTTTTATTATTTATTTATTTATTTATTTTTCACTCGAGATTTTATTCCCCTCTTAAAGTATCAATATCTCTTACACTTCAGTTTTTTCTGCTTTCATTGAAGATATGGTGAGGACAAAATCAACTAATCAACTTGAAGAAATCCAAAGAAATAAATAATCCAGGCAAATGCTTGTTGGGGATAGTGTCTGGTAGTTGATATGGAAATTTAATCACTTTCATTAGAAAGCGACAACTATTTCTAGTTTTAGCTCATACTGTCTCACAGTGGAAAATGCATTTCTCATAAAAATAATGCCATCTGCCATTAGCTTTACGAGCTTAGTCTTATATCGACATGCATAGTAGCTTATTCAAGTTAGATGGATCAGAGTAAAGGATGAAATGAGAGACAGGAGAGACTACAGTACTTGTAGGGTATCAAGGATACATCTGAACACCTGAGTTTTCCTGAAGGTTACCAGACGAATGTCAGCAATAATTCAGCAGCTTCCACAAAGAGTGAGTACATTTCTACTGTCTTTGATGAGCCTCCTCCTCGAAGAAACCTTCTACTGGGAACTTCCAGCTGAGTATAGTCGTCTCTGGGGTTACACTTATTTGAAAACATTTTTTTTTAATTTATCCAAAACACATAAGAATATGTTAACAACATTACAAGCAAACAATTGGAATTTTAATGATCATAATTAGCCATTTTAATTAAAGTTTTATTATAAGACTCTCCAAATTTTCATGCAAACATTCACTACAAAGATAATTAGAGTGAATTTTCTAAGACTGTAGAAAAGTCATTAATCTAAATTTCTTTCATCATCTTAGAATTTCAAATTATATATAGTATTATTTCATCCTGATTGATTTACCTTTCATCAATTGAATCATAACTTGTGGTAAAATAATAACTTTTGGACACTTAGTTTATATATTTCCTAGGATTAATTATAGACAAAATAAGTATAGAATAACTAATGAAATCACAGTTTATGAACTACACAGACACAAATACACAATGATATATGAACATAAACATGCATTCTATATGATTAGTGATTGTCACATTTAACTATGCGAACACTTTATGAGAGAATCATTTCTGATGAGATTAATGGGCATATTTTAATCAGAAATCTTTAAAAAAAACACCACTTGCTTTTCTCTTATAATATTCAATAATATTTAGTATCCATAAATCATGCAAACAGACTGAAACAGCAAGGACAAATAACCTTATATCTATGTTATTATTACATGAAAAAAATTTTAAACACTTGTATTTTAACACTATAAGTAAATAAAAAAGAGTGATTCTGCTGAGTATATGATACAGATCTATGTTTGCTTTCTTTCCAATCTCCATTCTGATTTCCTTAGTGACTTAACTAGTTTATGTCCCTTACCTGCATCTGGTGGTTTTATTTTCTGAATGATTACCATAACAACTGGGATGAGATGAAATCCCAAAGCACTTTCCCTTACATTTCTCAGATGGCTTGTGTGAAGTTGGGGAGCAACAGGAACAATGAAAAGGGGGTGAAATAGGAAAGTCAAGAAGATTGGGAAACTGAGGACTATGTTCAAAATAAAATATGCACATGAAAATGTCTTTATGTAAAAATACAGTGTATTATACATTCATAGGATGAAACCTTTGTTTTGAAAAGATGAATTCTGGAGCATGGAAAGGCATTTTAGAGGTCTTTCTCTGGAGAAAATCTGCATCCTACCTTTCCTAACAGCTATAAATTGCTAAGAGCTCATCAGGTAGTGGTAGGGTTTAGGACCTCCTCCTCCCAATATAGGGAGGATAGCTGGACTGACTTTCTGTATAAATATCTCAAACAATACTTATTTTTAAGATTTAAATCAAGCTTAGACAGATATTAATAAATAGAAGTCCTTCTACACTATTGAAGTGAGTATAAATTAACAGATACTCTGGAAAGTAGTAGCAAAATTAAATGTGTGTGCATGCATGTGTGTGTGCATGTGTGCATGCATGTGTGCGTGCATGTGTGCGTGCATGTGTGCGTGCATGTGTGTGTGCATGTGCATGCATGTGTGTGTGCATGAGTGCATGTGCATGTGCGTGTGCATGTGTGCGTGCATGTGTGCGTGCATGTGTGCGTGCATGTGTGCGTGCATGAGTGCGTGTGCATGTGCATGTGCATGTGCGTGTGCGTGTGCGTGTGCTTGTGTGTGTGTGTTTTACAGGGTTACTATTGCTGTGGTGAAGCACCATAATCAAAAAGCAGGCTCAGGAAGAAACGGGTTATTTAGCTTCATTTCATGTCACAGCTCATTATTGTAGGAAGTCAGGACAGGAACTCAGTCTAGGAACCAGGAAGCTGGAGCTGGTGCTGGAAACTGAGGAGTGCTGCTTACTAACTTGATCTCCATGGCTTGCTTATTCTCTTATAGAACTTAGGACCCATCAGCCCATAGATGGCACCACCCAAAGTTGGTTAGGCCCTCCCCCATCAATTGCTAATGAAGAAAATGTCTTATAGGCCTGCATACAAACTGATCTTAAGCAGGTTAATTTCTTTTTCCTTTTTTTAAATTTATTTTAAACTCCAGATTTTATTCCCCTCCCAGTCCATGCTGGGACTCTTCCACATCCTATACCTCCTCCCTGTCCCCCTGTCTCCACGAGTATGTTCCAAACCCCCACCCCCATTCCACCAAACCTCTAAACTCCCTGGGGCCTCCATTCTCTTGAGGGTTAGGTGCATCTTCTCTGATTAAACCCAGACTTAGCAGTCCTTTGCTGTATATGTGTTTGGGGCCTCATCTCATATCATGCTGTCTGGTTGGTGGTCCAGTGTTTGAGAGACCTCGGGGTCCAGGTTAATAGAGACTGCTGGTCCTCCTACAGGGTCACCCTCCTCCTCAGCTTCTTCCAACTTTTCCAGAGTTCTTTAATTTTTAGGATTGTTTTTAGCTATACTGAGTCTTTTATTTTTCCTTATGAATGTGAAAATTGTCCTTTCATGATCATTAAATATTTGTGTTGGAATTTTGATGCATCAGTAAATAGTCAATTAATAGAGGAGGGCAAAGAATGAGGTAATTTCTTAAATTAGATTCCCTCCTCTCAGATGACTTTAGTTTGTGTCAAGTTGACATAAAACTATCCAGCACAATATATATCTGTAATTTGATACAGCCTCCCTTTCACCTTATCTGTCCAGTATTGGACAGCTTTCTGCACTCTCATGTTAACTGAAATATTATTTATGACAAAGACATAGAACAAGTGGCAATTGAGAGATGAATGTATAAAGGAGAAAGAGAGAGAGAGAGAGAGAGAGAGAGAGAGAGAGAGAGAGAGAGAGAGAAATAGAGGAAAAGAGGGAGGGGGAGCAGGAGAGATCACAAATACAGTTGGCTTTTAAAAAAAACTGAAATACTGTTACATGCAACAATCCTTATGAACCTGGAGAACAAATCAAGAGCTTTAGAAGGGAAGAAGCTATTTACTAAGCCCAACTGGCAGAGAATGGCACATAAAATCTCACACAGATGTTATTAATCTATATCCAAACTTTTTGATGTTTATTTTATCAAAGGTTACCTTCAGCCTGTGGGCTGTTTTCAGAAAATGATCTATAAGATACCTGTGTACACATAAATATTAAACTGGGTAACATGGAAAAAGATGAAACTTACAATTAAAGCTTTGTATTAATCAAAAGTTAAAAAGACAGATTATATGAGAAATCCAAGGGATAGTATGCTTGATGAAATTTTTCTCTTAAAGGCAGGTTAAACATAAATGGGCTGAGCACATAGTAGGACAACAGGATAAGTAAATAGGACTATCTGATCTCAAGGCATATCATTAACTTTATGGGAACTTTTTTCAAAAGTTCGTTCTTTTTTGAAGAAAAAGAGGTATTTTTCAGAAAATTCAATACCACATCATCTCCATGTCTTTATTCCACATCATGTACCTTTGTCTATAAATATACAGTATCCTTAAAGTGTGCATCATTTGTCCCATATACTCTATTCAGAATTATTTGGTATATTTTGTTTTAAATATTAAATAAAAGACTATTTCCACTTAAGGTACCAACACAATAATTTAATTCATTTCCCTTAATATGTTTTCATACACATTGTTGCTACTGAAATATTCTACTTTAGTTTCAATAGAATCTTAAATTTCAAAATTAGTCATAAATATCTTATATTGATTTGAAGAAAAGAAAGGAAATTTCTTATTTTCAGTAGTTCAGAGAACCCTCTCTCATAAACAGTAATGCTCATTATTTATTGGAAGATTAAACTAGCCAGCACCTTTAGAAAGATAAGAAGTGTTAAATTTCCAGTTTCTTTTTCCTTGCAATTGGTTGGCTAATATTCCTCCAGAAGCAGCGAGCTGTACTGTTTGATGGACTAGAGGCAGGCACACTCCACAGTGAACAGAACTGTCCCCTTCAGAGGTCCTGAGTCTCAGTTCTGCCGACTGGAACTGTGGCCTGGAGATGATTGTTCCATAAAACCCATCTCCAGTGTCCCGAAATGTTAAGTTTTCCAATTACTCCTTGAATGCAGATGTTCGTTGATAACCTATTTTTCTGTTAAGATGAAAAAGAAACAAGTCAGAGCATTGAGTTCATAAATGATTCC
Source organism: Mus pahari (assembly GCF_900095145.1). Lineage (NCBI taxonomy): Eukaryota > Metazoa > Chordata > Mammalia > Rodentia > Muridae > Mus > Mus pahari. Next base: position 53,339,226 of record NC_034602.1, read on the forward strand.
TTGAAAATATTCAGAAAATGGGAGTCAAACAAATTCTGGAAGTTGAATCCCAAAACTTCCATTTCTTTCTCATATAATAAGCAATGAATAGAAAACTCTGGGAAAAAAATCAGATATTATATGTTCAACTAAGTTCATGACTTAGTGTGTTTTATATAGCAAGTTTAATTACTATTATTGTTGTTGTACTGTAGACATTGTCCAATGGCTCGGTATTTTAGGTTCTTTGCTGCTCTTGTAGAGAATCCCAATTCTGTTCTCTTTCCCCAGGTCAGGTAGCTCCTAACTGCCTGTGACTCCATCTCAAGGAGTTAGGAAATTTTCTCCTTTCATTCAAAGGCACAGGTAGCTACCAACACATGAACAAACACACACACACACACACACACACACACACACACACACACACACTCACTCACTCACTCACAAGTAAAAATATTAAATATTAATACAAAACAAACTGTTGCAGATAACCAAAGGCATGTTAAACTTTGCATTAAGACTTTAGTTGTATGTGTTCTTTAGAGCTTTTAATAAAATGAAACTCATGGAAAGTCTGTGGATTTAAATTTTTTGTAACCCATATACAATAAGCATTTGATGAAAGTAAACCATGGAAATATCTATAAAATAATCTTAAACTGGACAGCTTGGATAAACATAATATTGCTTTCCCTTCACATTTACTCCTTAAGGAAAGAAAATTCAGAGACTCCTGTCATACATAAATGTCATTATAAGGAACTTAAGGCACTAAGAGAGAAATAGAGAGGCTGTCTATTTTGGAATTAAGTTAAACTCTATCTGTCCTGATCTACAAACTTTATTGTCACTTTTACTTTATAAGTTCTATTTATACAGATGCCTTTGGGCATAAAGCACTTTTTCGACAAGTCTAGTTGCCTCTTATAAAACCTGTTTCTGTTGGTTCATTGACAGCTCATCTACCAGCAAATCTCAGTAGTGACAAATGTTAATGATCGAAGCACATATCTTGATTTCTCTCAGGATTTCAATATAAATTTGATTCAATACTGACTTTACAGTTATTAGCTCATCCTCTCTCACTATTTCCTTTCATCCAACAAGGATAAACTGTGTGTTAGGATTCTAGTCACTCGAACAAAGAGAGAGAGAGAGAGAGAGAGAGAGAGAGAGAGAGAGAGAGAGAAGAAGAGAGAAGAGAGAGAGAGAGAGAGAGAGAGAGAGAGAGAGAGAGAGAGAGAGAGAGAGAGAGAGGAATAAGAATACAGTGTTAATCTGCAATCATTTACTTAAATTTATAATATAACTTGCATTCTAACTTTCATACCCAACAATAAATTATAATTTTACATGTTGCTAATAATTCTTGAAAATTAAAATTATTTGCCATTCCATAATAATGAAATATATGTTGCATTTTCTGGTGCGCTTCAATGTATGGGTTCTGGAAAGCAAACTCTAATAGAATAACAGATCATAAGTATAAATAAATAACATCTATTTTTCATACAAAGCTAATCTTGGCCCTTGATACATAATAATGTTTCAGCTGACATAATACTCCATTCTGTATATCATGACTCATGTCACTTAAGGAGAATACAAATGTCATCACTGTATTATTCCCTCTATTTACCATCTAATATTTGGCTAATATTTCAAAAGAAAAGCTTATGTAGCCCAAATAATCTCAGTCCTAATTAAAGCTCCAGAAATATAGTATTTTCACTAACTTACACCGAAAAAATAGGTTTCAAAACATTATGAGAAAGATAATCAAAATGTACAACTGACTCAATAGATTCCTGTGTATATATGTATGCTTAAAAATACATAAATATGTAGGCTAACAGTATATTGTTAAAGGAAAACTGGATATTGGAATAAATGACTACAGTTTAATCTATTGTCAGATGTTTTTATTAGGCCATAAAGAATTGTGTCAAGACAAGCAATTATACATTAAGTGTTTCTTATTTCATAAGTGATCATGTAAATGTTTGTAACAAAATAATGGCTCCAGTTTCCCCCCCCCCCAAATTAAATTTTGGTTGCTGATAATTAAAGTGATTTATTTCCAATTCAAATAGCAAGATGATTCCAGATTTCCTAGGTGGAATTATATAATATGAGTTCTTAAAAGCACAAGGATCCAGAAGATGCAGTGCAAGAGTGATGCAGTAGAAGGACTCAATCTGCCTGGTTGCCTTTGAAGATGCAGGAGGATATCTACACGGGAAGGAAGTAGGATGACTTTCAAGAAGCAGAAGAGGGAAGAAAGTTGACTCTGCTTACAACCACAATTGCTGCAGATAGCTTGTGTTTAAGAAGATATGAAACATGAGGAGAGCTAATAGTCTTTCCTGAAAACCCCCATGTCTGCTTTAAATATATAGACACAGAGAGAGAGAGGTAAGAAAGAGAGAGGGGGGGGGAGGGAGGGAAGGAGGGAGGGAGGGAGGAAGGAAGGAAGGAAGGAAGGAAGGAAGGAAGGAAGGAAGGAAGGAAGGAAGGAAGGAAGGAAGGAAGGAAGGAAGGAAGGAAGGAAGGAAGGAAGGAAGGAAAGAAGGAAGGAAGGAAGGAAAAAAGAAAAAAGGCTAAATAAATAATACATGCATACATACATAGATTGTAACCACAGGCTTTCCCCCCCACACTGTTTTCCTGAAGTAAAGACTCTGAGACTTATTATTTATGAATTAATGGCTAAGACATAAAGCTTGGGTTGTTCTGTCAGTAGCTCATGACGTAATTAACCTGTTTATTCTATACTATGAGTGCCATGTGAGTCCGTTTCATTCTGAGGCGAATCCCTTCCCATGTCTGACTCTATCCCAGACTTCCTCTCTCCTCCCTGGAATTCCCATCTCCTAGTCCCTGTCTCAGCTAATAGGCCATCTGCTTTCTATTGACAGGTGATGTTTCTGTGCAGGACAAATGAGATTCTCTCCCCAATAGTACATAAACAAACAAACAAACACTCAAACAAATCAGACTAAAATAGCACAACTGGCTGTACTAACAGCAAGCATTTTGCAGCTCAGGCATTGCTTTCCTAATGACTTTCATGATTTGTGCTGACTTCAGCTTTAGCAAAGTAGGTCACTATAAATTAACTACAAGTTCTCAGTGTAGACCATAGGAGAATAATTTTTCCAGCAAAGGTCACTGACACCCCGGTAGGATGGCAGTGTGGCTTAAGCAATAGTATTGTTAGCATGCTTAATAAATTAGTCTTTTTAGTGCCCTTTTCACTCCTGTTGACTCACTGGCTACTTAGCTTGTAGAGCAAATGAATGTCCAACTGAGCATGTCTATGGTCAGTAATTCCTAGCATTCATGTTGCCTCTGCAGCATCCTGAACTAAGTTTTTTTTTTTCTTTTTTTTTTACCATTAACCTTGAGCCATCAACCCCTGTATGGCAACTTTGGCCTCTAGAGCATCTGAGATCACTGATGGAAGATTCTCCTATGATTGGAACTGTTACCGTTTCTTCATAGAGGCAGCAAGGAGGAAGTCATCTGAAACTCACCTGAGATTCCAGCCACCTCATCCCTCTAACATACTGTAATTGAAACTGCCTTATCTGCACATGGCCTTAGTGGTGATAAAGTATATAAGAGGGGGAAGGTTGACTGGGTTAATGACTCCAGTGACTCAGGTAATTTATGCTGGGGTAGAGCTATTATTATGATGAAGCTGCCTGAGAGTGACCTCTGTCCCAGTAAGGAAACAGAATGAACTTCCTGTCTTACCAAGCTATACTAGAATAGAGTATGTTCTGAGCCCCATCATGGATGCACATATTTCTGTGTATTATCACTAGACAAAAACATCTGATCTCCAGAGTAAGTCATTTTCTAATTGAGAAGTATCACAGTGGTGGTCCTGTGTGTATGGAATTCCTAACTTAATAGACATAAACTATACCAAATATTGAATATGCCTCTGATTTTACAGTAAATTAAGTAAGCGACAATCAGTATTGTTCTACATGAGCTTAAGAACACAGGCTCAATTGTATAATCCTTGTTTCATGCTACAGTTTCATGTTTAAGTGTCCTTCTAAGGTTGGCTCTCCAAAGCAGTGCATTTGGTAGGTGTTCAAACATCAAGATGTGAAGCCCAGTGGGAGTCCTTCTAGGTATTTATGTGCCCTGGGCTTTCCTTTTCCTCTTTCAGTGTCTGGCAATGAAACCAATGGTTACTTGTTTGTTTGTTTGTTTATTTTATTATAGTATCACACTGCAAATTAAGATTCTTCATCAGGAAACACAAGGGAACATGGTTAAACAAAGGGATAATACCAGTATCATGAAGTGAAATCTCCAAATCCATGATTGCATAATAACTACCTATTTTCATAAGTGGACATCGTAGGGCTTTCTTACAGAAATAAAAACAAATCTTTAAATAGCAAAATGAATTAACATGGCACATGTTTATTAACTATTGGTTAGTATTCTATAGATGATAAATCTCGGTAGGTTTAGCTGGATCTTGTGTGAGAGTTTCACAAGGTAAAGAAGTATCAAAGAGCTATAGAAGGGTTCTATTCTTGTGAGGCTATGCCAATGCCTGGCAAAACAGAAGTGGATGCTCACAGTCATCTATTGGATGGAACACAGGGCCCCTAATGGAGGAGTTAGAGAAAGTACCCAAGGAGCTAAAGGGGTCTGCAACCCTATAGGAGGAACAACAATATGAACTAACCAGCACCCCCCAGAGCTGTGTCTCTAGTTGCATGTGTAGCAGAGGATGGCGTAGTATGCCATCAATGGGAGGAGAGGCCCTTGGGGTCTTGTGAAGATCATATGCCCCAGTACAAGGGAATGCCAGGGCCAGGAAGCAGGAGTGGATGGGCTGGGTAGCACGGCAGGGGGAGGGTATAGAGGACTTTGGGGATATCATTTGAATTGTAAATGAAAAAAATATCTAATAAAAAAAGAAGAAGAAAAAAGAAGCATCAAAGAGGCATAACATTGAGTCCAGAGATTTGAGGAAAATTTTTCTTCTGGAAACATTTTTCTTTATTGCCTCTCAGTCAGGTTCTCAGCTCTCTCAGGCTGCCAACAACTTTCAAACATACTTAGACCACATTGAATTTTTCTCATGTTTGCAGTCGTTCTGACTTACCATCCAATAATCTACAGAGAAAAGGCTCTGTTTGAAACATGATTAGTTTTATCTGGTTAACGTCTCAAGATAACCTCCTAACCAACTGACATTTTACTCACATAAACTATACATAAGTTGATAAAGTACATAATCACCTCTAAAATATTTACCCTTGAAATATAACACCAAATTTTCAACACACCACCTTTTATCAAAGTCCCAATTTTATCACCAAAAAAATTATTCAATGGACATACAATTATGGCTATACTCTTTGTGCCATAAATCGCATAAATCACATGATTATATATATACCAAACCTCTGTGATCTACCTCCAAGTTTAAGCTATTTAATGGATGATTGTATTGTAAGTATGCTTAGATGTAATTGATGGTCTCAAAAGAAATACACAAAACTCATTCCCAATGTACAAAAATGGCAAAACATGAAATCTAGGAAAAGCTCTCACCCCACTGAATTAAACCACACAGAAATTTTGAATTTCTCACTGCCAAGGAGATAAAGAAACAAATAATCATATTGCAAACTAAGACTGCAAACAACAGTGTATTAATAACACAATACTACCATTGTAAAAATGAACTATTTTATGTATAATGAACTTCAGCAAATTGGGTGAATCCACAAAATGACTACTACCTATACATCCATGATCTGCCCTGTGTGGTGAAGCAGAAAACATATACAGAATGTACTGTAGTGAAAGATGGGAGGAGGAAAGGGAAACAGAAAGTAGAGAGTAGAGGAGGGGAAAGCAAGAATTCAGAGGAACTGGAAAGAGAAGGTGAGAGCAGGAACAAAGAAGAAAGGGGAGAAGGGAAGATGGAGGGAACTGAGGGCAGAAGAGAGGAAAATTATTTATTGATACACAAGGAAGAAACATTATCTCAATTTTTACTTTTGCAATATCATATGGGTGTGTGGCACATATCCACCCAGAGAGAGAGAGAGAGAGACAGAGACAGAGACAGAGACAGAGACAGAGACAGAGACAGAGACAGAAAACATACATGATTACAAAATTCACAGAAGTGACAGTCCTTAGAGCTAGCATTCAAAGAGGTTGGGACCCTGAAAAATCTTTCTGACTGTACAATTTTGAACTAATTATATAATAAAAAATAATTTAAATAATAAATGTTATAACTTATTACATAGTAGTGAAGAATATTAATAATAGGTGTGATTCTTTTTAGTTGATAAAAATATTATAGAAATAAATGAACTATTGATAAGATGTGGCAGTACTCCATTTTGCTGTGTCACGATTTGCCAATAACATTTATATAAAAACAATTTGGTTGAAAACAAGTTGCTTCCCCTAATATTTTACTTGAAATGATTTTAAACTTGAAAGTTAGCATGGTGAATTTATGACTAGAATTTTAGAATGTCAAATATCTTAAGTTTGTTTGTTTTATTGTCCTTTTAGAAATATGGTTTTGTTTGAAGAGAGGACCTGTATGTTTTGTATTTCATCCCCACTATGTGCCAGTAGAGTGGAGACTTATCAAATGCCAATTCAAAACATAACGTCAGTAGGCAATGCTCATATATTTTTTTCCTGATTTTCCTGGGAATATCTTACAACTTACTTTAGAAAACGTTTTACTATTTTTCTGTGTCTTACATTTACAACAAATTTTATTCTTTTTTTTTTAATATGGTGGCAAATAGGATGACCAGCCTTATTAGAAAAATAAGACAAAATTTTGAAAATACTTTATGATTTTACATTAAACATCAGTGTTTTTCCATTGGTTACATCTAATTCTTCTCTAGAAACCCTCTCTCTTGTTTGCAGGCTTCAGTGATTGAGTGCGTTTTCAAAAGAAGCTCGTTATGGATGCTATAGACAAGTGATGAGAACAGATCACTGAAGGTAGACAGCTGTGTACTGATACCTTGCTCAAGACTCCAGTCTACTAAAATATCAATGAGAAGTTGCTCAATAGCTTTAATCCCTCAATTTCTTATGCATAAAGAATCAAGAATGAGAATTCCATTTTATTTGAAGTGATTTTCAACACTTTTACCTTTTTAGTAGCTTACAAATAATTGTTTGTTATGACTTTTTTGAATTAAATGTATTTTTGTTGGTTTTGCCCCTTTTCTTTCTGTCCTCATTCTTCTCCTTTCCTTTTGTTCCCTTACCTCCAGCAGCCTCCTTCCCACTTGTATGTCACATGTCACAAAATTAAACTTTGCAAAGGTGTTTATTGAGATGCTTGGCACACAGTAAATATTCCACAGATGTTACTTTCCATTGTTTTATTATTGTTAAAAATGAAAGCTTAATGAAGTATAAATAAGATCAATTGAAGGAACATGATGTCTCTTAAATGCCAATTTCTTGGGCCATTGGGTCTGAAAATAAAGATTAAATCATCCATACTTAACTTAAAAAACAAAGTTATGCCTTTGTGGCCATTGGACAATTCAGATACCCAGGTTTTACTTTATGACATTAGATAATTTTTAAATCAATGTTCATACCATGAAAATACAAATAATGCATTATAATATATTTCCAATTTTAGGTTGTTAATTACTACTTACTTTTGAGGGTGAGAAAATAACACCATGGTTTTAAATTCAGAGATTCAAGTATGCAACCTCTAAGCAATAAAATGAGATTAATTCTCGTGAGTCCTCAGCAATTAATTAATAAGGACAGTTCCCTGAGTGCTGAAATAGTAATAGCAGTGCACAATCATTTCTAATTTTCAGCACATGGATAGATGGGAGCAAAGATGGCTTAAAAATATACAAAATCCTTATTGTATTATATAGTCATATCACTGGGACAAAAGGATTTCACATATTTTATTTAAATAAAATCAAACACAAAAGCTTGGTTTCTTTGTACATACAGTGCCTGTGATTGTTGAAATGTTACTAGAACATAGGAATGGCAATAGGAGCCGCTATTGTTGATGCCTTCGTTCTAAGCAATAAATATATTTCAATTCAGGAAATGCCCAATTTCTTATAACTATTTATATTATTTCTTCATACGAATATTTATGGGATTAACACTTTTCATTAAAAGATTCAAGAAATCATTTCATTAAAATTTCCAATTGAAAGCATACCAAAACTTACCTTCAGTGACTATGCTACCAAATTTGTGGGATGAATGTGTGACCACCCCCTGTTTTTTCAATGAACACTAAGAGTGACAGAAATAATATCAACAAAGGCTAAGGTCTTTGCACTCTGCTCAGTGTGGCAAAGCTATCTAGTCAGTAGATGACAATGCCTTCTAGAAGACAGTAAATAAAATCACAGTGGTCATCAAATATAAAATATTTATATTCCCTTCAGTAGAGAGAAGAAGAAGAAGAAGAAGAAGAAGAAGAAGAAGAAGAAGAAGAAGAAGAAGAAGAAGAAGAAGAAGAAGAAGAAGAAGAAGAAGAAGAAGAAGAAGAAGAAGAAGAAGAAGAAGAAGAAGAAGAAGAAGAAGAAGAAGTAGTCATCTAAAACAAATACTTTGGGTAAAACTGAGCCATTTGTTTTACGTGTATAGTGAGGTACAAAATCCTATCACTGAATATTTAATAGTTCTTGAAAAACTGAAGCAGATTCAAAATAAATAATTATTTTCCCAAACTATACAACTGCTAATTATTGCAAAATAATTCTAGAAATATTCTTCTACTTCTGCTTCTGACACTTAAAGAAAGAAAACACTCTGATAGAATTTTCTTATATTAACTACAATACAAAATCAGTAGCACTAAATTGCATCTTATGATTCACATATATTGAAAAACAGCTTCACACTGATCACCTGTCTTGTATAAATTTTCTATTTTTTAATTATTTTGTTACAGTTATTAAAGCCACATAGACTATCTGACTGGATATGTAAACAGGACCCAGCATTTTGCTGCATACTGGAAATGCACCTCAGTCACAAAGATAGATATTACCTCAGAGTAAATGGCTGAAAAAAATTCCAAGCAAATGGTCCCAAGAAACAAGCCATTCTGATATCAAATAAAATTGAATTTTAACTAAAGTTATCAAAAAGATGAGGAAGGACACTTCATATTTATCAAAGGAAAAAAATATACCAAGATGAACTCTCAATTCTGAATATCTATGCTCCATATGCAAGGGCACCCACATTCATAAAAGAAACATTACTAAAGCTCAAAGCACATGTTGCATCTCACATAATAATATTGGGAGACTTCAACACCCAACTCTCAGCAATGGACAGATGATGAAAACAGAGACTAAACAGAGACACTGTGAAACTAACAAACATTATGAACCAAATGGATTAAACAGATTTCTATAGAACATTTCATCCTAAAACAAAAGAATAAATCTTCTCACTACCTCATGGTACCTTCTCCAAAACTGACCATATAATCAGTCACAAAAAAGGCTTCAACATATACAAGATGATTGAAATAATCCCATGCATCCTAGCAGATCACCACAGACAAAGACTGATTTTCAATAACAACAAAAACAATGGAAAGCACACATACACTTGGAAGCAGAACAATTCAATAATAGCTTGGTCACAGAAGAAATAAAGAAAAATATTAAAGACTTCAGTGAAAATGAAGGCACAACTTACCCAAACTTATGGGGCACAATGGAAACAGTGGTAAGAGGGAAACTCATAGCTCTAAGTGCCTCCAAAAAGAAACTGCACAGTACTTCTGAATGCTCTAGAACAAAAAGAAGCTAATACACCCGAGAGGAGTAGATGGCAGGAAATAATCAAACTCAGGGCTGAAATCAGCCAAGTAGAAACAAAAAGAATTATACAAAGAATCAACCAAATTAGAATCTGTTTCTTTGAGAAAATAAAGATTGATAAACTCTTAGACTAATCAGAGGCCACTGAGATAGTATCCAAATTAACAAAATCAGAGATGAATTAACAAATTCAACAAAATCAGCATATTTCTATAAAGTTCCTTTTCTACAGTATTCCATAGTAATATATTTTCCCTTGTCAATAGTAGTCACTGATAATCAAACAATAAAAAAGACATAAATATATAAGACAATAAATGAAAGATATATTAACCTTCATGATGAAATTTAGAAAAACTTAGTGCTATCTAAAATACAGAAAAATGTCCCCTGTTCTCACATTTTAGTACTGTATATTTTATCCCAGGAACAATAAATCTAAGTATTTAAAAACAATCATCCCATTACCATATGTTATTTACACTTAGACAACCACTTTATACTAGAAATTATTGAAAATTAGATTTACCAACAATGAGTTCACTGTAAAATATGTTTTGGCTTAATTTCTAAAACTCAAAGACAATTCAGTGGAATTTACTGCAGCTCAATAGAACAATGAAGTGTGTTTTGAGTGATAGTGCCACACTAGGCACTTGTACTTTTGGAAAAATGATAAATCCAAGTAACATTGTTTAACTCATCTATTTTTGTGATTAAAAATGAATTTTATTTACATTTTGTAGTGTGTGTGTATGTGTGTGTGTGTGTGTGTGTGTGTGTGTGTGTGTGTATGTGTGAGTGTGAGTGTGTGTACAGGTGACCTTGGTTTATGGAAGAGGAATGATCTCTTCCATGTGTAGTTGTAGGTGACAGTAAGTTATTGATATATGGAACTGAACTTGGTTCCTCTAAGAAAAAACTAAGGTCTCTTATCCACTCAACTGTTTTCCAGCTTCAAAATTCCATTTTTCATGAGGATAGTGAGGCTTTCAGATAGAAAGAAAATGTTGCTACCATTGAAAGCTAACATGTTAGGATATTGATAAATGGTAGGTGTTTACAATTGGAAATAGGCAACAGGTGTAAAATATCCAGTTGGAATGACTTCACCATTGTTCTGCTGGTCATTTAAATAGCATTCAAAAAAAGGTTATTGGGACAGAATTACTTTTCCTTAATATTAATGTTCCATTTTTGTTTATTTCAGTAAGATATTAATGTATATCAATTTACTAAGATTTTTTTTAAATAAGGCCATTCAGAAAATGAGCTTGCTTTCTTATTTAATTATTATTATTATTATTATTATTATTATTATTTTCTTTATTTACATTTCAAATGCTATCCCGAAAGTTCCCTATACCCCCCGCCTCTGCTCCCTTACCCACCCACTCCCACTACTTGGCCCAGGCCTTCCCTTGTGCTGGGTCATATAAAGTTTGCAAGACCAAGGGGCCTCTATTCCCAGTGATGGCCGATTAGGCCATCTTCTGCTACACATATGCAGCTAGAGACACAATGAGCTTGCTTTCAAAACAATTAGAAAATTAACTTATTTCAAAGCCATTTCTGACCAGAGACACCTTAAAGCTCAAAACTGCTTTTTGTAGTAGGAGATTTTAAAATAAGATACAGAAGAAATCAGTTTATGACATGATATGTGTAAAATATGCACAATTCTGTGTAACAAATAAGAAAATGTAAAGAGGATGAGAAAAACTAAGAAGTGGGGTTACTCTTCTTTTATCACACCCAAAACACTTTTAGTTACAAATAAAACCTAAAACATATATAACTCCCTAGTTTATACCCCAACTTTAGTAACTAGGAATATTACTTAGAAGTTAGGTCTGATCACATAAAAGCATAAAAGACAACTCAAAGTAGGAAAGGTAACCCACTGGTGCAATTTTATTAAGCATACCATGTTTCATTTTTATTTATTAAATTGAAAGTCCTTAAGGAGCATCTTTGAACACTTATACTTTAGGCAAAACCTAAGAATGAATGTAATAATTCAGTCTCTAATCTCTCACTCACCATATAAGTGAATATAAAACAATGAAGACTTCATCATAGCTACATTGACTACTTTTTTGGTCCTTTTTTCTTATACCCTTCTCCAACCTATTGCTTCCATCCTTTCAACCCCCTCATACTAGATAGGAGAAAAGAAAGGATAGAGGGGAATGGGGGCAATATTACGGTTAGACTACTTTCTGCTGTTTCTGGTCATCAAGGTCCTTAAGGGCTAAATTTGAACTTTGCCATAGGATATCTATTTTTTTGTTATTGTTTCTTATTTACTTATCACTAAACAACTCTGACTAACAATGCCAACCAATTATCAACAAACAACTGCTTCTTGGGGCCATCATTTTTATACACTTTCTGAAAGTTCACCAGAATGCCAAATGTCACACAATCACAGAAACTATCAACTCTTGGCAAAAATCACACTCGAGCTACATTATGAGGCAAGTCAGAATCTGCTGCTCTGAATTGTCTTAAACTGCCGCATATCCCACACCTGAAATTAAAACAAAGCATATTCAATACAATTTACTTAGCAGGGATACCTAGAGTTACAGCATGGGATGTGTCTCTATGTTACAGAAAATTATTGGAATGCTTTACAGTCTGCAGATCAACTAACCCAATAATGGGCAGCTGTGAATGGGAACTTCAGGAATCTAGTATTTCTCAGTCCCACAGGGCTAGTTTTCTCATCTGGTCTTGTATAGGCTGGAACACTGATGAAGTAGTAGGTTCCAACAGATATGCTGGCAATTAAGTGTGAACAGATAAAGAAAAAGACCTTCCCCCCATTTTCTTTCTTTTCTTTTTTCTTTTCTTTTTTTGATTATTTTGGTTTTTCAAGTCAGGGTTTCTCTGTATAGCCCTAGCTGTCCTGGAACTCACTTTGTAGACCAGGCTGGCCTCGAACTCAGAAATCCGCCTGCCTCTGCCTCCCGAGTGCTGGGATTAAAGGCGTGGGCCACTACACCCAGCTCCCCATTTTCTTTATGTAGGCCTCCAGCAGAAGTGATGGCCAGACCTAAGTTGCATTTTACTTGGAACTTGCTCTTTCCCATACTGGCTTTGATCTCACTACATCTGCTTACCTCTCTCTCCTTGGATCAAAGACGAGTATCTCTTTGCCTGGGCCTAAGCTTTCATGGTCACTATGCTTCAAGATCTGGATCAAAACCTGTGTCTTCCAGCCTCAGGATCTGGGTCACAGGTGTGCCCTCCATTTCTAGATTGTAGTTCATCCTAGTTGCCAACTGGGACTAGCCATCACATATAGTATTTCTATGCTTTTTAAAGAATTCAAAATGCTAATATTGTCACTACACCTGAACTTTGATTATGTGGTTTGGAAGTCCTTAGATAAAATTTAGATGAGAATTCAACATTACTATCTGGTCCCATCTCATTTTCAAATGGCTGTCCTTGCCAACATAAAAAATAAATGTTCTTCTCTATTTGACCTCTCAGAGCATTTATCTAATGAAGTCACGTGTCTTTTCTTCTTGTGGTTTTTCACCATGTTAGAGAGATTTTTGTCCCAATGCTTTATTTCAACTACATTAACTTCATTTGTCTTTTAGCTTTGAAGAACAGGTTATGCTTCAGAATTGTGTTATTCTATAGCCCGCAGTTATTGTGACTCCTGCTTCACAGTGTGCACTGCTCTGTAATTTGATTTATCACATATATAAAATGAAATTAGGCATGGATTTCATCATCACATCATTCTTAACGTTTATCCTATCAATCTGTAAGAAACAAGCCAACATTTTTCCATCTCTCACCAGGGTGGTATCAGAGAATGGTAAGAAGGGGGACAGGACTTTCTTCACTACCAGATGCCAGTGAAGGATCCCTTTTATGAGCCAGTGGAGATAATATGAACTCTCATATCTATATGGCAACACTAAGTTGTACCAACTCCTTCCCTCAAGAATGAGGTATATCTTAGACTTCCCCCTTGATTACTTTTCGAAGGGGTTTGGTGGAGATCATGAACTTTTATCAGGACCTGGCAAAAATGAGACCATTCTTTATGTATGACAATAGAGGCCACATGCAAAGCAATTGGAAGATACTCAAGTCTTTCTAAGCCAAAGAAATAGAATGGAGGGCTAGTAGCAAAAAGAAAAAAAATTATCTTTCTTACGTTATACAAAGAATTTCTTAATGGTTCAACAGTGGCCAGGTGGTAATCTTGGAATACCTTTATATCCACACTGATGATATGCAAATGAATAATAATACTAAGATCAAGGAATGGTACTGAAAGGTGGATGATTTTTCTATTGCTCTTTAATATGTAAAATTAAATATTCAATTTAGAAATACCTAAAAGCTCTTAAAACAAAACCATCATCCTATATCACTCAGTAATTGCTGTTATGGGTATATTTATCACAGAAATAAAAACTTACATTCATGTAAAATTTATATGAGTATCAAATAAACTATCGTTGTGATAGTTCAACTTGGAAAATATCCAGAGTTTCTCTTTGTAGCCTGGAAATAGATCCATAAACCAGGCTAGCCTGGACCTTAGGTTTGCCTGCTTCTGCATCCAAAGTGCTGGGATTAAGGGTCAGATCATACTAGCTTTCAATAAAGAAGTAATTATTGCTACACACAAAGCCCTGAATAAATCTCATATTCATTACAGTCTATCAAACAGAGCATCCTCATCACAGGTTGAGTAATGAACAGATATATAATGAGCAAAATATAACATGCTTTCATTAGAAGACAACTTGATATTTTATTAATGATGTTTCATTACTCTTAGGTGTAAACCGTAATAAAATTTCAGTTGTTCAATGAATTATATATGATACTAGTGTACAGTATTCCAATATATACTATCCTACAGCCATTAAAACACTTAGAAAATAATTGTAAGGATGAGTTTATATGATCTAATAAAGAATGCTAAAATAACTGATGTTTTACAAAATGTATGCACTATATGTAAAACCATGTTCACTAATTTTATATTTGTATTCTTATCCATAATTATACATTTATCAAACAACTCCTATATAAATATGTGTTTTGTCAATGCCACATCAAAGGTCTAAGTCAAAAATTATCTTCTCTGTTTTATGGCTATTTGAATTTTCTTTTAGGTGCAATATAAATAATAATTTGAAAACAATGCATAAACATTTAATTCTTCATGTTATCTCATGGCACATCTATATAGATGGGAATTGATAAAGATACTAATGAAATTTTTTAGTTTATTGTAGTAGTATTTCTTAAGAGGGGGTATTCTACATGTTTTTTTTTTTCACCCAAATATTGCAGGCCATTTTTAAGCCTGTTCTTGCCTATTTTAGCTCCAGAATATAAGACTTGAAGACCTAATACATTTATTAAATTCTGCAGGCTGGGCAGGTCCTGAGTTATTCCAACCCCCTAAGGCTGCCTATTTCCCAGCCATATGGTCATTGCCCTTCAATCTAAGGCTTGCCCCAGCTTGTGCTGTTCCATGTTTGTCCTCATGGAGAAACCTTTGGTGATCTGCTTATGGTTACTATTCATGGTTCATCACCTGCATCAGGGTAACTTCTCTTTCCTCCTGGTCCCTTCACATGTCTCTCCATACCTCCTTCACTTCCTCTCACTTCTTATTGGAAACCCCTGACTGTGTTCAGAATTCTGTCCTACCTCTTTTGCCCAGGTAATCTGCTGTTCAGGTCTTTATTAACCAATCAGAGATACCTGGGGAGCATTCATTACACAACATAATGCAGAAGATGGTTCAGGAATTATGGCCATGCCAATGTCTGGATTGTACCCAGATCCCTGGATACAGAAATCAGCATCTGAATATCCAACGCACAAAACCATCAAACAAAATTTTATCATCATGTTTTTTTTCTATATTTTCAGAATTCAAAACTGTTAATCTTATAGCAAGATGAAGGTCAGTTAACCTTTAAGACACAGATTGAATATCTTTGTCTCTACTTCTGGTAAACTCATATGTTGAGAAATTGCTAACTTCCAAGACAGAGAATCAGCAGTTCCCCAGAACACTGATACAAAGCAGAAAAGGACCCACAAATGAAGATAAAGGCAGCTAATAAGAAATAGAAGCACAAGACATCAAAAGAGTGATTCATCATAAGCTGGATAATTTCTAAGTATCACAGAATGCCAAACATTAAATTACCATTAATTAAAAAAGACTGATTAATACATGCAAGCTTTCAGTGGTAACATCAGAGAGGGTTTATCTACAAATTGGAGCCAAATGAGCCCTGGCAATAGACTTTCTCTAGGCACAACTTAAAAGAGCTTAAAAATAAGCCCTGATCAGTAGACCATTAAACTTACAAATAGAAGGAAAGGAAGCAATAATTTGAGGTGATCACAATAAAAATGAACTTTAACGATGCAATATTCATATTTCCTTGGCCTAAATGTAAATAGGAAAGTACATCACTTCACCTAAAGAAAGTCATTCAGCATAAAACCAGAAAATATAAAAATAAAAAAGTAGCAGACATAATATTTCAACATTGGGTACTCTGTTCTACAACTTCAGGGAAGTAAAAGATAATAAGGAAAGTACAAAAATACACATTAAAAAGAAATGAAACCCAGAAGTTTACAATCTAGATATTGCAAAATCAAAGAATAACCTGAAGAATTGTGGAGGAAGTCTTTACTATAAGAGAAAGAGATAAGAAATGAAGACATTGGAGCTAGAGAAAGTGATTTCAAGTAGGCAAGTGCTTAGCAAATTTGAGGTTTGAAAGGAGAGAAATGAGGGCATTAATTCTAAATGCGTAAAGATAAAAGTGTATCTATTGGGAAGTTTGGTAAAGTCAAAGCAATATAAGCACACACACACACACACACACACACACACACACACACAGCAAAATCCATCACAGACTTCTGAAACTTAATTGTAAAAGTAAAGCTACAGGAGTAGTTAGGGGTAGGAGGATTTAGGCCACAGAGTAGACTAAGAATGATTTCTAAATTCACACTAGATTCTTAGCAATCAAGAAGAAGATGCAATATAAGTGTTGAGGGAATACTTATTCAAATCTTATAACTATCATTTCAGAAAAATTCTTGAAGAATTCACAAGGAAGCCCTTCCTTCCCTTCTGCCCCTTCCTCTCAGTCCTTTCTGCTGTGGCAGACCCTTGGCTAGTCTGCTCCAGTGAAGACACAGTATGCTGACCCATGCTAGAGGACCCACTGCACTCAGAGCACTTAAGGATTCACTGCACTCAGAGTACTTGAGGATCAGCTGCACTTAGAGCAGTTGGACAACAGCTTGACTATTCCACTGAAGACCAAACAGTTTGAAGGCCTCCAAGGAGATCTATTGCAGCCATGGCAACATATCAGCGGGTTCTTTGCCCCTGTGAAGAGCTCCCAGTTGGAAGGCCCCACAGATGGTCTGCTACATGCAAGGCTGCAAGCATACCAAAGCAACCCAGGGACAAAAGAGGCAGACTCCAGACAGTCACCCAGACCAACAAACACCAGGGATATCAAGATGGTGAAAGGCAAACACAAGACCATAAGCAACAGAAGCCAATATACATGGGCATCATCTCAACCCAGTTCTCCCAACACAGCAAGCCCTGAATACAACACACCTGAAAATCAAGAAGCTGTCCTAGAATCCTATCTCATGAAAATAACAGAATCCTATAAAGAGGATATCAATAACTCAACTGAAAGAAATACAGAACACAGGTAAACAGGTGAAGGAATTGATCCAAAACCTAAAAGTGGAAGTAGAAACAATAAAGAAAACACAAATGGAGGCAAACCTGGAAATGGAAAACCTAGGGAAGAGGTCAGGAATTATGGATGTTAGTATCATCATCAAAATACAAGAGATAGAAGAGAGAATCTCAGGTGTAAACGATACCATAGAGGAGATTGACACAACAGTCAAAGAAAATTCAAAATATAAAAAACTCCTAACCCAGACCATCCACAAATTCAGGACACATTGAAAAGAGCAAATCTAAGAATAATTGGAATAGAGGAGATTGAAGATACCCAGTTCAAAGGACCTGAAAATGTCTTCAACCAATCACAGAAGAAAAATTCCCCAGCCTAAAGAAAGAGATGGCCATAAAGGTACAAGAACCCTATAGAAAACCAAATAAATGGGAGCAGAAAAGAAAAATCCTCTCTCACATAATAATCAAAACACTAAATGCACACAAAAGGATAATGGATGCAGAAAATGTGGTTCATTTACACAATGGAATACTATGCAGCCCTTAAGAATGAGGACATCCTGAGTTTTGCAGGCAAATGGATGGAACTAGAAAATATTCTGTGTAAGTTAACTCAGACCCAAAAGGATGTGCATGGTATGTATTCACGAATACGTGGATGTTACCCTCCCCCCCCCAAAAAAAAACTAATACAGAATACCCAAGATACAGTCCACAGAACCATAAAAGGTCAACAAGCTGAAGTTCCCAAGTGAGGATACCTCAGTCCCACTTGGGATGGAGAAGAAAGCAATCACAAGTGGGGAAGGAGGGGGGATCTGGGAGGGAAAGTGGATGGAAAGGGAGGGAAAGGGGGAGTCTGATCTGGTATTAGGTGACAGAAAAAGACTGAAGCCCTGAGAGCCAGCATAAAGAATGGTAACAGGCAACCTTGGGAGATGAGAGGCTGGGGGACCCTCCAGAATGCACCAGAGACCTGGGAGGTGCAAAACTCTCAGGACTCAAAGGGGGAGGCACTAGACGAAATGCCAGAGAGTAGGGAGAGGGCACTTATAGAGCCCACCTCCAGCAGGAATACAGGACATCAAATGAGGAAAATTGGGGCCATCTCACAGTCACATCTCTGACCCATAATTGTTCCTCTTTGAAAGAATTACAGGGATGGAAATGGAGAGGAGCCTGAGGAAAAGTCCAGTGACCAGGCCCAAAGTTGGATCCAGCTCAAATAATGACAAGGCAATTATCTTTATTTATAACCTTTTGGTCTTATATCTAGGCATTGTTTCCTACTACCTTGTAACTCAATAATTCTGTTTATGCTAACCAAGTTCTGCCACATGACTGGTTAGTTACCATTCCTCCCACCACCACCAGTTTCTTCCTACCTTTCTGGCTGGTGAATCTCCCATGTTAGACTCCTTCCTAGAGTTCTTCTCTATGTCAGGAAATCCTACCTTACTATTCTGTCTTTTGTTGTAGGCTCTAGAGTTTATATTTTTAACAGATCAGAACATGTCTTAGGCAGGTAAGGAAGGACAAAAATGTATTCTCACACAATGTACAAGAACAATACTCCAACACATCCCCCAACAGAGAACAAAAATCTCAATTTGGAAGCTAGAGTCTATCACAGTGTGTTCCATAGTAAACCCTTTATTTCGCTTATTTGCTTGCAAATATTCATTGCAAAGACTTATTTTTCTGGTAAGAGGTCTCTGGCTTCTCCTACTCTATCAATACTGGAACCTCATTGGGACTGCTTTTGGATTTCCTTTGGTTGTCCTGTGTCATGGTGATTCAGTACAAGTTCATTGATAGGGTAGATGCTGGGGTTGGCCAAATCCAAGTCCTGGATTTGAGCCTGACAGGTATCTGAGCTGGTCAGCCCACTGTCTCTCCCACTCTCATGCTCTTGGAGCTGTCTCACCAGGAACCCCTTCTACCAGGGCTTGGTCTATCCTGCTGATCAGGTCAAGTGCATGACTTGCTTTACTGAGTGCTACAGGTAGGAAGGGACATGGCTAGTTGTCCCACTCTCATGAATCCAAGGCTAGCCCTTTTGTCTGCCATAGAAGGCAAGGGATGAGGGAGGGGAGGAGGGCAACTCTCCCTCATCTGTGTCACTGCCCAGCAAGGAAGAGACAGGGCCTGCTCTCCCACACTCACACCTTCATGGCTGACTCATGTACAGTTCCTCCATCTAGGGTCAGCTCTATCTACCTCTACCGAGCTGCCCAGGTCAGGTACAATGATGAGGGGCAAGGCAAGCTCTCTTGTTCTCATGACCTTGGGCCAGCTCTTTTGACTGCCATTAGTGGCACAGAGCTGAGAACAACACTCCTTTACCCATGTCACCACATAGTAGACAAGTTTTGGGGCCAGTTCTATGCTCACACACTCAGAACCAGCTCACCCATTCTGCTTCCAAGAGAGTCAGATATATGTGTTGCCCAGGTAAAGTGCAAGCCTATTCTTCTGAGTGAGTGCTGGAACATGGGGGGTATAGGGACAGGTCTCTTGATTTTATGATCCCAGGACCAGGCTTCCCACCTGTCACAAGTAATGAGCTGCAATACTCAGGGAGAGTGTGTCCCATGCTCTGCAGGTGTTGAGTGAGCCACCCCTACTTCAGGGGACACTGATACAGATGTAGTCCAAAGTGTCAGAAAAGTCCAGGAGTTCACTGTGGTCCCAGGTGCTATCACTGACTAAACATATCAGGCTGTTCCTCTTTCCCATCGAGTCTCCAGTTCTGCCTCTCTTCATTGTGCCCAGATCCTTCTGTTTCTCTTTCTTTTCCATTTTTCCACCACTTACATGATCCTCTTAGTGGAGACTGGGTCTCTGAGTGCCTGGGGGTGTCTCAGTGCTATGCTACTCTCATGCACTATGATACTAGACATGGGTCATCTGGGCTTCTGTGTTCCCTGGTCTTGGATCCATCACGGCCTGTGCATCTGATGGTTGTCTAAGGCTAGTTCCCTGCCCTGGCTCCCTGATACTAGACTGGTGGTCTTTTCATGCTTGCTTTTCTCAGGGAATGTTAACCTACCAATTATTAAGATCTTCTTAGCTCAGAACATTAACCACAGAAATGGCCTCTTCCCTATTTGCAATCTACTGATGCACATGTGACATAGCAGCCACACCTGCAACACTTCTATGGACAGGACATGTTTTCTTAATTGCTTATAATTTGATACAGAAAACCAAAGGGAAATGTTTAGTTATATACTGTTTAATATTAAAATTAAGGTATAATTATATAACTTCTCCCTTCCTTTTCTTCCCTCTAATCCTTCCCCTGTTCTCCTATACCCTCTTGAATTCATAGCTCTTTTCTTTTTGTTACACACGCACACACATACACACACACACACACACACACACACACACACACACACAGGCTTATGCACACATTGTAAAATAGAATGGCACCTTTGGTATGCAGTCCTTCTTATATTTTTACACTGGGTGGCTCTTCTTAGGCACTAGAACCTTCTTATAATCAATGGTTTTAAAAAAAAAAACATTTAAACAGAATGTTTTAGCCTTCTAACAGGCCAGGCTTATGATCCCCCTTTCATCTCAGCATAATCAACAATTAGTCAATTTGAACGAAAACTATGATACAGAAATCAAGGTGATCTGCTGAACTAAAAAGCTTCCATAGAGTACAACAGTGAGATTATTATTAAATATAAATCTATAAAATGAAAAACCAGCTTTATGAGCTATTCAACGAACAGCGTAAGTTTCTATAATATACAGAGTAGTTACAAAACTAAGCATAAAAAGTTAAAAATAGGCTCTCCCAGCAGCTGACTGAGACAGATACAGATACTTACAGCCAAATATTGGACTGAGGACCCCTATGGAAGAGTTAGGGCAAGGACTGAAAGAGCTGAAGGGTATGGCAAACCTATAGGAAGAACAACATTATCAAGTAACCAGGACCCTTGGTATCTCCCAGAGATTAAGCCGCCACTCAAAGAGCAGACATGAACTGGTCCATGATCCTTAGCACATATGTAGCAGAGGAATGCCTTGTCTAGCCTCAGTGGGAGAGAATATGCCTAATCCTGTACAGATTTGATGCCCCACTGAAGTGGAATGAAGGAGTGTGTAAGCAGGGGATGGACTGTTGGAATGGTGGGGAACACCCTCTCAGAGGCAAAGGGAAGGAGAAGGTAAAAAAACTCATGGAGGGGAGAAACAGAAATGGAGGCAATATTTGGAATATAAATAAATGAAACAATTGAAAATTAAATATATGGAACTAAGTAGAGAGCCCTCAAAAAGAAATACAGTGGCTCATTAACTTTATTTATATATTTTTTAAATGTTCAATACCCTTAGTTATCAGGAAGTAGATGATCTAGCTATAGCACTCCTGGGCATATACCCAAATGACTTATATCCTATTATAGAGATACTAGTCATATTCATTGCAGATATAGTTACAATATTCAGAAAATAGAAACAAAATAATGTTCATCAACCCATAAATGGAAGATGAAAATATTTGTACATTTACATAATGGATATTATTCAGCTGTTAATAAAACCGAAATTATGAAATTTTCAGATAAATGGATGGAGATGGAACTATTTCTGATTGAGCTGATTCATACCCAGAAAAACAAACATCTTGTATTCCCATTAATATGTAAATGCTAAGAAATCAGTATAGTTATAGAATTTGAATGCTAGTATGGCATGATGGGGGAATGGATAGAACATGGTGGTATTAATGAGAAATGACAAAAAATGCACTATGAAGGATTCGGGGTGGGAATGGGAAAGCAATGGACAAGAGCACCTCTCAACCCTCATCAAGAAGCTTCTCTAGGTATTAGATGGTGAGCAACAAGGCGATCTAGAGCTGCTAAACATTGAGAGAACAAGAGTCAACTGAGAGTAAAAGCCTAAATGAGACATCTACAGGACAGAGGAAGAGGGGTGAGGTAACTAAGAACTTGTAGATATAATCATTTATATATATATATTTCATAAAATATATGCATATACATATATAAGAAGAGTCTAAATGGTGTTGCAATGTAACCAGATGGCAGTGTCCCTACCTGAGACCACAGACTAACAGATTTTGAAACTGTTAGAAGGATTGCACAGACATTCTAATGTGAAACCTATTGGTAGCACTCAGAACCTGAAGGTAAGATCTTACTGAAGAAAATATGTCATAGAACTTGGAGACAGCAAGCTGTATCAATTTAGAAAATTCATCCTCATCTGAGAGCACTCATAGTGGTACAAGGTACTATGTACACTTTTGGGGAGAAAAATAATCATCCATCTGTCTTACCCAGCTGTTAATATGGTAAGACAATTGTGGTGGAAAACATGCTCTGATGTCATGGATTTAAATAAACCTTCTCTGGTCTTATTTAAGGCTAACTCCACAAATTGAAATTCATACCTGGTAATAGTATGAGGACCAAAAATCAACAGATAGAAATGTCATAGGCACTATAGGAGAATCTGCTACTATTCTGATGAAAGGACCTAATATGAAACTGACTCCTAGAGAATTATTATTACACCCATGGACAAGTGAATCTCTCAACCCTCATCCAGAATATTATTTAGGTATTAGATGGTGATAAACAAGGTGATCCAAAGCTGCTCGACATGCAGAGAAGCAGAGTCCACCAAGAGTCCAGGCCTAAATGAGACATCTACAGGACATCACTCTTCCAAAGACTCATGAATCATATAGAAGATACAACAGAAAGATTACACATACCAGAAGTATTAGATGACTGATAAATAAAAACCAGTGTTTTCCAAAGTACTCCAAAAGTGCATATTACTTCATAGTAGTTGAGATAGCATTCACAGTTCTGTGAAAGGTCAAGGCAGATGAAACACAGATAGATTGGAGATGTGGACTTGAATCACCATCTTAGCTGAGGAACTATTTGCAATCAATAACTGCTAAGGAAGGAAGACTCAATATTCATAAAAGTTGTGGAGCAATAGAGACTACTCATGTATGAATAGATGCTTTTCCACTCGTGCATGTGCAGACATATTAAGTACAACTCGTGTATTTAAAAAGCCACCAACCAAGGAGTACACATGGAGGACCCATGGCTCCAGCTGCATATGTAGCAGAGGATCGGCTTGTCGTGCATCAATGGGAGGAGAGGCCTTTGTTCCTGTGGAAGCTCCATGCCCCAATCTAGGATGAGTGGGTGGGTGGGTGAACAGCCTCAAAGAACCAGGGGATGGGAATGGGGTAGGGAGTTTTGGGGGAGACCTAGAAAGGGGATAACATTTGAAGTATAAATAAAGAAAATATATTATAAAAACAAACAACAAAATGCAAGTGACAGCAGATACTGGCAAGAATATGGAGAAAGAGGAACACTCCATTGCTGGTGAGAGTGCAACCTAGAAAAACCACTCTGGAAATTAGTCTGGCGGTTCCTGATAAAATTAGAAATAGTTTTATCTGAAGACCCAGCTCTACCACTCTTAGGCATATACCCAAAAGATGCTCCATCATATAACAAGGACACATGCTCCATTATGTTCATAGCAGCCTTATTTATAATATCCAGAAGCTGGAAGCAATGCAGAAGAAGAATTCAGTGGAAGAATGAATATAGAAAATGTGGTACATTTACACAATGGAGTACACAAAGCGATTAAAAACAATGACTTCCTGAAATTCTTAGACAAATGGATGGAACTAGAAAATATCATCATGAGTGAGGTAACCCAGACAAAAAGAACACACATGGAATATTTTCACTAAAAATTGAATACTAGCCTAAAAGTTCACAGTGCCCATGATACAACAACCAGACCATATGGAGAATAGAAGGAAGGAAGACCAGGGGGTGTATGTTTCAGTCCTGCATTGAGAAGGGAACAGGATGACTGTGGGAGGTGGAGAGGGGAACAAGGGAGGGAGAAAGGAGGGGGAGGAAGTAAGGGTAGCAGTATGAGAAACTGGAGGAGATGTGAGAGAGGAACAGAGGGTCAAGAAATCGAATAAAATTAGGTAACAGAGGAAATGAGGAACTGGGGATAGTCACTGGAGGGTCCCAGATACCAGAGAAAAGGTGAGGCTCCCAGGACCCAGTGGAACTGAATTTAGCCTTAATGCTCAGAGAAGAGAGTAGATAGACCCTGTCGGGACCACCTCCAGTAGATAGACACGGCCACTGGTCGAGGGATAGGGCCACCCACCCATCTCAAAATTTTTTTAACTCAGAAAATGTTCCTGTCCAAAGGAAGAACAGGGACAAAAACTGGAACAGAGACTGAAGGAAGGGTCATCCTGAAATGGCCCTACTTGAGGATACATCATGTCTGCTGACACCAAACCCAACACTGTTGACCTGGTCAAGAGGCACTTTCTGACAGGAAAATAGTGTGGTTGTTCCTTAGGATGGTCGGTCAGCAACTGACCAATGCAGATCCAGATGCTTTAAGCCAACTATCAGTCTGAAATCAGGGTACCTTGTAGGGGAACTTGCAGAAGGACAGGAGTAGCTGAGGGGAATTGCAACCCCATTGGAAGAACAACATAGACTGGCCTGACTACTCAGTTCTCCCAAAGTCTAGACCACCAACAATAGTGTATACCTGGAGGGATCATGGATCCAAATACATATGTAGCAGAGGATATCCTTTCCAGACAGCAATGGGTAGGGAGGCCCTGGTCCTGGGGAGGTTTGATGCCCCAGAGTAAGGGGATGTTAGAGCTGTGGAGCAGGGGACTGTGGGTAGGTGGGGAAGCACTTTCATTCAGGCAAAGGAGTTGGGGGGGGAAGGCAGACGTGGGATAGGGGGTTGGTGGAGAGGTAACCAGGGAAGTGGGATATCACCGGATAGGGGGTTGGTGGAGGGAGTAACTGGGAAGTGGGAAATAAGTTGAGATGTAAACGAATGGAATGATTAATTAAAAAAGAAAGAAAGAAAGAAAGAAAGAAAGAAAGAAAGAAAGAAAGAAAGAAAGAAAGAAAGAAAGGAAGGAAGGAAGGAAGGAAGGAAGGAGAGGAAAGAAGGAAGAAAGAAAGAAAGAAAGAAAGAAAGAAAGAAAGAAAGAAAGAAAGAAAGAAAGAAAGAAAGAAAGAAAG
>NC_034602.1:53365171-53375012 GCF_900095145.1 Mus pahari
AAGAGAAGAGAAGAGAAGAGAAGAGAAGAGAAGAGAAGAGAAGAGAAGAGAAGAGAAGAGAAGAGAAGAGAAGAGAAGAGAAGAGAAGGGAAGGGAAAAGAAAGCTTTCCAAAACAGAAAGCCACAAAAGTGCATTATTTAGTGAATACAGAAACATAAGGATTGCTCCAGAACACCACTAAGTGGTCAATATACTTAATCTTTGATTCTCCTTTGAGAATGTAATGGAGAAAAATCCTTAACGCTCCACAGGTGTCATTCGCCTCAAGTAATGTTTCTGATTCATTTTTCCATTTTGAAAAGTAGTGTATGTAAAAGTATATTTAAGTCACAAGTTAGATTTTGGTTAGCATATTCTGGTTCCTATCTATGAGGGAGTGGAATTTTTAGATTATTTCAGTGGTAAACCTTTTCCCAGCACAGAAAATACTGCCTTTGACCCCCAGTTGCTCTTTTCCAAAGAGAAGTGGCTGTCTCCTTCATCTTCACTGACACACTAGATGTTCTTTGTTGGTATAAACTTCAGTTAACCTTTGTGATTGATAACAAGAGCTGGATACATCCTCAGAGTCAACATTATCTCCAAATAAAACACTTTGGCTGTTGCTTTCCTGTTTGAATTTATTTGTTTTAATTTTCATTTGTTTCTACAATATTTTAAAAGAAATAACAACAAAGGTCAGATGCAAATCATAAGGAAATAGTAAACATAATTATCCCTACACATTAGATAGTTTGAAGGATACAGATCACATATTAGCACCATTTAAATAGTGTTTACTTATTTGTAAATTGATATTAATGTATATGAAAATATCTGGGAAATATAAATTTAAAAAATTTTCAGTATTCCTTTAAAACATTTTGAGAAATCTTCCATTTGTTTTAATATAAAAGCATAAATGAAATCTCCATTAAAGTGAAATTATACAAGGTAAGTAAATTTTTATTAGTTCTGAATGACTTTAACCTCATTTTTCTTCTTTTCGTTCTAAGTCATTTTCAAAATAGGTAAAACTGCATCATCATTATTGTTAATAAGTAAGCTATAAGAACTGGTGGTAAAAGATCAAAGAATAAATCTCTTTTGTATTGAGCTACATTTTTAAAAAGGCTGAATTTTTATAGGATTAACTTCAGGGACAAGTCTTATATAATCATTGTGAAGTGGATTCATCAAAAAGAAGTAAGCCAACCTACCCCAGGTTTTATTATAAATAATATTCACATAATGATGTGTATCAAGCAAGAAGACAGCACTGTTCTTTTTTGAGGTAAAAATATTATCTTCTGGCTCTGTGTAGAAACCAAAGAAAAGTGTTTTAAAATTGTTTAGAAACTAGAAATATTTTCTTACATTAATTATCTTCTTATAGGCATAGTATTAACTTTGAGAGTTGATAAAAGCATTTCTTTTTTCCAACAACAGTCTCTCTTTAATACCAAAATAATTAGTAATTTTAAAGGAACAAAGAAAACATACATTTAGTAGAACAAATGAGAAACCAGAGAGAGAACACTTTAGTTGTGTGCCGTATATGCATCTAGTCTTTTCAATTTTATGATTATAATATAATAACAACATTCCCCATTTTCTTTCTTTCTGCAAAACATAAACACCTTCTCTCATATACATCTTCCCATTCTTTTTTCAGATCCATGGCATCTGTTTGTTTTTGAAATAGTTGTTATTGTGTGCTAAGTGCATATGGATATACATGTATACTCCTAAATATTGATTGAAGTTGCCATTTTCCTCTCTTGATCCAGTGTCTTGTCTTCAGTAAACACATTTGCATGCTCCTGTCATTCATTTACTTACAAAGATGCTAAAACTTATCAGGAGTTTCAGAAAGAACTGATGTAACTCGCAAATTATTTTTTCTTTAAGAGAAGAACTGGGTACTCTATTCATGTCACCTGAGTTGAAGATGATTGCATAAATGGAAGTCTATTGCCACAACAAAAGAGATGATAAGTTCTCTTGTCCCCATACAGTCATGGGCACCAGCTACTCAATGTTAGGACAAAGGGACCTTGCTTTCCTAAATGCATAAATTCATACCATATGTTTTGGGTTTTTAAAGAGAACTACATAGACAGTTATTAGATCTTGGGTATTATGCAAGCTATTCAGCAAGTAGATGGATGCTACTTTAAATCTCAAATAGTTTCAGTCAACTCATGCTAGTTGTGATACATCAGATATGAGCAAAATAACAACCATGGTTAGTATAGATTATCAGAAAATCCTGGGAAGCCTGATCAGTAATTGAGGAACTGGACAGGGATAGTGAGAGAGTAAGCTTAGTGGTTGGTAACTGCAGGAATAAGCCAGTGTGGGCTGAACCCATAACATTCTGATATAGTCAGGCAGGACATCCTTTATCTTTTTCTTTATCCTCTTTTCAAATCCCTCCTTATCAATTTTCTCCTATCAGTATTGGATTCTTCAGATGATGCTTAAATGTTAACATAATGGACACATAATTCCATGCTTTAGAGGAATGGTCTATGTTTTATTTTGTTTGGTTTGGTTTCATTTTGTTTTGTTTATAAAAAAGGTCAGTACAACACCAACAACAAATGTCACGGGCTCCTCATTGTTTATCTTTAAAATAGGCAGAGAGTTGTCATAGTGGTTTCATAAATCATGGTTTTGAATTTGACTGTTCTAAATGAACCTGACTTTCCTAATCTTCAATCACATTTATGCCAATTTTAAATATTGTACAATACTTACTTCAAAAAAATCCTTGTAAGAATGAAATATTCTTTCAATTACAGTGAGTGTAATCTATTTTAAATAAACTGTTTCTTAATGTTCACTATTTATCATTACAGTCCCCAACAATTCTAAGGACTGCTTTTTTTGTGCCATCATTCACAATCTTATCTTAAATCTAGAACTTTCACTAAAAAAGAAAGGCTTTTGGTACAGTGAGCTCATGCTGTGGAATGTGGGAATGTAATTTTCATTTTCTATATCTGAGAGATGTTATAGGTAAACAGAATCACTGTTTTATTATTTTAAAAATGGATTCCAATATTCTTTCTCAATGTTAGAATACAGTACTACTCAGCTATTAAAAACAATGAATTTATGAAATTCTTGAGAAAATGGAGGTATCTGGAGGATATCATCCTTAGTGAGGTAACCCAATCACAAAAGAAGTCACTAGATATGCACTCACTGATAAGTGGATATTGGTTCAGAAACTTAGAATACCCAAGATACATTTTGCAAAACACAAGAAAACCAAGAAGGAAGATCATTGCATGGATACTTCATTCCTCCTTAGAATAGGTAACAAAATACCCATGAAAGGATATAGATACAGAGACAAAATTTAGGGCTAAGACGTAAGGATGGACTATCTAGAGACTACCCCACCTGGGGATCCATCCCATCATCAGCCACCATACCCAGATACTAATGCACATGCCAGCAAGATTCTGCTGAAGGGACCCTGATATAGTGGCCTCTTGTGAGGCTATGCCAGTGCCTGGCAAACACAGAAGTGGATGCTCACAGTCAGCTATTGGATGGAGCACAGGGCCCCCAATGGAGGAGCTAGAGAAAGTACCCAAGGTGCTGAAGGGTGTTGCAACCCTATAGGTGGAACAACAATATGAACTAACCAGTACCCACTGAGCTCCTGTCTCTCGCTGTATATGTAGCAGAAGATGGCCTAGTCGGGAGGAGAGACCCCTTGGTCTTGCAAACTTTATATGACCCAGCACAGGGGAATGCCAGGGCCAAGAGGTGGGAGTGGGCAGGTAGGGGAGCAGGGGCGGAGGGGTATAGGGAACTTTCGGGATAGCATTTGAACTGTAAATAAAGAAAATATCTAATAAAAACTGGGAAAAAAACACACATACAAGTTAAAAATCATTGAGTGAGCTATTTTGTAGGTAATGACTGAGTATTCTGTGTCATAGGGGGCAGTAATATTCAACTTGAGACAGCCTAGAATCACCTGAAAAGAATTTCAGTTGAGTAATTGTTTTTAACTAATTGCTCTTGGCCATGTCTGTAAAAAATAGTTTTGTTTATTAGTTTATCCAGGAGTAGAGAGCCAACTGCACATCGTACCTTCACTAAGCAGGTGGTTCTGGACTATATAAAAAGCTTGGTAAATATTAGCATGCTAGACAGTGAGCCAGCAATTGATAGTGATACGCTTTCCCTGTTCCTTCTTCTGCGTTCTCATTTTGAGTTCCTTTTCCAACTTTTCCCAATAAGAGAGTGTGCCTTGGATATGGAAGCCAAATAAATCCTTTCTTCTCCTCAACTGACTTTGGTCAGAGGGTCCTACTACAGCACAGAGATGAAACTGGAATGCTTTGCATGAGTATTTCATAGAAACTAGAGATTTGCTGACAACTCTGGAGGCTTCTATTTCCAAGACTATTAAGTCTTTGTACCATGAGACCGCATGCTGAATGTTGGTATGGTGACCAGATATCCTTTTATTAGCAAACTATTCCTGTGGTAGCTAACCAAGTCCTCTTCGGGATATCCATGAAGACACATGTTTGTAATTTAGTCATTTCTTGGAGATCATTGTTTTATTTTCCTTAATACAATAACGATTCAATTTCCATGTTTATTTTGAAGCAATTAACACCATTGAACTGGACATTATATATACAACTTTCAAGGTAATATCAATAATCCATAGAATATTTGTCATTGTCAAAATAATTTGTGAATATGATCATTTTCCAAAATTATAAGATGCAATCACTGATTAAATTGCAACAATTTTTTGTCTATATTCAGATGATGGCATTTTTATTCTTTCGTCTATATCCACTCTAAGTTAAGGAGTTTTGCCTTCCCTGGAGCCTTTATAGTTAATGTTGATGGATTCAGTACAGATTGTCCAAGTCATTTTATCTTTACTTACAAAAGAAACCTACTGGGTGATGGAATGATGCTCTATAACACTCAGAGTGCACTTCATTTGTAGTTATTAAACACTCAGCAGGCTCCTCACCACACTGACATCTGTTTCCTAGTCAAAGCTCCTGTCTGACATGGCCCCACTGTGCAAGGTGCCATTTGCTGAAATGAGAATTCAGCTGGGATAATTAATAAATGCCATGGTGCTCCCAAACAAATGCATAATTTGGTTTGTGTCAAATAAAGTGAACAATCCAAGGACAATCAACACGACTTTTCTTGCTTTGTGCTTAAGAGGTTTGAAAGGCTTAGGTGGCATCTGGCCCTGGATTAGTTTTCTTTTTGTTTTTTTTTTCTTTTCTTTTTTGTAATTATTTTTCTTGAACACATGAAGCTACTATAAAAAAGCCTTGATAAAGATTAAAAATGTCTAGTTTGGATTAGCAAAATTACTCTGACTAGAGTACTAATTGACTGTTTACTAGGGGAATGTAAATATATATGTAAGTATTCTTTATTTTTACAATGTCATTAAATTTTTATATTTATATATGAATCTATCAAAACAATCTAAGATTGTCAAAGGATAGTTGTAAGGTAAATGATTTAAAAAGAGATTTATTTAAGGAACCATGGATACAGAAAATATGGTACATTTACACAATGGAGTACTACTCAGCTATTAAAAACAATGAATTTATGAAATTCTTGGGCAAATGGATGTATCTGGAGGATATCATCCTTAGTGATATCATCCAATCACAAAAGAAGTCACTAGATATGCACTCACTGATAAGCGGATATTAGACCAGAGACTTAGAATACCCAAGATACATTATGCAAAACAGAAGAAAACCAAGAAGGATGACCATTGTGTGGATACTTCATTCCTCCTTAGAATAAGGAACAAAATACTCATGAAAGGATATAGGTACAGAGACAAAATTTAGAGCTAAGATGAAAGGATGGACTATCCAGAGACTACCCCATTCGGGAATCCATCCCATCATCAGCCACCAAACCTAGATACTAATGCTCATGCCAGCAAGATTCTGCTGAAGGGACCCTGATATAGTGGCCTGTTATGAGGCTATGCCAGTGCCTGGCAAACACTGAAGTGGATGCTCACAGCCAGCTATTGGATGTAACACAGGATCTGCTTGTGGACGTTGTACATCGTGGTGCGCACTAGGCTCCGCACCACGATGTACAACGTCCACAAGCAGCTGCTTGTGGACGTTGTACATCGTGGTGCGGAGCCTAGTGCGCACCACGATGTACAACGTCCACAAGCAGAGGTGGAACAATAATATGAATTAACCAGTACCCCCATAGCTTGTGTCTCTAGTTGCATATGTAGCAGAAGATGGCCTAATCGGCCATCACTGGGAATAGAGGCCCCTTGGTCTTGCAAACTTTATATGACCCAGCACAAGGGAAGGCCTGGGCCAAGTAATGGGAGTGGGTGGGTAGGGGAGCAGGGGTGGGGGGTATAGGGAACTTCCAGAATAGCATTTGAAATGTAAATAAAGAAAATAAGAAAAAAATTTTTCATAGTTGTATTTGTTCTAGTGAAAATTAAAACAACACAAAAATTATCATCTTGTATTGACACTTACAAAGATAATATTTTCTAAGAATAGTCAAAACAAAGCACAAATGGGATATTGGCATGAGTTTCAAGACAAATGTGGAGTAAAATAATTTAGATGTTCCATAGAAATATAAATATTACTATATATACATGTAAAACTTTCTTAACACATGAGGAGGCATGCCGTTGTTGATAGTGAAAGTTGCAATAGTAATTAAAGTTTGCAAATAATTGCTGCAGAAGGGTGCTGTATAAAGTTTGTTCTCAATTCTTGTTTCTAGTTGTTTAATTTTCAAGTTTGGTTACCTATACCTTCATTTAAGTGAATGATTGAAACATAATGATATGTAGGAAAACAAGTACTGATAGTCAGGATCTGGTATTAAATGCCTGACCCTGCTTCACCCAAACATTTTAATAAATATTTTTACCAATACTGTATTCTGCCTCTTTGCTGGTATGATGGTGACTTTTGTTGTGCAAGTATTTTATGTTCATGAGCTTCCATATATTAGTTGTTGATCCTAATGTGCCCTCATGGTCCTGTTCAGAAAATTACTTGCTTTGAAAATAAGTTAATTTTGTATTGTCTGTTTTCTTTGATCAGATTCAGGGCACCTGATCTTAAGTTTAAGTTCTTAATGCATTTGAATTTTGGTTTAATATAGAGTAATAAATACAGATTTAATTTTATTCTTCTACATATGGCCATCTATTTTAACCAATACAATTTTTTGAAGATGTTATCTTCTTTACATTGTATAATTTTGGCTTGTTCATCAAAATCAGGTGTTCATAGAAGTATAGTTGCTGTGTCTGTGACTTCAATTCAGTTCTCTTGATCAACATGCCTATTTTTATGAAAATACAATACTGGTTTTATTATTATTCTTTTGCAACTTGAAATCTAGGATAGTGTTATTTCCCCCAGGATTGTTTTATTACTTACAATGTTTTTTAGCTATACTGAATTTTTCTGTTTCTTGAAGTTGAAAATATATTTTTCAATATCTGTGAAGAATTGCTTTGGAATTTTGATTGATATTGCATATGATATGTAGATTGCTTTTGGCGGGATGTTCATTTTTATAATATTAATCATAGTGGTCCATAAGTATGAGAGGTCTTTCAATCTTCTTATGTCTTCATTGTTAAAGTTTTTAATTATAAAAACATTTCATTTGTTCAGTTGAAGCTATTCCAAGATACTTATTTTTGAGACTGATATCAAAGAATGATATTTTTCCCTGATTTTTTCTCAGCATATTTATCATTAAAATATAGAAAGATGACTGGATTTTCCTTGTATCACATACCAAATGTTATAATCTTAATATTTTTACTATTTTATTAATAAAGGTGTATGAGTAAAAAGTAAATTAACATTATTTTAATTATTAAATTTTTGGTAGAATACAGCCATATATACTAAACTGTGAATGGAATGGACTCTAATACAATTATAGATAGAGTCTTTGTTTCCCTTGAAACTTTCTGAACCAAGCATTCATTATTCTCTTGGCATCTGAGTCTTTCTTCAGCTGCCAGAAGATTAGACTGCTTAGGTGTTCCTAGGGCACCACAAGACTTCTCTATCTGCATTCAAATGCAAATCCTTCCACATTTGTCCCTCAAACCACCTTCAAATGCATAAAAGCCATATGGCTCTACTGAGAACCATTCTCACTCTTGGTACCAATTTTCTGTTACTTATGTTTCTCATCGCTGCTATCAAATACCTGGCAAGAAACAATGTAAAGGAATTTGTATTTATTTTGAGATGATAATCCATCGTGGTAGACAAAGCATGGTGATAAGTGTAGATCACAATTATGTCAGTAAAAGTATAAGGCTGTTTTCTACTCTTTGTATCACTCATGAAATTGAACTGGAACAAAAAGGAAAGACAGAATAAAAATATTAAATCTTGTCCCCTGAACTCTAATCCTTACAGTTAGAAAACATCTCAAAAAGGTCCTACGACCTGTCTGAATGGTGTCACTAGAGAGTAATTGAGTGCTCACATAAGACTCGGGGTGTATTTCACACCCATACTATGCAACAATTATGTTCATGGAGTTTACAGTCGCTTGTATAGGGAATGGAAGAATTAAAAAAGAAGGGTATTTTAGGCAATAAATTCAAATACTTGTAAATAATTATTAAGCACACATTAGTAATCAAAGATTAAACTAAAAGTTGTTCCCTAATTTTTGCTTTGTTTTGTTCATAATAAAAAATATGCCAAATATATAAAGTGACTTCAAAATGTAGTCTGGGATGGAGTTTAATACACATTCCTAACAAATTTAATAGAGTTTTGGAAAATATATCATGACAGTGCTTCTAACACATTGATTTTATGGAGACACAAAACCTTAGATTTTAAAAAATAGGGAACAAATGCATTGATCTTATAATGAGAAAATAATGCTGAGTTTGTCCAATGAATACCATAAAAATATTGAAGTGTGCTTTATTGCATTTTATTGATGAATTTGATGACATTATTACATTTTAAGTATGAAGAAGGTGATGAAATTTCATATGGAGGCAGTTATTTTATGGATTTACTGCTAGCTGTTCTACAGAATTCATAACTCACAAGAATTCAAGTTTAAATATACCTAATTTTCTAGGGATTTACCTTTTTATTTTCATATACTGCAGTGAAAATGATTGCGTGTTTAAAATATCTACAACATTCATTTTATGGAAACATATATTATGAAAAAAAGGTTTTTGACAGAGGATATATTTATGAGAATATGTGAATAGAACAATAATAAGTATCTCTAACTGATGTTTTTCTCTAAGCTCATATTAATTGAATTATTTGAAGATAATTCATTATATTGAATATTTAATTCATAGTGCATTTATTTTAGCTGAAACAAAACAGTAAAAACACAAAAATGAGATATTCACCTGCAATATGTTTCCTTATTGAAGTCCATTGTCTAAAAATAAGAGAAATAAATACAATTAAATAATAACAATAACGAAGATGTAACAGGTGAATTGACATATGTGTAAATGATGTTTTAATTTAATTCTTACATGTATGGGATTTTTACCTACAAGTATACGAAAACACCATGTGCATTTCAAGTGTCCTAGGAGGCCAAAAGAGGATATCTAAACTCTGAAACTGATGGCTGTTAATCACTACATGGGTGCTGGAAATCAAAGCCTCATCAGCTATGAGCAGCAAGTAATCTTAACATCCAACCATTTCTACAAGCTTATGAATAACGTTTTAATTGATTTTTGACTCCTTGTTTATTTTATTTTTAACTTTCTCTCTTCTTTTTTGGAAGAGTTTTTTTTTTTTTTTT
>NC_034602.1:53375056-53380254 GCF_900095145.1 Mus pahari
CTTATGAATAACGTTTTAATTGATTTTTGACTCCTTTTTTTTTTTTTTTTTAACTTTCTCTCTTCTTTTTTGGAAAAGTTTTTTTTTTTTTTTTTTTTTTTTTAAGATATATATCTTTAATGAGCTTTGATGGTGTGCCAATGACTATGAAAATGCCCGAGGAAAAGAGTGAACAGCAATCTTTAAGGTCTTTATACTTGAGAAACTAAGTCTCATACAGAATTTAAGCCATCCCTATATGGAGGAAGTGTTGCCATCCATCCTCCAACCCCACCGAGAAATCTGGCACCCTCTGGAGCTGTTTCTGCCTGTCTTCTCTTAGGTGCTAAGAACATGTAAGACATAGAATCTGGGAATAATGCTAACCTTTCTGCAATTCACAAAAAAAGCCTTTTACAAGAGTATTCTCAAACCCAGAGGATCAATAGTGACAAAATTGAAAACCTTTGATCTAGTAGAAAGGCCAGACGGAAAGTCAGAATAATTCTGTAATGAATGACATGTGAACAAGATTTTCACTAATTTTTCACCTTCACTAAACCTTGTTCTGACAGGTTATTGGAAATTTGGGTTAAGCATGAGTGGTTATGAATGTCAGGACGGGATGTTTAGGTTTCAAAGTGCTTCTCATAGCATTTTTCTTCTGTACAATTGAGAGAATGGAGATATTTCTTTGGTTTTTCAGAGACTGAAATAAATGGAAAGTATATACAATATCAAGTTCATGAAACACACTTATTACACTGTAACTTGCTTCAAGTTTGGATTCTTCCCAGAATTGAGCTTGGGAAAAGTAATTGCAGAATGTGAGACATGTGCAATGGAATTGGAAGACAGCTTCAAAGGAGTTCAAGAAGAATGATAGTGCCTCTTATGGGGAGGAGGTCTTGAATTTACTGTTGGCACTGCTAAGGAATCAGTGATTCCCCTTGCACTTATAGCAGGTTTTATAGTATAGAAAGAGAGTCTGAGTTTTTGCTGAACTGTTACAGGCATCAAATATATTTTTGATCCAACACAGCAATGAAGACCAGCTGAGACATCCAGCAATGTGGATTGAGCACCTTCAGGGTTCTTTGACTGTCCATTGATAGACAACCATCTTTTGAACAAGGTGGACCACATCTTGTGAGCCATTATAAAATTCCCCCAGATAGAGAGATGATAGATTGAAAGACAGACAGACAGATAGATAGATAGATAGATAGATAGATAGATAGATAGATAGTTGATTGATAGGTGAAAAATGGATAGATAGATAAGTTGATAGATAGATAGATAGATAGATAGTTGATTGATAGGTGAAAAATGGATAGATAGATAGATAGGTTGATAGATAGATAGATAGATAGATAGATAGATAGATAGATAGATAGTATATAGGTATAAAGATAGGTACATTCATACATAGAAACATACATAGATACACCCATAGATAATATATGCAGAGATACCTAGATAGATAGATAGATAGATAGACAGACAGACAGATAGATGATAGATAGATAAAAATAGATATAGATAAGGATATAGATATTTTTTCCAAAAGTTATGTTCCACTGGAGAACCCTAAAACACCTCCAAAATTATATTTAATATGTGTCAACAAATCAATTTTAAAAGGATTTGCTTATTAAAACACTATCAGGAAATGGATCTTAAAGCTCTGAAACTGAGGTTTAGCCTAATTTCAAGCTAACAAATTAGTATGCTACATTTGCTTAGATGTTGTTATATTAGAGATGAAAAGACAGATTAAGTTTTACAGATATAGCAATAGATATAATGTTCTGTTCCATCAACTTGGAAAGACCAAATACCCACAGAGTGAGACACAGGGAATAAAATAGCACTAGCATGAGAGTTGTTTTCTAGATAGAGGAAGTCCTAGAGGGAAGAGTTTAAATAATGTATGCAGGAGGAGCAGCCATTACTGCCTTTTACTTTATTTTATTTTATTTATTTTATTTTTTGAACAAGAGATACTATCTCTCTCTAGAAAGACTGTAAGCAATACATGACCTTTTATTCACATATGGGCACCATGTCTACCACCTAAGACCAATCATTGCATCAGCATCTTAAAAATATAACGTATAGCACATGTACTTGTGGTATGATGGGGTGTCTTTTGGGTCTGTGACCAAGAGTGGTATAGCTGAGTCTTAAGGTAGAACTATTTCCAATTTTTTGAGGAAATGCAGTAACCAAAGAATGGATACAAAAAATATGGTTCATTTACACAATGGAGTATTATACAGCTATTAAAAATGAGAACATCATGAATTTTGCAGGCAAATGGATGGAACTTGAAAATATCATCCTGAGTGAGATAACTCAGACTCCAAAGGACATGCATGGTATGTACTCACTGATAAGCCTATATTAGCCAAAAAGTTCAGAATACCTAGGATTCAACCTAGAGACCATAAGAAGTGTAACAAGCAGAAAGGCCCAAGTTAGAAGGCTTTAATGCCATTTAGAAGGAGAATGAAATAATCACAGGAGGCAGAGGGAGGGAAGGAGCTGGGTGGTTGAGGGGAAGGAGAGCATTAAAGGGGAATAGGATCAGATATAGGGTACAGGGGACAGGATAGAAGACTAAAAGGGCCAAGAGAAAGAATAGAAATAAGTAGACTTGGGGGATGGGAGGTGTGAGGACCCTCTAGAAAGGGTCAGAAACTCAGAAGTTGAGAGACTCTCAGGACTCACTGTAGGTGACCTTAGCCAAAATGCCCAACATTGCAGAGAGAGAACTAGAAGAGTCCACCTAGATGTGGTCTGAAATGGAGGGAAAGGATTATCAACCCACAGTCAAAATTTCTGACCCATAATTGTTCCTGTCTAAAAGAACTGCAGACAAAATGGAGAAGAGACTGAGGTAAAGGCAGTCCAATGACTGACCCAACTTTGGATCCATCTCATGGTTGAGGTGGGGGCACACCAAGGCCTGGCACTATTACTGATACTATGATGTGCTTACACATGGTAGCCTGGGATGGCTGGCTTCTGAGAGGCCCTACCAGAAATCTGCAAGAGACACAGATACTTACACCCAGCCATTGGACTATAGTTGGGGACCCCTAGGGTTGAATTGGGGAAGGGTTGGATTGAAGAAGCTAAAAGGGAGGGCGACCCCATAGGAAGACCAGCAGCCTCAATTAACCCAGACCCCAGGAAGCTCCCAGAGACTGAGCCAGGAGCATACACAGACTGGTCAGAGGCCCCTAGCACATATATAGCAGAAGTCTGACTGATCAAGCTACAGTGGGAAAAGATGTGTTTAATCCTGGAGCAACTTGAGGCCCAGTGAAAGAGAAGGCCTGGTGTGTGGGAGAGAGGACCCTCTCAGAGGCAAGTGGGAAGAGGAATAAGATGAGAAATGTTGGAAGAGAGTCAGGGGAGCAACGGCTAGAATGTAAGTAAATAAAAGAACTTAAAAAATATAATGGGGGCCAAGTTCACTCAGGACTTCTTAAATAATGTTTACGGAAATACAAGAGACTCATCAAGAATCATGTGTTACAGCTAGTCATATTAATCAAGTTTAAAGGTACTGCAGTAAAAGAGGATATATTTAATTTTGCATCAGAAAATATTAAGAACTAAAGAAAACTCCCAGCCAATAAATTTATAAATATATAATATAAATAATGTTAGAGAAAATTTGGAAATTGTGTTATGAATGTAACCAGTAAATGTAATAATGAAATTTAAATTCTAAATTTTGTTGCCTTTGTAACTACTACTAGTAGTAGTAGTAATAATGATAATAATAATAATAATAATAATTTAAAATCAGAAAGCATCACACTCATGCCACTGAAATTCATTGCCTGAGGAATTATAT
The DNA here is from genome assembly GCF_900095145.1 of Mus pahari. NCBI lineage: Eukaryota > Metazoa > Chordata > Mammalia > Rodentia > Muridae > Mus > Mus pahari. Next base: position 53,378,907 of record NC_034602.1, read on the forward strand.
AAAACAAATAATTTAAAAATTAGTCCTGAGTTTTCTTTTGTTTTCAGTGAATATTCATCTGGTGTATTATTATTATGTTTGTATCCCTACAGAAAGCCAATACAAAATCCAGATATTCTCTTAATATCGGCAGTCAATATATGTTATGATGTGGTCTATAGGGCAATAAACTTTGTATGATTTAACAATGGCTTGTGAGGGCTGTAAAACATAATCCAAAATATTATCTCTAATACATTGGGTAGAGTAGAATGGACCTGAAAGAGGAAGTTATCAGAATGTAAGGTTAGCCAATCTTCTAATTATCACTAACCTCTTTCCAGAAAACCCTTTATTATGTATTTTATTTTTGATTTTAAGAAGTAATAGGATAGCTCTTCCATTAGCACCAACAAAGAGCAAAACTTAGTAATTTGCTTTCTTCTATTCTAAGTGTCCATCTATTTATGCCTGCTGTGAACAAAATTGTTACTTTTTCTCTCTCTTTTTCATTATTACTATTTATTTGTTTGTTAATTTTTTTTTCACACTCCAGACTTTATTTCCTTCCCAGTCTACCCTCCACATCCAATATTTCCTTCCTTCCCCCCTGTCTCATTGAGGATGCCCCCACTTACATCCCTCACCCCACAAGACCTCTAAACTCCCTGGGACCTCCAGTCTCTTGAGGTCAAGTGCAAATATCTGCATCTGACTCTTTCATCTCCTTGTTGGGTTTTTCTGAGGGCAGTCAGGTTAGGTCCCTTTTTGTGAGTGCTCCATAGCCTCAGTAATAGTGTCAGGCCTTGGGACCTCCCCTTGAGCTGGATCCCACTTTGGGTCTGTTGCTGGACCTCCTTTTCCTCAGCCTCCTCCCCATTTCCATCCCTGCTATTCATTCAGATGGGAATAATTATGGGTCAGAGTTTTGACTGTGGCATAGCAACCCCTTCCCTCACTTGATGCCTTGACTTTCTGCTGGAGGTGGACTCTACAAGTTCCCTCTTCCCACTGTAAGGCATTTCATCTAGGGTCCCTCCCTTTGAGTCCTGAATGTCTCTTACCTCCCAGGTCTCTGGTGCATTCTGGAGGGTCCCCCCAACCTTCTTCTGCTGGTCCTCAGGGCTTCAATCCTTTTTCCCTACCCAATGTCAGGTCATGTTCCCTTCTTACCCACCCCTGTCCCCTTTCCCTCACAGTTATCTTCCTCCCTCCCCAGTGTGAATACTTTCTTCTCCCTCCCAAGTGGGACTATGACATCCACACTTGGGCCCTTTAGCTTGTTGAGCTTTGTGAGTTCTGTGGACTGTATCTTGGGTATTCTGAACTTCTCTCTCTCTCTCTCTCTCTCTCTCTCTCTCTCTCTCTC
>NC_034602.1:53380374-53415147 GCF_900095145.1 Mus pahari
CTCTCTCCTCTTTTGCTAATACCCACTTGCTAGTGAGTACATACCATGCATGTCCTTTTGGGTCTGACGAACCTCATTCAGGATGATATTTTCGAGTTCCATCCATTTGCCTGCAAACTCAGGACGTCCTCATTCCTAGTAGGTGAGCAGTGTTCCATTGTGTAAATGAACCAGATTTTCTGTATCCATTCTTCTGTTGTGGGACATCTGGGTTTTTTTGTTTTTATTTTTATTTTTTCAAGCTTCTGAGCATCACAAATAAGGCCACTATGAACGCAGTGGAACAGGTGCTCCTGTGGCAAGATGGGGCATCTTTTGGGTATATTCCCAAGAGTGGTATTGGTAGTTATTCTGGTAGATCTATTTCCAATATTCTGTTGTTACTTTGAGAAAAACATTTATTTTTATGGTTTAGACACTGTCAGCCAATGAGTCAATACCTCATTACTAATGTCATTTACAATGTAACCTTTTTTATGTTTATAAACAATTGCTTTTATAATCTTTGATTTAGGTGAGTGTGTTAGTATTCAACCTCAGATCTGATCAAAGCAAAACAAACAACAACAACAAAAGAAACAGAAACAACGCACTGTAAAACACAAAGTTACACCACCCCATGGAATTGCAGGTTTTCTGCACATCATCTATATGTTTCTGAAGATTCCACTAAATATAAGAGAAGAAATGTCAAATTATACTGGAGTTCAAATCTTTTTCTGTTCTTTCATATTTCTTTCACAAGGACAATTCCACATGCTAAACGAAGGTAAGTGTTATTTACAATCAGCATCTTAAAATTGCAGTGGGTATATTAATAAGAGTTATTGTTCATTTAGAGTTACCACATTAATGTTAGAAAATAGTATTTTATTCTTGGTTTTATAGATGTGAGAAAGGTAAATCACAGACTTGATAGATATGAAATTAATGTTTCAATACATGTTTTAAGGAATATTCTAGGTAAAAAATTTTTTTGAATAATAGCCAGTCCTGACAATTTCTCAAAAGAGGTTTTTAATTTATTAGTATGTTTAAATTATTTTATTTTCTTAAGTTTAACATTCTATACTTCCAAGTTTCATCTTTTGTTACTGTGATTTAAAAAAAATCTGACTTAAGCAACTTAGGAAAATAGAAACTTTGTTTTAGCTCAAAATTCCAGGATACATTTCATCATAGTTGAGAAACCTCATAGATAGGGGTTTGAACAAACTTGTTCCACTATATGCACAGTAGGAAGGAGAGACCAATAAATGCATGCATAGCAGTGGTTAGCTCAATTTTACAAACTCCAGTATCTGTCCTTAGGAAATCATGTGCTTGTTATGTACAGTGGACAGGTAGGTATTTCCTACTCTGGGCAATCAAGATAGTCCTTCGAAGCATGCCAACAGACCAACTTTCTCCAACAGTTCTTCACTGAAACTCTCTTCCTTGGTGATTCTAGAAAGTTCCAAATTAACAATAAAAAGTAGCCATCATAGTAGCTTACAATGAGAGTATACTATTATGTTTGTGACTAAGATTTTAGTGAAGCTCTGGGATTAATACAGTGTATGTCACTTCTTTAATACAATGAAATCTTGCCTGATAAATTCACTTACATACTTTTTGGAAGAATACTGAGAAAAAACGCTCCCAGACACAATGTAAAGGGATACAGTAATAGTTTTTACTCATCAATTAAAAAAAAATATGCCCAGTTTTGAACAATTGCACTCTAATTCACTCTACTTTTTTTCATTGAATAATTTTCTATATTTAGTTGCTCTGTGGTACATTTTCACTTTTAAATAACACTTAGTAAAGAAAATAAGTATATAGTTTTTTCAGCTATGTATTAAATTAATAAGCAAATATTTAGAACAGTGGGAAAGTGATGAGGAGGCATACTATCATTGAAATTCAATAACCTCATTGAAATCCACCAGTGAGTAAAACATTATCTTAATTTGTATTTTACTTTTTCTATTAAAGATAATGACTAACAAATGCAAACTACTATCATGAAACTCTAAAACAATTGAAACAAGCAAAAGCAGTTCAATTGCAGCATTTACATCTCAAATTTTTAGTTTAATTTGACTATGAAAGCTGGGAATGTACACAATTAACAAGCCTACTAGTATAACTGATCCTTAAAGACAAACTGTGAAGCTTACCATGACTCACTGAATTTAAATATGCACTTGGTGTATTAGCTGGGCTTAGGGAAGCTCTGAGACACTGCCTAGATGGTAGGAAACACAGCATAGGATGTGATAGGCTGGAACTGGGGTTCCCAAGCTCCTAGACATCTAGTCGCCACTGGAAAAATGCACAGAGGAGTTGGGAATGAAAGACCTATAGGGATCCATGGGCCCATGATGAAGTCTGGACCGGGGACATCCAGATACCACTAGGTCGTTAAGAGTTGGGAGCTGATTTGGTGACTTGAGGGCTCAGGACAATGATGAGCCTTGTTAGTGGTAGTGGAGGGGATGGGGACTCAGACTTACCTCATTGTCCCACACTAAATGATTCCAGCCATAGTGATTAATGGTGTACACTAATGGTGTGACTGTATTCCACCTGAATCACACTGGCCTAGAAGGTCTTTGGATGTGATCAGGGCAGCCATACTGCTGGATTAAAATTCCTCTACAAAACACAATACCAACGAGGCTGTTGCTTAGACAACAGAATAGCAGAATATGTCTTATTTGGTTTCCATATGGGAATAGAAGATGAAGATACAGGTGATATTGAGCAGAGACTGGGAAAAGTATCAAGATGGATTTAATTAACGCAATGAGAAATAAGAAGGAAATTAAAATAATACCAAGAGGATTGGGTAGAGCTTCAAAATATATTTTATATTTACCTAACTATTTTATATTTACCTAGAATTATATATTATATTATGTTATAATCTTATATACCATATATATATATATATATATATATATATATATATAATGTATATACACATATATCTATATCTAAATCTATATCTATATCTATATATCTTATAATATTAATAAACTTGTATTGCTTAGGCTGACAGTATTTCCTATAGGATCCATAGAAAATCCAAGAAGAACCCCAGTACAGAAATGAGAAGCCTTTGTTCAAGTTGCTGGTAAGGTTAGTCCAAGTGACTCTACAAACAGTTGGTATTTCCCTTTATTTACTTCTCAGATTTTGAAAGTATGTCTTTATTGCTAAAATACCACACACTTAGCACACAGAAATGTATTTCTTATGAACCACAACAATGATTAGCATCATAATGTATTCCTAAAGGAGCAATAGCGACATTCATATGTTGAAATTAACCAACAGATAAATAACTGGGTTTAGTGACAACTGAACAGAAGGGAAAAACTGGCTGATACTAGAAATCTGCCCAACTATCCAAAGTTATTGTTCTGGATCTTAGAGCAGAACCTGCTAATGCTACTTTACTAGATAACTACAATTCCTAACTATAGTCTAAAATGTATCCTTGCACCCACACATAAGAATAGATTACCTATCATTAAAATGTTTCTCCTTATAGCAAATAGTGACCTTTTACAGAAAACCACAACCAGACAGAGGCAAAGGAATCTTGAAGATGCCAGACCCAATAGATGAATCTACAATACAACTCCTGCACCTAAGAATCAGGGAACATGCCTAAAGTGGGACAGAAAGAGTAGATGAGCCAGAGAACTACGTAGTCTGGTATGAGTCTATGTCTCCTATAAGCAGCTGCTGAGAGAGGGCAAATTAGCCTAAGCTAAGGATGATCTTCAAATTAGTTACCCAAATACAGAGCTGTCATCCCTCAAGTCTTATACGTATCAAAAGAGAATTATCACATTATATTTATAAACATACACATTACACACAATCACAGAACAAGAGCTTATCACTATGAAAGGGAGCTAACAACGACACATAAATAGTTGGAGAGAGGAGGCTTAGGAGGACTTGGAAAAAGTAGAGAGAAAAGGAGAAGTGATGTAATTATATTTTTATTTAAATATACATTTAGAAATAAATTAAATTGTAATTGCCTTAAAACCAAAGATCAGGAAAAAAAGAAAAGAGAAATATCTTTGCCTCTTTACAATAGTTATTCTACATCAGTTAACTATCAACCAGTTAGCAAAAAATGTAATAAACCCAGAAAAGCTGGATCATAAGACCATTGTAGTAGACAAAAATGTCAATGATTTCACAGGAAATGAGAAAAACAGAATACAGTGTGCATTGGAAGCAGTAGATGCTTCTAATTGGCCCAGGATAGATATTAGGATCTAAGTTTTGTGAAGACTCGGAATTTAAAAGAACTTGAGCAGAAGTTTCTTTTAGCAATAATCAAAAGAGAAGACAGATTTAAACTGTGCTCTGATAGATTTATGTGTGTTTATTCATATTTTTCCATCTAAAAAGAAATGTGCTTACCATAAGGAATAATTTTAAGAAATAAAACAAAAGAAAATAGATTGCAGAAATATCAGGTATGTGAGCATAAAGTGCACTTTCAGGTGAAATCAGGAAGATAAATCCTATAAGGATGGATGCTATTTAATTTATGTAACAGGAAATAGAGTTGAGTCATGTGTGTGGGTATACGCATATACATTTCAAAGCTTGTAGTTGGTGATATTGTATGCTTAAGTATCTATGTTACCCCTAGAGCAGAAGTACAAAAATATCTGTTAAAATAAATTTTAGAAGTGTAGGAATTTTAAGTGGAAGAAAGTAACAGATATATTGGATCATATGAAAAGTTATAAAGCAGACATGCGTGAAGACTTCTACCATAACACACTTGTGTGGGATGTGTTGAATGGACAGTATACTGCATGGGGAAAGTGGTTTTATCAATAAATGTTTGCTTCACATGCATGAAGACCAGAGTTCAGATCCCAGCACCCATGTGAAAAACTGGGTTTAGTACCATTGCCTGTAATCACGGTGCTACCAGGTAGAGATAGGAAGGTCCCTTAGTCTAATCGTTAAGTGAGTTTCAGGATCAGGGATAAAATATAGGGCAGAGAAGTAATTGAAGAAAACATCTGAGTGTTTACCTCTGCCCTCAACAAGATCAGGTACATCCATATACAAGCACACATGCAAGGATACACACACATGGATACACACACACACACACACACACACACAAACACAGAACACACACATGGAGAGGGAGAGGGATAGAGAACACTGAGGAATCAGAGACAGGCAGAGAGACAGAGACACAGAGAAAGAAACAAAAAGGGAGGGACAGAGAGAGAAGGGGGAATGAGGAAGAGATACAGAGAGGCAGAGACAGACAAAAAGAGAGGATGTATATAGGTTTTTTTACTGACTCTCTCTTACTCATCTCTCATCTTACTGATGAGTGTAATCAGAGGACAATATTTTCATTAATTAAAGGTAGAGTTCAAAGAATATTTAAAAATGTATATATCCAGTTATAAATGATAAAAGCAACAGTTGAATTAACCACTGGTTCAGCCTACACTATTCTAGGTTCCCGGATGTATTTTATTAGCTATTATTTGAAAGCTGTTTATTTCACATCAAAATGATGATATTTGGCATGACATACAGATTTGTTTATCCTGCAAAGAAGCATTACCAAACATTCAGAGTATTCTTTTTTATTTTCTCCAGAGATATATGGAAAAATGCTCAGAGTATGGAAACGCCCCATGTTCTGGTAGTTATGGTAGAAGTTGTAAAATAAGCACAATTACTGTAAAAGTAGCTTTGAGCACAGTTCTCATTTTAAAAATCACACCACAGCAATCCCTCTCATGTATTACACAATAAGAACAGTCAGCAAACAGTATCTTCCTATGATGTAAATGCACAGAAGAGAAGGAAGTTGTATACAATGAAAGTTAAGGGTTTATAATGAGAAATTCCTTAGGGTTTGTAATAACACCTTGGAGAGTAGAAAGATTTCTTAGGATTTCCAGGAATCAAATTATGTTTCCCTCTGCTCATATTCAGTTGTGCAATATGTGCTGACAGGAAGAGGGGAGACAAATTTCTAGGATTTATTTTTTCCTCTCGGAAACACAAGGATGTCTACTTCCTTCATAAGATGGAATTTCAATAGCAGAGATCTTCAGCTATCCTCCTGGGAACAGGATTTTAAAAGACCAGGATACAGGTTTAATAAGCCCAGTTTCTTCAATGATGCTAATATTATAAGGAGTGTTTCCCAGATATCTTTGCTGGGCTACTTTCCGTTACAGCATCATATTCATTCTGTATGTGTCATATGTTACTCAGTATTTTGGAAGCCTCATAAGTTCTGAAATGACTAAACAGCTATCTGCTCTCCAGAAATCCATGGAGATGATTTATACTTTCCTGGCACTCGACCAGAATGAGCTGCTTGCTTGCCCATGTCCTTCTCATAGAATACAATAACGAATATATTACTATGTATTATGCTGTTATAATCACTACTATCACAATTCCATCACAGAGAAGATAGATATTTTTTTTCACAAATGTCCTGTTGAATTCAAGATGCCCCCAGTCAGGATCACAGAGAATCAACAATAATGTATTGCACATTTTAAAGCTACTGACAACTTCTAGTAGTGTATGAAATGTATGTATAAACTGGTAGAACGTGGACTGCCTTAATTTAATTATTCTGAAACTATAAAATAAATTTTGTATTTCACAAATAAACTACAATTTCCAATTTGAAAATCAATATTTTTAAGTATGAGGCTATTGGTTACCCCAAGATATTACTATCAAAATTGCGCCATTGAACATATCATGGAAAGCCAGACAAAGTTGTAGTTCACAGGAACTGTAGCAGGATTATACAATGAATTTTCTCTCTCCAGAAGCCTGGATGAACTTCCTGTCCTCATGAGGTCTAGTCATCATGGAGGGGGAATCCGGATCAGTACCGGCTTAAATTCTCCAAAACCTGTGACAGAGTATGTGCTGTCTTAAGCAACAGGGTCTTGCTCTGAAGAAAAGTGACCAAGGACAATGGCATTAACAACAACTGCTTATTGGTTGTTGATTATTCATTTTGGGAAGTGCATCTTAGACCGTTCTGAATAACAAAAGATATCTAAAGGATATATCCCACACTGCTACTTTTGACAGCATTCCCTCATGTGAGGTAACTGACTAAACTATATATTCAGAAACTATATATTCATCTGTTTGTGTGTATGTATGTATATATACATATACATATACATATACATATACATATACATATACATATACATATACATATACATATACATATACATATACATATACATATACATATACAACTGATAATATGTACGTATGTATAGGAAACATAAAATAAGAAGTTTCCCTGTGACTTTCTTTTCCAAACATCTTCAGTATTATTTGAAAAACCTTCTCACTATCCCTCAGCATCCCCTTCCTTTGTCCATGTCTATTTTACTCCTCTGTGCTTTATTTATTTTCCCCTTCATAACACTTGTGTTTTACTACCATCACCTCTCTCTTCATAATGTTTTCCTCTACCATACATCGGTCCCTTGTACACCCTTGGTTTCGATAATTACTACCAATTATACACTCAAACTAAATACCGAGAGCTAGGATCCAAATATAACAGAGAACATACATATTTTTTTCCTGAGTCTTGGTTACCTGAGTATATTTTTCCAGTTCTATCCATTTATTTGAGAGTTTCATAACTTCGTTTTTCTTTCCAGCAAATAGAATTTGATTGTGTGTAGGAACTTCATATCCACTATCCATTCATCAGCGGATGGGTATTTAGGTTGTTTCTGTAATAGTTATACATTTAGTTATTACATAGTGAAATGTGCCTAGGATGTTATAACATTCACAGATTACAGTCTAACAATGTCACATGGAGGTTCCACATTTATTATCTTACAGATTTACATGTTATCTAGGTGTAAGCATTCTTTTAACTACGGAAGTCAACATTATTTTTAGTTCTTCCTTTACTGTATTGGAAACTGTCTGAAATATTTGTTTTTTTTTTTTTTAATTTGGTAATTTTCTGTCTGTATGTATGAATATGTCTCGGTGTGCATGCCACAGTGCATGTGTGGATGACAGATGTGTGAATTGGTTTCTTCCTTTCACCCAGTGATAAAACTCAAGCTATCAGTCATGAAACTAATTGTCTTTAATCGATGAACCATCCTGTTGACACTGAAAACATATTTGAAAAAAACACACACGCATCTAAGTAAACACAAGGACCATTTTCAGGAAGGATCTCAAACTGGATGCATTTCTAAACCTGCTCATTACATAGCTCAGGCTGTTCCCCCTAGCATCTGAGTTTACTGAGTCACCTAGTCACAGTCCACACCTATTCAATTTGATTGAAAGGAATACTATCCATATGATTATGACTCTTGAGCTATCACTAGAAAAGAAGCCCCTGCTATTTGCTTTAAGAATCCCTACTGATATTGTTCGAATGCTCTTTAGTTCTTCCCATAGCCTACAATTAAAGAGGGATCATCTCAAATATCACAGCAAATCTTTGAAAATACATCTAGGTATATCCCAATTATATTAAAATTTGGTGAAAGACCACAGAAATTATTTTTATTCAAATGTGGGTTTTGTTTTACTTCAGGTCTCTCTCTTAGAGATTATGCAAAACTTCGATACTACAAAACAGAATTTTTGGGTGTTTTTGGAAAGCCATTAAGTATAGAATGAAGCTAAGACCATGCTATAAAGAAAAAATAAACCAAATAAAATTATTTTTAAAAAATTAACTTGCATGGTATGTCTAACAGAGTTTATCATTTCACATTAACATTTTGAGGAATTTCATACATGAATACTGTGCATTTTGATAGCATCTACGCTTGTACCCCAAGTTCAACTCCTTTAGTTCTCTCCCTTAACACAAACCCTCTCCTCAATGTACATAATTTTTGTAAATAAGGTACATATTCATATACACACTCTATATATCCATACACATTATATATACATAATTTAGTATGCACTTATATACACATGTAAAAACTATAGTATCTAATTTGTGTCATCTTGCCTATGTGTACATGGTGTGAGACTAATAACTGGTCATAGACAACATATCAGAGATTCATTTCTGAAGGAAACTGTTTCTTTGTCATTACCTATGTGGTGTAGGTATGCACATACACTTAGTGTTGTCTGTAGCTCAGCTAGGAGTCAGGGGAAGCTCCTTTCTGTGTCAAACCATGCTGTGTGGTCCTTTGCTGATCTTTCAGCAAAGACAGCTGAGGGAAATTCACAAATGCAACAGTCCTGTAATGTAAAGGCCAGACGACTGGTTGGACTGGTATAACATAGTATCTGCTAGATAGCAATATTTATCAATTTTGAATATTAGATTCCAAAGAGTGCTGATTAAATTCACTCTAAAATAATTCTCCATAAATTAAGAATCCCAAATCAAAGACTTTTACACCAGTAATGATTTGAAACAAAATATTAAGCCTTAAAATTGTATCTAGTTCCTAAAACTAAGTTTTTAACTAATTTTAAGAGCTTTTTGAAGCCAAGATTGACTGTAAAACTTCATGTGTTCTTTATACAGCTTAATTTCAATTATATATGCACTGTGAAATGATTTCTAAGATCAAACTAATCAATCTCCCCATCATGCCACATTATGTTACCTTTTATTATTTATGAAATGAGAATATTAAAGTCTTTACTCTTAGAACAATTTGAATTTATAGAGTCAATACTCTGTCTGTCTGGTTAACATAATTTATACATCCTACATGATTGAAGCTTTGTTCTTAGTAGCCAATATCTTTCCACCTACCCTCAGCACTGAATTTAAACAAGCACATTGATTTTTTTTGTAGAATTTATTTTTTTGGCTGATATTAAATATAATTCTGAACATTAAAATCTATCATAATGTTTCCGTATAAAATACAGAATGATGTAATCTCAATATATTAGTTGTACTTTCATATTTTATTTTTATATGAACTTTGTTCTTTTTGCTTCATTCATTTATTTATTCACTTACATCCCAATTGTGACACCATTTCTTCTTGTCCTCCCATTCCAACCTTTACAAATTACTCACCCCTTACCTTCTCCTCTTATCCTCATAGAAGGGCAGGCCCCCTTGTGTACCACCACTCCCTGGGATGTCAAGTTGAAGCATGAAGCACCTCCTCTCCAACTGAGGTCCAATCAGACAGTCCAGGTAGGGGAATGGGATCTAATGGCAGGAGGTAGAATCAGAGACAGCTCCTGCTCTAATTGTTACCACATGTAGACCAAGGTACACATCTGCTACAAATGTGCAGCAACCCTAGGTCCAGCATCTGCATGCTCTTTGGTTGGTGGTTCAACCTCTGTGAGCCACCATAGGAACTACAGATGACTCTAAGTCTTCTAGTGGTGACCTTGACTCCTCTAGCTGGCTCAATTCTCTTCCCCACTCTTTTACAAGACAAACAAGATTACTGCCTTACATCTGTTTCCCTTCACTATTGAATGAAGGCTCTCAGGAGACTGTTGTACTTGGGTCTTGTCTACAAGCATAGCAGAGTATCATTAATAGTGTCAGGGTTTGGCTCTCTCATATTGGATGGGTTTCAGTTTGAGCCAGTCATTGTTGGCCATTCCCTCAGTCTCTTATTCTGTTTTATCCCTGAGCATCTTGTAGTCAGGACAAATGTTGGATTGGAGGTTTTGTGGATGGGTTGGTGTCCCACTCCCTCCACTGAACATCCTAAATCTCAAGAAGTGAGTATGGAAATTGGTAGGGAGGGCATCTTTGAGACTAGCTGGAGACCTGGGACAGGGAGGCTACAGGGAGTCTATGGAGGTGACCCTTACTGAGACTCCTATCAGCACTAGATATTCAGACTGGAGTGGCTATGTCCTGTAGCCAGGCAGGGCTTACAATTATCTTACTTTTTATTGGCACTGTATATTAGACTATCTAGGTATCATTTGTTTTATTTTTAATAAAACATGATTACTTTCCTGAACAATTAAGTATGAAAGTGTAGATTTATACATGGTATTAATGTATTCCCATGAGATTGACTATTTCAGTTACTCCAGGTTTTTTTCTTTTTTTTTTGGAGAAATTCAGACTTGTTACCACAGATCATCAACTTGAGCCTCCTGTCAAGAATAATCTACATCTTTATTGTAACACCAATCAAAATTCTAGCACCATTCTTCAGAAATATATAAAAGAAATCAGTCAAATGAGATATTGAATAAAAGAATGCTTCAGGATAAATTGCAACACTTGATTTAAAATTATAAAGCAATATGTAGTAATAAAAACATCATGACACTGCCCATAAAAGACATAGACTAATAAATAGAAATTAGGGCCGATGAAAATAGTTACCTGTTTTCTTTTAAAAAGTCACAAAAATATGTATCACATTTATCAGCTGATCATAGGAAACCCATATTTAAACATGAAAGAAAGCAACTAGGCTTTCATTTATGTATGTATGTATGTATGTATGTATGTATGTATGTATGTGTGTATCTATGTATGTATGTATGTATGTATGTATGTATGTATGTATTTACAGTCCAAATGCTGCCCCCTCTCCATCTCACTCTTACAGAGTCCTCCCCTGTCCCCCTCTCCTTCTCCTCTGAGAGGGTGAGACCCTTCTGGATATCCCCCAACCCTCATGAATCAAGTCTCTGCAGGGTTAGGAGCATTCTCTCCCTCTAGGGCCAGACATACCCACAACCAAACATTGGAGCAAGTTGGGGGGCTCTTATGGAAGAGTTGGGAGAAGTCCTAAAGAGGATAGGAACTCCACAGGAAGACCAATAGAGTCAACTAACCTGGACTACTGGACGTTCTCAGAGACTGAGCCAATAAGCAAACAATGAGCATATATGGGACTATGGAAACTGTGTTTTCATTTCTCAAGCTGCATAAAACCTAAATGAAATCAGTTCAACAATGTGAACAAACAAGAAGTTGTTTTCCTTTTCTCCAAGTCACTATGTTTCCTCCCTTGAGAAAACTCAGCTTAGATATGTACACAATTTTTAATTGGATGAATTTTTGACAATTTAACATATAATATGTATATATTGGGGGGGTTGTGTGTGTGTTGTACATTAACTCTCTGTCAGATGTGTAGATACCTTTTTTCATTCTGTAGCTTGCACTTTGTATATCCTAGATAACAATCCTCTGTCAACTTAATAGGTAGCAAATTTCTTTTCTCCCATTGACGAGCTGCCTACTCACTACCTTGCTGTATAGATTTCCTTTAGAGTTATAATATCCTGATTGTTGGTCATATTTATTAAGCAATATTAGTATTATTCAGAAAGTCCTTAATTGAAACAGTGATGGCAAACAGTGGGCCTACAAAAGTCTGGACATAATCATCCACTACTGAGAATGTTTGTACATAGAAACTTACATCCAGAAGTAATAGCCAGTTCATAACAAGCAACAAATTATAAATTAATTTTCTCTTAGTCTCACTGGGTATACAATCCACACTTAATGCAAGGCCCCATGAGCAGATGACCACCACCACCAACAACAAAATCCAATGATATTTTTAGAGTTTGTTTGTTTTTCTCAGGGCATATTTATCTTTTAAAATTTTTTATTAGATATTTTCTTTATTTACATTTCTAATGCTATCCCAAAAGTTCCCTATACCCTTCCCCCACCCCTGCTCCCCTAACCACCCACTCCCACTTCTTGGTCCTGGCATTCCCCTGTGCTGGGTCATATAAAGTTTGCAAGACCAAGGGGCCTCTCTTCCCAGTGATGGCCGATTAGGCCATCTTCTGCTATGCATATTTATCTTTTAATTCTTCTTACCGTGAAGATCTTTCAATTTTTTTCATTTATGTGCCTAAGGCATTTGTGTATATACGAATGTGTGAGTCTCTATGTCTATATGTGTTTCCTGTGCTTTTCCTTTGGTTCTTTGCTTTTCTCTTTGTTTGTTTCATCCAATTCAGGTTTGTTTTGTTTTTAACATATCTTAATTTGTCATTTTTTCTTTTATTTGTAGATGCTTGTTTGTTTGTTTTTTTCTAAGAGAGCAAGAAAGGATGTGTATTTTGGTAGGAGGGGAGAAGGGGAAGATCTAGGAGGAGTTGAAGGTGGAGGACCTGTAATTGATGTGCTTATAAAAAAGATAAAGGGGGGAATATGTTCTATGGAGGTGTAGTCAGGTCTGGGGGAATGAAGCACCTGGGCAAGTCCATACCAAGGCATCCCTTTCCCCTAAGAGACCAGCCACAAGATGGTATAGTATAGAATGGAGTTTATAAAGAGCATGGGGAGGGCAGTTAAGAGGGTAATAGAGGCAGAGAAAGAGAGGGGGTAGAGGGGGAGAAAGAGAGGAGAAAGGGGAGGGGAGAAGAGAAGGGAAGGGAAGGGAAGGGAAGTAGAGGAAAGGATAGGTGAAGTAGAGGAGTAGAGAAGAGGCTGGCCATGAGTAAGTGGAGAGAGGGGGAAAGGAATGGGGAGAGAGGGGGAAAGGGGAGAGCAAGGGAGAGCAAGAGAGTAAGAGAGTGAGGAGGGGGTAAACATCCCCTTTTTATAGTGGGTCAGGCCTACCTGGCTGTTACCAGGTAACTGTGAGGCAGAGCTTAACACAATGCTAACAGTAATCAGAATATATTGTATGAAAAAAATAATTTTTCCATTAAATAAAAAGAAACTAGAGTTACTCTACTGGTGGGATTAACCAGGGCTAAATAGATATGCTGCCAATTCAGACTACCTAAATTCAATCCCTGGGAACCACAAGATAGAAATAAAGAACTGATTTCCACAATTGTCCTCAGAACTCTTCATGCTTACTCTGGCATTCTTATATGTATGCAAACAGGTCCACACATGAGTGTTGTGAGAAAATTGCTGTTCAGTACACAGGTCAGCAGCAGCAGCAGCTGAATCCACTCGCAAACACTTCATGGATACACCAGCAGTTCAGTTTGGTCGACCTGAGATAGCAAACACAAATCAGCGCCTGTGGCATGACCTAGCAGGAGCAGCCAGGCCTCAGCCAAATCAGTGTAAGTCAGAATGAGTGACTAGGGCCATCCAAAATGCCAGGAAACGTTCTTGGCTGTGCCCTTCTCAGTGATGTGAAGATCAGCAAAGACACAAGACCAAGAAGCCTGTGACTATGCAAGCAAGCCAAGCACAGTCTCTGTCACTGTCCCTATAGTCCTTTTCATACTTCCTCCAAACATCATGTGTCCTCCATGGGACTTGCTTCAGTCCATGGATCATGAGTCTGTCTCAGCTGACTTCACTCTGCCAGTCCACAGCATACCATCAGAAGATTGTTGGTGCATTTCTCTCTATGTAGTTCCAACAAATGGAGCTCAACTATACAATGTAAGGCAAACCAATACTTGTTTGTTGTTAGCAAAGAATCCTTTATCACATGTCCTTTCAAGTGCTTGCTTTAGCAAAACATCTTTTCATCTGTGTCTGTTTCAGAAAAATGTTCCTTTGCGAGTTTGCCTTAGCCTTTCACCTGTGTGCGCTTCAGAACAACATCCCTTCTTGTGTTTGCCTTAGGAAATCACCACCCAAAACAACAGACTATCCAAAGAACCCTTAATTGTCCACCTCAACGTATATTTAGGAATATACATGTATATACATATACATATGTGTATGCAATAACGACTGGTTAAAAATGAGGTCATAAACTTGAGGAGAGCAGAGATGGGACTATATGGAGGAATTTAAGAGAAGGGAGAATTGTAATTAAAATACAATCTCAAAAGTAAACAGAGAATTATATAGTTACAATTATCATTGGTTATTAGGGGGTGATATGAATAGTTAGATGAGATATTATTTCAGGGGAAATCAATTGCTGTCTAGGTGATTTAACTTCTGTAATTACTCTAAAATAGATTTTTTTTAAAGATTTATTTATTTATTATATGTAAGTACACTGTAGCTGTCTTCAGACACTCCAGAAGAGGGCATCAGATCTTGTTATAGATGGTTATGAGCCACCATGTGGTTGCTGGGATTTGAACTCCAGACCTTTGGAAGAGCAGTCGGGTGCTCTTACCCACTGAGCCATCTCACCAGCCCCCCTAAAATAGTTTTTTAAAATCCCATCAATTGACAATAAAAGTATGTTGTCTATACACAATCAAATTCTACTTAGAGGGCTAAGGAGAATGACAATTATTTTTGCAGGTAAATAGATAGAGTTGCAAAAGTGATACTGAGTATGATATTTCGGGCCCAGAAAGAAAACTCCAGCAACACAGCACTGTACGCCTTTTCTCATCCCTAAATCCTAAAGTCAGACCTTTTATAAGGTTGACACAAAGCACAGGTACAAGCCAGGAAACTAGAAAGAGCTCTTTGAGCAGAGCTAGAATTGAGGGAAAGGTGCAATAGGTTATGGATAAAACAAAATCAACAAGTTGAAACACCGGGAGCAAAACAACCACTTAGAGAGGGAGAGGCAAGGGATTATGGAGGAATCATGGAAGGCGAGACTAACCTAAGGAAGCCGTATGAAAAGACACACAGAAGCCTCTTGTCTCATAATTCAATTTTTAAAGATAATTTAAAAAAAAGCAGGAGAATACATGTGGCATGGTAGATCCTGCTCCCACAGGAACACATGAAGCAGAGATCGAATCATATCTAACAAGTCTTGGCTGCTATTCATTTATATAATTGCAGTCAAAGGTCTATTTTCTTAAAAACTCTAGGCCTTTCGTAATAGCACCACATTTAAAAATTGGCATCCCTTTTATTCTGAAGGCACCCATCATTAGGAAGGGGAAATGCAATGTTTTTGCTCCTGGGGTTTAGGCAAGTGACCAACCTTTTCAGAATTTCTACCACCATCCATGCTTTCATGGTACTAATTAGATAGCTCCAAGCTACATTTTTCTAACATAGTTTCAAAATGAAAAGATTCCATACAGTTTTTTAAAGCTTTAAACAATCAAAGGAGAAATGAGTTAATCATGTGACATATAAACATCATTTAAACCAATTTATATTTTAAATTTTAAACTCAGATCATAGGGAAGAGGTCTACTGTCCCCTGAATTCTTCTTTCTTTGTTCCTTCTCCTCCACTTTCTTTAACATGCTATGATTTAACAAGGTGTTAAATTGTTATCAGTGTCTAAGGCAGATATTGTATTGAACAGATGATGTAAAATGTTCACTATTCCTTTGCATCTCCAAAAGCAATCCATACTGTCAATTTTTAGTTTATAATCCTGCTATTCTGATCTATTTAACTGATCATATGGCTGAAATATACACAAAAGTAATTGATTCCGAACATGGTAGGAGTATGCAAATGTAAGAGAAACATCATTTAAACCAATTTATATTTTAAATTTTAAACTCAGATCATAGGGAAGAGGTCTACTGTCCCCTGAATTCTTCTTTCTTTGTTCCTTCTCCTCCACTTTCTTTAACATGCTATGATTTAACAAGGTGTTAAATTGTTATCAGTGTCTAAGGCAGATATTGTATTGAACAGATGATGTAAAATGTTCACTATTCCTTTGCATCTCCAAAAGCAATCCATACTGTCAATTTTTAGTTTATAATCCTGCTATTCTGATCTATTTAACTGATCATATGGCTGAAATATACACAAAAGTAATTGATTCCGAACATGGTAGGAGTATGCAAATATAAGAGAAAAGTAAAAATAAGAATTTACTTAGACCCAATATTTATCGAAGCATTAATTTCACTTTTTAAAAAGCTGGTCAATTTTATAACCTGAAAGATCAATTTCAGATCATTCTCTCTTGACCAAAATTTTCAATTATTCAAGGTCTTTTGGGTCTATAAAAAACCTCTCAATAAAATCTTACCTTGCTCTTCTCCATTCCCATCCTTATTCCCAGAAGATGACAGGTAATTGCTAAAATAGATAACTCCGACAAAGATCAAAATATGCTCTTGAATTTACAATCCAGCTACAAATTGTCCTTTCTATCTTGAAGTCCCAGAAGAAATGAAAACCACTTAGAGATTTATCTACCAGTTTCTGAAAAAACATAATTATGTACTGAGACAATTAAGACTATGTAGACCCTACAAGGCATTTGAGGTCTCAATTCAATTTTAAAAATAACAACTCAATGCATACTTTTTAAAACAGAAATCTAATCTTTGTCTACAGATAACAAAATATGAGCTTTTTATTAAAAATTTTTATGACTTTGTTTAAATCATAAAGCAATATATATATTCTTTAATTAGCCTAGAATTCTATTAATCTGTAAATGTGCAATTGCCTTGGTTCCATAGCATATATACTATAAAAATGATTTCAGTGCATTTATTTATAGTGCTAGAATAATAAAACACCTACACGATTCTCATACAAGTATTTTATTTATATATTAAAATTTTGAAAAGTACCATTGGATCTATAATGATGATTAGAAACAAATTCAGCACATGTCTTGGTATTATAGTTCCATCCATTACAAATGTTCCAATTATCTCACTTTTAAGATGTACATACAATATTTACATCCAAAAAGACTTTTCCTACAAGTGATACTGTCTTCTTGAAACAGGAAGTTATTATGTAACTTCCATTAAAATATACTATAAGCATGTAAATTGGGTCCTACTACCAGTACACAAAGAACCAACCTATAATAGGAGGTAAGGCATCCCAAGTTAAAGCATCTTTCATATTCAGCATTAATATGATATTTGAGTTGATACAATGAAAGGGTTTTCATTTCAACTGGCAGTAACAATGACTGTGCCTACATCTTCCTCAACTCACCAGAGAGAAGAACTTTTCTCTCCTTAAGTCTAATTTCTGTAGGTCTTGTATGTTGATAGCATTTAACACTGCTTTTCATGTTCTTGAAAGCATGTTTGTTCCCTAGTACGCCTTATGTTGAAATTCCTTTCATGTTTCCTCTTATTTGTATGAATTCCTTAAGAACTTCCTTAATGACTGTATTTTGATCATATTCCTATATTAGCCTTGATGTATCCTCCCTATCATTCAGACAATTTGATGTCATCTCTCTCTCTCTCTCTCTCTCTCTCTCTCTCTCTCTCTCTNTGTGTGTGTGTGTGTGTGTGTGTGTGTGTGTGTGTGTGTGTGTGTGTTTTACTGGATATTTTCTGAATTTACATTTCAAACGTTATTCCCTTTCCTGGTTTCCAACCAGAAAACCCCTATCCCATTCTCTTTTCCCCTGTTTCTATGAGGATGTTCCCTGACCCACCCTCCCACCCACCCACTCCCACCTCCCCACCCTGGCATTCCCCTACAATGAGGCATTGAGTCTTCACATGACCAAGCACCTCTCCTCTCATTGATGCTGACAACACCATCCTCTGCTATATAGGCTGCTGGAACCATAGGTCCCTCCATGTGTATTTTGTTGTTGTTGTTGTTGTTGTTTTGGTTTTTGTTTATTTGTTTGTGGTTTTTTGTTTGTTTGTTTTTTGTTTTTCTGAGACAGGGTGTCTCTGTGTTGCCCTGGCTGTCCTGGAGCTCACTTTGTAGACCAGGCTGGCCTCGAACTCAGAAATCTGCCTGCTTCTGCCTCCCAAGTGCTGGGATTAAAGGTGTGTGCCACCAGCGCCCAGCATGTGTATTCTTTGGTTGGTGGTTTAGTCCCTACAAGCTATGGGAGTCTGGTAGGTTGATATTGTTGTTTTTCCTATGGTGTTGCAAACTCCTTCAGCTTTCAGTCCTCTCTCTAACTCCTACTTTGGGGATCCTGTGTTCACTCCAATGGTTGGCTGAAAGTGTCCACCTCTGTATTTGTCAGGCTCTGTCAGAGCCTCACAAGAGACAACTATATCAGGCTCCTGTCTGCAAGCACTTCTTGGTATCCACAATAGTGTCTGGGTTTGGTGAGTGTATATGGGATGGATCCCCAGATGGAGCAGTAACTGGATGTCCTTTCATTCAGTCTCTGCTCCATACTCTGTCTTCTAATTTTCTCCCATGTGCATTTTGTTCCCCCTTCTAAGAAGAATGGAAGTATATACACGTTGGTCCTCCTTCTTCTTGAGCTTCATGTGGTCTGTGAATTGTGTCTTGGGTATTCTGAGCTTTTGGGCTAATATCCACTTATCAGTGAGTGCATACTACTTGTGTTCTTTTGTGACTGGGACACCTCACTCAGGATGATATTTTCTAGTTCCATCCATCTGCCCAAGAATTTAATGAACTCATTGTTTTTAATAGCTGAGTAGTACTCCATTGTGTAAATTTACCACATTTTCTGTATCCATTCCTCTGTTGAGGAACATCTGGGTTCTTTCCAGCTTCTGGCTATTATAAATAAGGCTGCTATGAACATAGTGGAGCATGTGTCCTTGTTAAATGTTAGAGCATCTTTTAGGTATATTCCAAGGAGTAGTATAGCTAGCATAATCCACTATATAAACAAACACACACACACACACACACACACACACACACACACACACAAAATCCACATGACCATAACATTAGATGCTGAGAAAACATTTGAAAAATTTCAACACCCCATTCATGGTAAAAGCCTTGGAAAGATCAGGAATTCAAGGCGCATACCTACACAGAGTAAAAGCAAGATACAACAATAGTCAACATCAAACTAAATGGAGAGAAACTTGAAACAATCTCACTAAAATCAGGGACTAGACAAGGCTACCACATCTCTCCTTAGCTATTCAATACAGCACTTGAAGTCCTAGCCAGAACATTTAGACAACAAAAGGAGGTCAAAGGGATACAAAATGGAAAGGAAATATTCAAAAATATCACTACTTGGAGATAAGACAGTATAATTAAGTGACCACAAAAATTCCACCAGAGAACTACTACATCTGACAAACAACTTCAGCAACGTGAGTGGATATAAAATTAACTCAAACAAACCAGTAGCTTTCCTCTACTCAAAGGATAAAATGGCTAAGAAAGAAGTTAGGGAAATGCTACCCTTCTCAATAGTCACAAATAATATGAAAATACCTTTGTGGGACTCTAACCAAGGAAGTGAAAAATCTGTATGACAAGAACTTCAAGTTTCTGAAGAAAGAAATTGAAGAAGATCTCAGAAGATGGAAAGATCTCCCATGCTCATGCATTGGTGGAATTAATATAGTAAAAATGGATATTCTACCAAAGACAATCTATAGATTCAATGCCCTTCCCATCAAAATCTCAACATGATTTTTCAAAGACATGGAAATGGCAATTCTCACATTCATCTGGAAAGGCAAGGAACTCAGAATAGCGAAAAATGTTCTTAATAAAAGAACAGCTAGGGGAATCACCATGCCTGCCCTCAGGCTTTACTACAAAGCAACAATGATAAAAACTGCATGGTATTAGTACTGAGACACACATGTGGATCAATGGAATAGAATTGAAGACCCAGAAATAAAACCACACACTTAAGGCCACTTGGACTTTGACAAAGAAGCCAAAATTATACAAGGGGGGGGGGGGGAAGAAGGCATCTTCAATAAACAGTCCTGGTCTAACTGGCTGTCTGTGTGTAGAAAAATGAAAATAGACCTATATTTTTCACCTTGCACAAAGTTTAAGTCCAAGTGGATCAAGGATCTCAACATATAACCAGATAGACTGAATCCAATAGATGAGAAACTGGGAAAGAGCCTTTAACTCATTGTCACACAGGGAAATTTTCTAAATAGAATTTACTGGCTCATGCTCTACGATCAATAATTGATAAGTGGGACCTCATGAAACTGAAAAGTTTCTGTAAGACAAAGGACATAGTCAATAATAAGACAAATCTGCAACCTACAGAATGGAAAAAAATGTCTTCACTTACCTCACATCAGATAGAGGGTTAATATCCAAAATATATAAAGAAATCAAGAAGCTCATCTCCAAAAAACCAAACAACTCAATCAAAAAAATGGGGTATAGGACTTAACTGATAGTTCACAACTGAGGCTGAATCTTGAATGGCTGAGAAGCACCTAAAGAAATGTCCTTAGTGAACAGAGAAGTGCAAATCAAAATGACCCCGAGATTCTACCTTACACCAATGAGAATGTTTAAGATCAAAACCTCATGTGACAAAATATGTTGGAGAGAATGTGGAGAAAGAACACTCCTCCATTGCTGGTGGGATTGCAAACTGGTATAACCACTCTAGAAATCAAACTGTAAGTTCCTCAGAAAATTGGAAATAGATCTACCTGAAGACCCTGCTATACCACTCTGGGGAATATAGCTAAAGAATGCCTCACCATGCCACAGGGCTACAAACTCCACTATGTTCACAGTGGCCTTATTTGTGATAGCCAGAAGTTGGAAATATCACAGATGTCCTATGAAAGAAGAATGGATGAAAGACTCTCAGGACTCAAAGGTAATCACCAGAACCTCAAGCTATATTCCAGAGCAATAGTGATAAAAACTGCATGGTATTGGTACAGAAACAGGCAGGAAGATCAATGAAATAGAATTGAAGACTCAGAAACGAACCCAAATACCTATAGTCACTTGATCTTTGACAAAGGATCTAAAACTACCCAGTGGAAAAAAAGACAGCATATTCAACAAATGGTGCTGGTTCAACTCTCAGTCAGCATGTAGAAGAATGCAAATAGATCTATTCTTCTCCCCTTGTGCAAAGCTCAAGTTCAAGTGGATCAAGGACCTGCACATAAAACCAGATATACTGAACCCAATAGAAGAGGAATTGGGGAAGAGCCTCAAACACATGGGCACACGGGAAAAGTTCCTGAACAGAACACCAATGGCTTATTCTATAAGATTAACAATAGACAAATAGGATCTCATAAAATTGCAAAGCTTCTGTATGGCAAAGGACATTCTCAGTTGGACAAAATGGCAAGCAAGATTGGGAAAAGATCTTTAACAACCTCACATCTTATAGAGGACTGATATCCAATATATACAAAGAAATCCAGAAGTTAGATGCCAGAGAATCAAATAACCTGATTAAAATGGTAAAGAAATACACAAAGAATTTTCAACTGTGGAATATCGAATGACCAAGAAACACCTAAAGAAATGTTTAGCATCCTTAGTCATCAGGCAAATGCAAATCAAAATAACCCTGAGATTCCACCTCACACCAGTCAGAATGGCTAAGATCAAAAACTCAGGTGACAGCAGATGCTGGTGAAGATATTTGGAGAAAGAGCAACACTCCTCCATTGCTGATGGGATTGCAAACTCATCTACATTTTAATATATCAAGAAAAGTTTATGCCACTCATATACTTATGGATGTCTAGACTTAACATTAGTTTGGTTTACCTACCAGGACCTGCAATGTAGGAAATTAAATACCCTTCTCAGCAGCTGTCAAATACCTATTAATAACTCAATATTAATTGGACTTCATTTCCCAACTCTTCGTCTCCCTGATGAAATAGCAAAATCCTAGAATTTTACATAATATTGGTTTACAGATCCTCATTTCACATGTTATTTTCATCATGAGTAAATGAATTCAAATAATTATTTGTTGTTCATATAAAATATAGAACCTGACAAATACTGAGGCAGATGCTCACAGTCAACCATTGGAATGAGCACTAGGTCCCCCATGGAAGAGTTAGAGAAAGGTCTGAAGGAGCTGAAGGGATTTGCAACCCCATAGGAAGAAGGACAATATCAACCCACCAGACCCGCCAGAACTTGTAGGGACTAAACCATCAACCAAAGAGTACACATGAAGGGACCCACGGCTCCAGCAGCATATGTAGCAGAGGATGACATTGTAGGACTTCAATGGGAAGAGAGGTCCTTGGTCCTGTAAAGGCTTGATGCCTCAGTGTAGGGGAATGCCAGGAGGTGGAGGCAGGATTGGGTAGGTGGGTGGGGAAGCCACCCTCATAGAAACAGGGGGATGATGATCCAATAGGGGATTGATTTCTAGAGGGGAAACCAGTAAAGCGAATAATTTTTGAAATGTAAATAAATAAAATATCCAACAAAAATAATAAATGGATAGATATAGAATACTAAGAGTATGTGTCAGAATTATGCAATAGTTAAAACATCATTGTCAAATACACCGAGACCTGATGTTTGTGAACAACTTAGTAGTTATTGTCATTCAAAGGCTGAATATCTAGGTATCAATAGTGCCTTCTGTAAACTGAGTTTGCAGTTGAGTATCTGGAAATATTTAGCACAAAGTGAAGAAAAAAATTTAATCAAAGATTTACAAGTGGTACAGCATACAGTGGTAGATGTCTGGATGATCCCATGGTCACAGAAAGGTAATAAAATTTAGTAATGATGATGAAAACTCCAAATGCAAGGTTTCCTCATTTAAAATTTAGTTTGTTATCCATTTATCTGCTTATTGAAAGAAGTGACTTGGTGTAGTATACAACATGCAATGATATTTTCTACAATATATTTAGATAAGCTGCTTTAAAGCCCTTCAAACTGCCTAAATAATAAACCAGCACACCACCTTAAAAATAAATTTTAAGCATCTAAGATTTCTCTTATATTTTCTATAATACTTAACACTATAAAATGTCAAATCTGCAATTCCTTACTTGACAATGTTTCTTTGTATTCAGAACACCAGTGCTTTTTGTGAATACTTTTCAGATCTTTGAGACCAACTGACTGTTTCAACACTAACAATGCATAAGTGTTCATTCCTAATCCATCATGATGAAAAGAAATTACAGAAAATATAGAATACATGTAGCCAGCTAACTCCTGTAAATCTATTTTGTGTCACAACAGTCAATTTATATTACATGTAGGCAATTACAACTGAGTGTAAAAATGTTGGTATCACATTAGAGATCATAATTGTGAGTTTCCTACTCTTTGGAGTTCTATCTCTTTATGCAACTTGATTTCTCTGCTCAATTTTCTTAATCATGAATTAGGATAATTATCCAATTACAAACAAAATATGTTGAAACTATTGCTTAGGTGATATCAAATAAAAAGGCTTTGGCATTGATTGTGAGATCTTAGGCTTTATTTAGCTTGCTGCTTTATGTTGTCACTTGAGTTTCAATGTGCTTATTTAGAAGTATAAAGACCTGGCAGTTTACAATAAACTATGTGTGACTGTGGAAGTCTCAGTGAAATGCTCAGTGAAGTGGAGGTAGTTCTGGTGGTGTGTATGTATAACTATAGGAGAGCTGCAGTCATTCTTATTAGTACAATTTTATTTTTTTAGAAAAAAATATACATGAGCTTGCTGGCAGGAGCCTGATATAGCTCTCTCCTTTGGGGCTCTGCCAGTGCCTGAAAAATATAGAAGTGGATGCTCACAGCCATTCTAGCTCCAATGAAGGAGATAGAGAAAGTACCCAAGAAGCTGAAGGTTTTCGCAGCCCCATAGGAGGAACAACAATATGAACTAACCAGTACCCCCAGAGCTCCCTGGGACTAAACCACCAACCACAAAAAAACAAACCAAAACAAACAAACAAAAAAATCCCCACCATCCCCACCACCACCACCAACAACAACAGCAAAATAAAAAACACATGGTGAGACTCATGGCTCCAGCTGTATATGTAGCAGAGGGTGGCCTAGTTGGTCATCAGTGGGAGGAGAGGACCTTGGTCCTGTGAAGGTTCTATACTCCAGTATAGGAGAATGCCAGTGCCAGCAAGTGGGAGTGGGAGTGGGTGGGTTGGTGAGCAGAGGAAGGGGGCAGGGGATAGAGTGTTTTCAGAGGGGAAACCAGGAAAGAGGATAGCATTTAAAATGTAAATAAAGAAAATATCTAATAAAAAAGAAATATACATGAAAAATTTTGGTTTTGTGCCAAGGGGTGGAATAAAAAAATAATAGTTCTAGAAAATATGAAATTACTCATGTCTTTAGTAGTTTAAAATTGAACACTGTATAGTATTTGTATCTGTACCATTTCATGTCAAACATGGCAGTAATGACGGACACACTAAGGCTGATTACAAATATAAGTGGGAGTTTATAAACTACTTCCTCTTGCCTCAAGACGTTTAAAGAAAGTTTGTGCCAAGTTAAAAAAAATTATTTCAAAATCAATGTGTTCAAAGAATTGAATAATAATATAAGCGTTCATTTTCTGTTTCTGGTTAAGGCTATTTATTGTGATATGAGGCAATACTTATTTTTTCCTTTAATCATGTAACTTGTAAAAATGTAAAAATACCAAGCTACACCTATTTTGCAAACTATTTACTTCTGCAATGTAAACATTCATTAAACCTCTCCTTGTTTTTAATGTGAAGATAAGTCTCTATGGACAACAATATTATAAGCACAAAGGG
This sequence comes from Mus pahari, assembly GCF_900095145.1. Lineage (NCBI taxonomy): Eukaryota > Metazoa > Chordata > Mammalia > Rodentia > Muridae > Mus > Mus pahari. The sequence continues at coordinate 53,405,656 of NC_034602.1, forward strand.
CAGGCAAACTCAGGACACAGCAGAGAAGTGCAGCCTAAGCAATTGAATTTCATTCTGTAAGCTAAGAGATATGCAGTCCTGTCTGTGGTGAATCAAGACTAACGGAAGCATCATTAAGAGACCAAAGTGTGTTTCATACTTTGGCTAAACCTTTATAGAACTTACAAAGCTTCATGTACTAAGTAAATTTAGGAAAGTAAAATCACTATACTCACACAGTGCTTAGAGTGACGTGTTTTTACGAAGCTTTAGGAAGTACCAAATTATAAGGCTCCATGAAAATTGCACAAACCTGTGTGTGTCACTGCTGCTCCAGACTGAGAGGAGCACACTCAGTAGACAGAATGGGGAACTGTCAGCCCTCTTCTTTTCAGGTGATGGAAAGGGTAGCTTAAACTGCCACTTATTTTAAAATTCAGATTATAATTAATTTTGGAACCTCACACACATCTGAACTTGTCCTTCATGACTTATACTTCATGAGTTTGGTTATACAACCTTATTGAAGTAGAGCATCTTGGGTGAGAGAATTGTCAATCTTTTATGCAAAATAAGCAGCTCTTTATATATTTAAGAGAAAAAATTAAGGTTTTATTTCCTTTGGAGAGTCGGTTATTTTTCTTTAATTTTCCACATGTTTAAATATTAATCTTCTACCTATTTTTTTATTTATTAGTTATTTTATATGTTTACATTTCAAATGTTATCCCCCTTCCTAGTCTCGGCTTCCACCAAACACCTTCCTCCTCACCCTCCCCTTTGCCTCCAAGAAGGGGCTCCCCCACCCATCCACCCACTCCCACCTCACCCCTCTAGTATCCCACTTCTGTGAGGCATTAAGCCTTCACAGGAAGGAGTGCCTCCCCTCCCAGTGATGCCACATAAGGTAGTCTTCTGCTATATGTGTAGCAGGACCCGTGGACTGGCCCATGTATACTCTTTAGGTGGTGGTTTAGTCCCTGGGAACTCAGAGAAGTATGCTTAGTTGATATTGCTGTTCTTCCTATGGGGTTGCAATCCCCTTCAGCTCCTTCAGCTCTTCCATTAACTCTTTCATCTACCTAATTTTTAAGGTTATATTGTGAAGAAGAAGAAGAAGAAGAAGAAGAAGAAGAAGAAGAAGAAGAAGAAGAAGAAGAAGAAGAAGAAGAAGAAGAAGAAGAAGAAGGAAGAAGAAGAAGAAGAAGAAGAAGAACCTATCTCAATTAACTTGACTATATTTCTTTTTTATTTAAAAAAGTAAAGAAATTTACAGTGCACAAGGACAATATTTTGAAACATAAGTTTGGCATTTGCCTAACAACTACTTTTTGACCTGATGAGCATTAAATAATGCAATGGCATTTAGATGTTGTAAATTGTGTTTCTAAAGGTGAATGATTGTATGAAAGAATGAAAAAAAAGTCCTCCACTATAAAATGAAAGGGAAGCCTATCATATAATAGACAGGCAGGTTGATATGCTAAATAAGTAAGTGAATGAATGAATAAACAAATAAATATATAGATAAATAAATAAATAAATAAATGCCAATGAAGTGTGAGAGTTATTTGTAAAAAAGTTGAACTTATCTAATGAAATTCAAGAGGACAGATGTTCTGTGAGAAATAAAATTAAATATAAATAAAATGGGGCAACAAATTGCATTTGGACATAGAGAAAAAGTAAGTACTGTTCCTGAAAGTGAGATACAAGTCAGCCCTAGAGTGGATGTAAAATCCAGTGATGACTTAGTGAGAGGGTGAGAAGAGATATGGCATACTGACTAGAGCTTAGGCTATCTTCCCATGAAGAGCTCTATAGCTCTTAAACCTTAAAAGATGATCATGAACCCTGCAAAGTAGCAATGGTGAAAGCATTTGAAATGTTGTCAGTTAAACAAAAGGGAAAGTGAATGACTGATTACTTGTAAGTTCCAGAGATGTATGGAGAGTATCAGGTGCTAAACTCAATTCCAGAGATATTATGACATGATAAAGGACCATGTTCTGTACTGAAAGTGTGTAAGGATCAGGTGGGACAGGTGAGAATATTTGAGTATTTTATCAAATTATTCTATTAGAACTTCTTTATCACAGGGAAACACTATCATCTTTGCAAAGAGATGTAGCTGAGATTTTCCAAAAACAGTGTAATACAGAAGATGTGAAAAAGGATTTCTACAAAATAATTTATATGAATACTTCTGCTTTTAAATTAATAGATTCTGGATTATTCCTTAAAAGAAATCGTATTACTTGATAATAGAAATCAGTGACTTGTATTAACTTTCTAACATTTACATATTCCCATGAAAAATAAATGAATCTCCTACGAAATTTTTGTAAAGAATTCTTTCATTTCTAAAACAAAATTTTTATCTGCAAATAAGGTTCACAGATGCACAAGTCTCTCGAAGAGAGATGAATGTTGCAAAGGACTGTAACTTTATGATCAGTTATGCTCCTCACAGCAATCTCTGTAAGTGGAAAGATTTAATTTGTCTTTATGATTTGTTGTTTGTTGGCCAACCTGTATTACAATTGAACTCATCAACTACATGGTCTAATATGGAAGATCACATAAAAAATATCAAAAAGATCAAATATCGACAGTCTTAATAGAAAAAGTCTTATTGAGATGTATTTCTGTATATCTTCAATTATATATGTATATATGTATACATATATAATTGTTTGTATGTTAAATTTATATTTCATGTTGATTTTTCACTCTACAAACTAGAAAAAAAAAGAGAAATATTTAGCTACTCAGTCAATGCCTCTCTTCAAAAGTGCAAAAAATCACAAGAGGTACAAAGTCACTCTTCCTGAAGTAAAACTCAGGGATAAAAATATTATGAAAAATATCTTATTAATATATAGAAGTGGCCTGAAAAACTGAAAATAAGGGACTCTTGGAATTACTGTTGCATAATTTTCAGTAAAAAATAATTTGTTAAGGAGTAAAGAGTTCTTTTTATACACGTTTACTAGTTTTAGGATTGTTTAGGCAATTATTTGAAACAAATAAATAATAGATGTACAACTTTAGGCAATTCACACTATAAATATTTATAATAAAATAATCTTCCTCAGTTTATCGCTAATTAATTATACATGCATATATATTTATTCTTTCATCTGTCTAGTGTTGAGAGTTGAAAGTTAATTGTGTCTGCTATGCCCTTGCATTTACTCTTAGCTTCAACATAGCCCATTCTTTATTCAGAGAGTTTATGGAGCCTTTTAGAAAATACAACTTAATCTGTATACTTTCTTTGTTCTAATACTCAAATAGAAGCCAATTTCCTTTTGGTTTTGGTTTTTCTCATTCTAAATTATATTTGTGCTCTTATGACCATACAGAATTCTTTTGCAAATTTTAGGCTAGTACTCTACCAATAAACTACACTGCTACAGAGTAACAACTGATCTCTCTCTCTCTCTCTCTCTCTCTCTCTCTCTCTCTCTCTCTCTCTCTCCCTTTCTTTTTTGATTTTATTTTTTATTGGATATTTTCTTAATTTATATTTCAAATGTTTCCTTTCCGTTTCCCCTCATGAAACCCCCTATCCCATTCCTCCTCATCGTGCTTCTATAAGGGTGCTCCCTCCACCCACGCATTCCAGCTTCCCTGTCCTGGCATTCCCCTACACTGGGGCATCGAGCCTTCACAGATGCCTGCCATTGATGCCAGATAACGCCATCCTCTGCTACATATGCAGCTGGAGCCATGGGTTCCTCCATGTGTACTCTTCGGGTGATGTTTAGCCTCTGGGAGCTCTGGGATGTGGGGGGTCTGGTTGGTCGATGTTGCAAATCCCTTCAACCCCTTTATTCCTTCCCCTAAATCCTCCATTGGGGTCCCCATGATCAGTCCAATGGTTGGCGGAGAGCATCCATGCCTGTGTTTGTCAGGCTCTGGCAGAGCCTTTAAGGAGACTTATCAGGCTCCTGTCAGCAAGCACTTCTTGGCATCTGCAGTAGTGTTGGGGTTTGGTGTAGGTATATGTGATGGATCCCCAGGTGGGGCAATCTCTGGGTAGCCTTTCCTTCAGTCTCTGACTCAGACTTTGGCCCTGCATTTCCTTTAGAAAGGAGCAATTCCAGGTTAAAAACTTGGAGATGAGTGAATGGCTTCATCCCCCAACAGGGAGCTTTGCCTAACCTCTGGATATGGTCTCTACAGGTTCCTCTTTGTTGGGTATTTCAGCTAATGTCATCCTTGTTGGGTCCTGGGATTCTCTTGCTTTCCTGGCATCTGGGACTTTCTGGTGGCTAACCCCAGTTCCCCATCCCCCATTGCTACACACATCTGTTCAATTTCCTGACCCTCTGTATATCATCCCTGTCTCCTCCCTTATCGAATCATGCCCCTCTTTCTCTCTTCCTTCCAAGCCCCTCCTACCCTCTACCTCCTGTGAGTATTTTGCTCCCCCTTCTAGAAAGGACTGAAGCATCCACACTTTGGTCTTCCTTCCTCTTGAACTTCATGTGGTCTGTGAGTTGTATTGTGGGTATTCCCAGCTTTTGGGCTACCCACTTATTAGTGAGTGCATACCATGTGTGTTCATTTGTAACTGGGCTACCTCACTCAGGATGATATTTCCTAGTTCCATCCATGTTCACAAGAAAACTTTCTAATGTTCCTTTTATTGTTCTAGCCACAATGTCCTCCTTGGTCTTGCTTGATCATTCAAGAATTCTACCACCCAATAACTTATATTGATTGTTTCTCTTACAAAAAAAAGTTTTTCTCAAAACTAAAAATACCTTGTTCTTGTTCTCTTTCCCTAGTTGCGGAATTCTAATTCTTATATTGAAAATATTAATGTCCAACATATCTGGTATTCTCCTGATATTTTTATTTTTTTCAGATGAATGCTTTTCTAAACTGATATATAATTTTGTATATAATTCATTTTCTATCAGAATATAAACTGAGTAGTGGAGAAAATTTTTTATTTGTAAATCATGCTCAGCCCATGAAAAGAACTTAGCATTTGAATAATTAATACCAGTGCATCTCTAAGGAAGAAGGATCATAGGTTCAAGGCTAGCTTGGATTATAGAGTAGCCATTTTGTCTAAATGTAGATATTTTTTTCTAAAATAAAACACTTTTATATATTAATTAATATTCTGTGACTGGTTTAACATCCTTCTGACAAAGTGTTATTCATAGATACTTTATGATTTCTGGAAGGTTCTTGTTTATATTTTTAAATTAATCAACAATGTCTGGCAGTTCTACAATAAAATTAGGTTAAACTCAGAATCAGGTTAGGAAGCATTCTGAAGCCTAAAACTCATAGAAAATATGATCTTCATGATAATAACATGCAGTTAGCTATATGTAGCGCTGAACATTATTCTGCATGTATATTCAAACATTTTACTTATGCTACAATATATGTTGTTTTAGTTTGTTTTCTGACTGTGAGCCACAGAATTCTAGCATCCTTTTAGACTATGTGTCTGAGAGAGTCCTATAGCATGACTAGTGTTCTCTAGAACATATTTCAGTGACATGCTCTCTTTCAGTGTCTAATGAGCGTGAAGCCCTTCCTACCACCCAATGAACTATGCAGTAATTTTCACCGTAATGGCCAAGTGTATTGTTTTTACACATTTAAAAGGTTAGCATGAAAATCATTATGCCTGAGCTGGAGAGATGATTGCGCAGTTAAAAGTGTGTACTTCTCATACAGAGAACTTAAATTCATGGCCAAGCACTGACATCAAGGGCTCACCATTGTGACTTCAGTGCCAACGATATCAGAAGCCTCTGAAATCCTCAGGCTCTGTATTTGAAAGCGTAAGCCCACATGCAGACATAGACACATTCATTTAACCAAAAAATTTTAAAAATACAAACTGACTACATTCATCTGTTTTCTGATTAAATTATGGGCCTATATGCCCCAACTTTTAATGCATTTTATGGCAAAAGTTTTAACATGGGATTTTTCTGAATGGTCTATTTTATATAACAGAGGGTGTAAAAATGCCAAAGGGTATAAAAAATGGGACTTAACATTTGTCTACATGAAAAGGTTATGAAACCATTTTGTAAAATCTTTCCCTTAGGGGTTTTCCATAACAACTGAACCAGTTCTATGTCAAAACATGATGAGAAAATCATACATAAGGCTCGACTTTCTGAACCAGCAGCTGGAGTACCTGTGGCTCTCCTTAGTAAGTAGACTACATTCTCCAGGAACGAGAATGAACACAAGATACAATGTGATCAAAACTGCTTGAACCAGCAGCAGTTCTAGATGCAGCAATGAATCTTTCCTGGCAATGTTATCAATACACATCCTTCAAGCTAAAAGATAGAGGATCCTTTCTGGTGAGTGCCATGCCTCAGGGACATACTTATTCATGGTTGATATGCAAGTATGTGGGGTTGTCATCTGTGTACTTACCAACACAAAAATGAGCAACACCCTTTTCAATATAAACACAATGAAGTAGATATGGATGCTAATTTCACTGAATGACTAGGAACACACTTGTTGTTTACATTCTAATTCAGCATAAATTTATTTGGCATACTTTAAAGCATAGAAGGAATAATAATAGCTTAGGTGAAGTCAATATTTATAATAAGCCAATGTATGTACTGTTGATTAAAAACAGGAAGACTACATGTTATATGGTAACTCTAAGCTCTGAGTTTATTCTCTTATTTTACATAGTTCTATGTGGTTAGCATATCATAACTCATTCAACCAAATTCTTGAAGGACTTCATAAAGACAATCAGAAGTCCAGATTAACTTAACTTAGTCTTGGCTACATCATTCACAATAAGCAGATCTTCAATTCAAATATATGCTGTTTGTTGCAAAGCTTTGTTTCAGAACAAGAATAAAATGGTAGAAGGAAATGGGCATGTGCTGGAAATATTTCCTTCAAAGAGACACAAACTAAAATATTAATGATTGTTAAATTTTTTTTAAAGATTTATTTATTTATTATATGTAAGTACACTGTAGCTGTCTTCAGACACTCCAGAAAAGGGCATCAGATCTTGTTACGGATGGTTATGAGCCACCATGTGGTTGCTGGGATTTGAACTCCGGACCTTCGGAAGAGCAGTCGGGTGCTCTTACCCACTGAGCCATCTCACCAGCCCTTGTTAAATTTTTTAAACAATATAATCCAAACTTTTCTGTATTAATGATTGTTGAGCTCAAACTTGTATTTTATAACACTAAGTATAAAAATGTATTTATACTATGACTGTAATTAAAAAGTGGGAGATGTTCTAGTCATATTAGTCTTTAGAGAATTTATGAAAATTAAGGAATAATGTGCATTATACAATTTGTCTCTTATTTCTGTTCTTCTGTATCAGGCTGTGGTTTGAACATCATACATATGGGTAATCTGCTGCCTATCTAAATTGTTATATTGGAACACGTAGTAATTTTTATTAGCTGACAGCATTTCCCTTTCCCACTCTTCCTTTCAAACCCTCCTTTTTACCTCACTTCACCCTCAAATTCATGTTCTTGCCTCTTTTGCTTAAACTGTCATCACACACACACACTTCAAACTCATAAGTATTGGTAACTACAGTCTACTTAACCTGTGTTAAGTAAATACACTATTACTTGTATTTGTATTGTTTCAGGGCTAACCATTTTATAGTACATAACTTGTTGGAGGAACTTTCTTCCCTCTAGAATACGATGTTTTTCTATTCTCAGCATTTCTTTGTTCAGGGTTAACATGGATATTTAAGGGGAACCTATGCCATTTATTAAAGCTACATATTTTACATATGTATTTTAAATATTTATCTTCCACCCTCAGAAAAGCTTAACTCTGGGGCCTCAGCAAAGAAACTACTCTTTGTGATAGATGGACAGAATTAAAGGAGGTCACAATAGAAATTCAGAGAACAAATGATCTGGTGGTGCCCAACCTCACCATACCCATCTGTGACACAACTCAAGAACTGGAGGCACTGGAACAATGTGACTGTAAAAGTCAAAGGCATGAATAGTGGTTAGTCCAAGAAGATAGAGATGCACTCTTTGAGTCCAGACAGTCACGATAGGGTAGCAAGAAATCAGTGGGCATTAGCAGAAAAGTAAGCCAATATGATTGACACATGTCCCAGTTTCTTAGAACTAATATAACAATCAACACATGCTAGGTGACTTAAAGCAACATAAATGTATCCTTTCATGTTTCTAGAACCAGTGTGTTTTCAGGCAAGCTTCTCTCCAAAGCTTCAAACAGCCCCTCTCTTCTGCCAAGCCATGTAAGAAAATGATTTCAGTCAATTTTCTTCTACATTCTTATGGCTTTTGTTCTGTGTCTTAGTGTTTCCTTTTTATATTAGAAAGATTCTCTCTACTTCACTATGTTATCATAGTTAATCACAACTGCTATGAATTTATCCAAATAAGGTCATATACTGATATACAACACTTGAGGACTTCAGAATACCCTCTGGAAGGAACATATTTTACTTTGAAACAATTTGGCATATAAGGAAATTATGGCAAAAGGAAAAGGTGGCTTGGATAGTTCAACTAAAGATAAATGAGTTTCTTGTCCTCAGGTGTTATCATAGAATGCTCAGAGATGTTTTATTATATATGAACAAAACTGGAGGCTTGGCTCGTGTTAAATGTAGCTAAGAGCAAAGAAAGACTTATTTAAAATTCTAGGACTTTTGAACTTCATAACAAAAGAGACAAATGGTTACATAAACTGAAATGGGAAATATTGGAAAAACAACAAAGAGAACGTTGGTGTGTGGGATGAAGCATTTGTTCTTGTGCTTATGAATGCATATTTGTGATTTTATGTCATGTCTTCAATATAAGGGATGTCCTTCAACATAAGGACAGTGGCTGATCTAGCGAACTCAAGCCAAGAGAAGAGTTAAATAAATTAATGTTTCGGTTACATACTGATGGCATTTATAGCCCTGGATGAAAAATTATATGGAACTGAGGCCTGAAGTACCTTCACAATTTAATAAGACAGTAGGAAATGGGCAACTCCTGATATGTGCAAGTAAATGTGGAGCTCTCAAGTAAAGAATAAAATAAATGCAGTTACAAATAGAAAATCTAAATAAAAAGGAGACCTGTCTTTCAATCAGATAATGTCTTATGTTGTATGTACATAGGAGTGCATATGTGTACACATGTTTATGGTATCATGTAGAAAGTGCAGCAACAGCTGAAAGCTTACATATAATGCACAACAATAGGAAGATAAAGGGATTAGTTTGGGCTATGGAATTCTCAGATTCTATCTACACCTCTTCTCACAGGTCCACATCCCTTAGTCGTTCCCAAACAGTTCTACTTATTGGGGAAAAATCATTTAAATATATGAGCCTATAGGGCTCATTCTCATATAAACTACTACATTCTACTAATGGGCAACATTGGCTTGTAGTAATATCATAATGCAAAATCCATTCAGTCCAATGTACCGGCTAGTTTTGTGTCAACTTGAAACAGGCTGGAGTTATCA
>NC_034602.1:53416332-53433126 GCF_900095145.1 Mus pahari
ATGGCCTAATCGGCCATCATTGGGAAGAGAGGCCCCTTGGTCTTGCAAACTTTATATGACCCAGCACAGGGGAAGGCCAGGGCCAAGAAGTGGGAATGGGTGGTTAGGGGAGCAGGGACGGGGGGAGGGTATGAGGAACTTTTGGGATAGCATTTGAAATGTAAATAAAGAAAATAATAATGAAAAAAAAAATGGGTGATCCTGAACCTGGATGGCATTCTAGTGAAAATAAAATGGAAAAGGTAATAGAGACAGCTGAGACTATATTTTCCTATTTCTGTAGTCTATGATTCACCAGGATATGGCTGCCAGAAACAGGAGGCAGTCCTATGCATGTGTGTTTCCCTGCATGATGGACTCTTGTGCTGAAACATGTGCCAAAATAACTTTCTTTTCCAAGGTTGGTTTCTCTGAAGTATTTGTTCATAGCAACATGAAACACAAGTGATAATACAGTACATTAGAAATTCAAGACAGAGGTAACATTTTTAAGACATTAGATGCCTAATCATTAAAAATACAACTTTAAACAAAATTTAAATCTTTTCATGTTATTCTCTAAAGTTTTCATTTAATGAATTTTATTTTCCATATACATGAAAGTCAGTTAGCCCATTGTGATTAGTAAAGAAAATATTTTCTTTTTTGTTTATTAGTAAGTCAGTACCATGCTACACATTTAGAATACAGCATCATATCAGACTCAGTACATAGCTAAATCTCTATAGTCTTAGTTTTTACACATGTATGTGAGTTTAGTCCACTTCTTGTAGCATCAAAAAGATGCTACAAGAGTTCCAAATGTAGAGTCAATATCACACCAAGTCACAACTATATTTACTTCTGTGCTTGCAAAAACACTAAAGCCTTCACTCTCTGCTCTTTTCTTCCATGTCAACAAAATTAGGTGCCTGCATTTGATCACAGATTGCCATGGGCAATGTGTGTCTAACATATGGTCATGCCACAAGATTCCTGGCTTTTCCTCCTTTTGCTTTATACCTTCTCAAACAAGATCTCATATGAACAGTCAAAATCCACTTGCTTTTTATGGCTTCTTATCAGTGCTAAGAAGCTTCTGGATGTGTGCTGCTGGCTTGACAAATCCGTGTGCCCTTTCCAAGACCACTGAGCTGGCTGCTGTTCTTTGAGTCCATTGCACAGGAAAAGCAGCAGGGCTGTGAACAATGTTGGCACAATTGGTGCTAGCTCTCTTATGCTATCATATAAACTGTTGGCAGTGGACATTTCTGAAGAGCTTGTTGTAATTAGAGTTATGTGAGGAAATTATGACAAGCATTATCTCCACATTCTCCATGAAATATCGAGTCTATTACATTTCACATCCCAAATCTCTCAACAAAGTCTCTTTACAGGATTTCCAAAACACTACTAAATTCTATAAATAGTCTGTTGATAGACAACATTACAATCTGAGATAGTAGAAGTTAGTGCTTTTTATATACAAATAAATATTTACTACTGTATACTTATAGGATATTGACTCTTAAAATTATGTTACTGAGCTATTAAATTATTTTCATATTTAACATGAGTATTATACAGACAACCTTAAAACTACAGTAACTTGTAAATAATAGTATATGCATATAGAAAATACTATAATTTACATGGGTTCTAATCAAATATTAATATTAAAATCGACTCACATAGTAAAATTAATACATTTTTCATTGAACTTAAGGGTAAATAAGAGAAGCAAGGCAAGGTGGTACAGTCTTGTTTGCCTTAATTCTTGACCAGCATTATGAATAGTGACCAACTATTCCTAATTGTTTGTGGTTCAAGGTCATTGGAAGTTGTCTCATTATCTGGTGTATAGCAATTGCTCTTGATGTGAAGAAAGTACATTTTAAGGGTGATGTTCATATAATAACTTGCAAAGCAGCACACCACTCTTATTGTTTATCTATATGTACATTATGTATAGAATATAGACCTTAAACGTATTTATTCGATACATAAATTCAATATCGGAGATTATCATCCTTCCCTTAATCTTATTAAACACCTCTGTCTATTACTTTTACAAGTCTCTCTATTTTAAATAGTTAACACAAGAGGCAATTTTAGATTGATCTTCTATTTCTCATTAGTGAGAATTAAAGCAACCAGGCTAAATTATGTTTCACTAAAAATGATTTCAGACTGGAAAAAAAAAAACAGAAACATCATATACCAACATATGAAAGGTTACCAAAGCTATTTTCCTAATCTATTAAGATACCACCGGTTTGAGAGGTGCACACATGACGCTTCCAGAAAATCACCTAAGTATATACGGAATTATACTGTCCTGCAACAAACACTTTAGGAAACTTCCTTAAATAGGATGACATCTGCTCATCTTCTTTTACTTAATAGGATGGTTAATAAGTTTAACTTCCATTAAGACCCCAGAAAATCATTCTCCTCAACTGCCAGAGCCCTGGAGGTAGAGGACATATCCACTTTCTTTGCTATTTAGTGGTATCTGAGGAAAATATTTGGTTCCAATCCTCTTCTTAGGATAGAGTTGAAAAGGGAGGACATGTGAAGCCCTTTCATATAGCCATAATAAAACTGCTGTGCCTAATAGAGCAAATGAGTGAGTTATAAGGGAGTAGAAATCACTCTTGGAAAAATTCATTCATCAAAATTTAATCATACAATGCACACATGCCCTTGGAACTGCTCCAAGCATTTTATTCTATTGTTTCATTTACTCTACAGAACACTTCTTGAGAGACCCTCTAGTTCCCTGAAGACAGAAGAAGCTTGCTTACTATCTCCCAGCATGCAACAGGGAAGCATAGTTTCTCTCCTCTAGTTTTCTGGCTTTAGAAAAGCACAATGGCTTATACAGAATCTTCCTACATCAGAGTCCATCTGCAAAGGTAGGATTCCCTCTGTATCCTTGATCTGCGTACCAGCTCAGGAACTCTGTGCCTATCAATGATGGGATGCATTCTTGTTTTTCTTTATCATAACTCTATGGGTGAATATTATAAATAAGTAATACACCTTTTTAAAAACATCCACATGAAGATAGCTCTTTCTGACTTCTTCTCATCCATCTAATGGGTAAATCTCAAAATAATAAATGGAAATTACAAGTTTAGAATTGCTTAGCAGTGGATATGTGTCTCCTTCAACAACGTACATGTAAAAAAACTAGTGGTAGCAAACTACTTTCTCTGTGGGTATTGAATAAGCTTTAATTTTGTGTTAATAAGCTATTTATATCTCAGAATTTGACTCAAAAGCTAAGAATAAGGGAGGAGAAGAAAGAGAAAATGATTTTGTTTAGCAAAATATTCTTCACTAAATGTAGTGTAGAATATTTTATTTAGTGGTCTGTTAACTATAATGGTCTGAGCAAAACTGAGTCAGCTTAGGGTATTTATGTTACAACATTTACATTTGCGTTTGTTTCTTTTGTTTTACATTGGAGTACAGTTTGTCTAAGCAGATTAAACCAAATATTGTTCAAGCCATGAGAATATTAAATAAAAACAGAAATGGAGACTCAATTCTAGCATGTTTCTTAGGTTTCAACGGATGGGAAAAGTAACAGACTCACAAATTCAGTGAGCAAATGTTGTAGAGGTTTTGTGGATTTAACTTGAAATTTAGATAAGCAATGAATAATTTTAACTCCATATATGTTTCTAATATTCTCAGTCCCTACTTTTAGACACATAGCGTCTGAGACTTCAGTGAATGTTATATATTGGTAGGTGAAAAAAAAAACCTGAAGTTCTGGGTTCCACCTGACATTCTGGGATTTACAGTGTCAGAAGCTAGTGTGAGCAGACGGCAGGACACTTGAGTAGAATCATTGACGACTTGGCAAACAGATGAATAAAATCAGTCATCTTGTTTTAGGCTCATAGAGAAATTGTAACATTCTTTGCAGAACTCCAGGGGCAGGAGTCAACACACCTGCACTACAGGCTCTTCAAGGATCTCTAAGCACAGTGCACCTCCAGATTCACCATCCCAAACTCTGCTTCCATTCCAAACACACAACTTCACAACAGCTAGATATGCTTGGATCTTTGGCCTTGTTGCCATCTTTTTCTCTGGTCAGACACAAATTAATTCTTCTAGAGGTGGTAGGACTGAGCTCTTGACTGCTGAACTCTTATGGGAGGCTAAGACTAAGAAGCTTGTAGTTCTAAGCCATAGAAATACAGAACTGTGGCTGGCCCCTGCTATTTAAACCAGAGATGTATAGCTCCATTTCTGGCTAGAGCCTTACTTATCTAGCATGGCCAGATGGGAGCTAGGGGAATCCTTAGCAATGATAATGGCAGATGACATTAGTCAGGGCCATCTGCGGTCTTGCTTCTCTCTACCTTTTCTTGTCTTTCTATGCATCTACAGTCATTAGTCTTTGGTGTTTTGTTCCCCTCTGCTTCTGCAGAATCCACTCTAAAATTCTGCTGCTGACTTCTTCCCATGGCTGCTATGAAATCACTCTGCAGTTGCAGCTACCACCTCTATCACTGATCAAAAGGCAGTTTTACCACCTGTGCTTATTGCCTCAGCATAGAAATGACATATAGTCAAGAAAGGATCAATTAAAGGAAACCTCCTCCAGGACTGAAATATCAGTGGAATCACAAGAGGCTGTATCATAGGGAGTTAAGCAGCTTGGATAAATGTCCAGGAGAGGATGTGACATCAACTGGAATATTCTATAAGCAGTGTTCTCAGAAGCATTTCTAGTTGCACCTATCAGTTGCTTCTTAGGCACTGTTATGAAGCTGCTTCTACTCACAGCTTAGGTGAGAATTCCTGCAGGGTCATATAAAGGTCATGAGTACTCTTCAAAAAGGCTGTTGTTTCTGGAGGTCTAGGTAACCTCTCTAGCACAGTTTTTTATTAGGAAGGCCTCCTGGGTGACGAAAGAAAACGAGTGCTCTCTAAAGCTGATGCATTCTCAGTGTAGTCTCAAATTATGCAAATGGCCATCATGTCATAAGGGCAGCCCACTGGATACAAGTAAAGAAGCGTTTGAGTGACCAGGTTGCCAGGAATAAGAAAAGGAATTACTGAACCAGAAGACCCCATCAAATATTTGAATAGTCTGATTCATAAAAGTGTATACATTTATTCAGAGGAGAATAAATGTATAAGGTGTTTACAGAAAAGCTCAAGCCCATTGTTACCAGCATCTCATAGAGCATTTAGCAATACTTATGTGTTTGACCTCAGCCTAATAACTCTAGAAGAGCGCTCTCTCTCTCTCTCTCTCTCTCTCTCTCTCTCTCTCTCTCTCTCTCTCAATATACATATATATATATATACATATATGTGTATGTATGTATATGTACATGTACATATGCATGTATATGTATGTGTGTATATAAATATATATATGTGCATATGATGTATATAATATATATGATAGATGTGTGTGTTTATGTATATGCATATTCATATATTTGCATATGTATATGTGCCTATGTGTATATGCACATGTGTACATATATGTATATTCTCATGAAAGAAGGAAGATGTGTGTGTGTGTGTGTGTGTGTGTATGTGTGTTTGCTTTTTTTAACATGTAGAATGGTAATGAATCTAACTAGATTCTGAGTAGAGATGATGTCCACTGAACTTGATGCAAAGCCAATAAGTTCTCAAATGTCTTTGTTTTTACTCTTGAGAGTGATAGTTATATTGTAGGACTTAAACCTCCCTGGATCAAACCATGTCCAAAAAATATAGCCTGATGGTGGTTGGAGAAATGACTCAGCAATTTAAATTATATGTAGAACTTACAAAGAAACCTAGGCTGATTCATAGCAACAATATAGTGACTCACAATAAACTTTAACTCCAGTTACTACAAATCTGACATGCTCTTCTGGCCTCTGTGGCCATCAAGCATATACATGGTGCATATTTATACATGTATACCTTCATATATACATGTTATTTTACATGCATGCAAGCAAAATACTCATGTATATAAATAGAATAAATAAAAATAAATTTTAAAAATTTACTACCAGATTAATGAGTTGATAATTTTCATAGGAAACCAGCTCTCCTCCAAAGAGAGAAAGAAATTCTGTCTGCTTTTCCTACTTGGTTGTCAGTGGTTTCAGGTTGTCTGTGTGTGTGTGTATCTGTGTACATCCACATTGATATATAATTACCAAGAAAATAAAATTCAAAATGTCTGGCACATCATCTTATAAATTTACTTCAGTTAAATTGCTTAGGACACAGAAAATATTATTTTTTTGATGCATGAACTTAAGGAGTAGAGGATTCCTATACAAGGTATTAATTCTTTATATTATTTCAAATTGAAGCTAAGTATATCTTGATATTTACCTAGTAGAAATTGACATTCAAACTTACCTTCATTAGGTTTTATTTCTGGTGATAATATTTCAAATAGTTAAAGTCTAAAGTTTCATTATCTTACAGATTTGATAATTGGAATAGATTTAATTAAAAGTTTTGTCATCTCATATAGCTGACATTTTATCATTACATTCATGGAAATAATGAAGTCTGAACTTTCAGCTATCGAAACACAATGATGCTGGAAAAAAAAATTACCTTGACTAAAAGGTACACCTGATCCATTGCAGAGATCATGGTGCATACAATTTTACTTTTAATGTTGACAAAGGAATAAGGTGAGAGAGAGGCAAAGATGCTGTCAATGCTCGGAAGGAGTACTTATGAATTTGGTTATGCGTTATTCTGATAGGCACTAGCCATACCTACAGCAGGACTGCTCAGTTTCCTCCCTGAGGTTAAGAGGGATCCTAAATGCTGGGTGTCATTCTGCCCTATGCCTTGGTCATTGACTTTCCACTAAAGTATGTGGCCCAAGCATGTGAAGCAAGGGTAATTCAAGTTCAATATCAGACCTGCACCCCTCCCAGTGTGACTCCATCTAGAACAGAGAAAAGAGCCCAAGCCCAGTTAGAAGTCACTACTTCAATAATAAAGCTAAACTTTACCATTTACATCAGAGAGGGGAACTGGCACTAATCTCTGGATTCCCCAATGCTTCCAAAGCATGGGAAATGAAACTCATAACAAAGGTAGAAAACAAACTGTGTTTACTTTTAGCTTCTTGACTTTTTCTATACTTTGCAAAGTATTGTTCACATTCACATTTATAGACAGCATTCTTTTCTGGGAAAAATGTAGTTAATTAGCATGATATCAAACTGATAATCCATTTAACCTCCTAATGACTTTGCAAGAGTGAAATTTTTAGAAGCAAGGTGTCACTATGTAGTACTGGTTGTGGTGGAACTCGGCACATAGACCAGGCTGACCTTGGCTCACAGAGATCTGCTAGGCTATGCCTCTCAGATGCTAGGATCAAAGGTGTGAACCACTACATATTCAGCTAAGAGTTATTTTTTTCTGAAAATCAAGTTATAAGCCAATCTTCTCCTAGAAACCACCCACTTACTGCATGATTAAAAAACTTATGAATGTGGGTTTTTACTTGGCTTTTTAAAAAAAAAAAAACAGTTGCTTTGTTGTTTAGATTTTTTTTAGGGATATTATGTTTATTTATTTATTTATTTATTTATAATTTTGGTATTGCAAAATGATGACTCAGTCCATTTTCTTTGTCATTCAGTAACTGTTCTCTGAGTTACCTGTTCATTCCTCATGATCAGCTCAAACCAGCTTTTCACTACAATGCTCAGGCCACTTGAAAGGTGATCACTTCTGTGACTTGCTTAACGCTGTATACTGCACTCCCATCTCCTTCCTTACAAAATATGATCTCATTAACACAAGTCAAGATCAGGCACATCAGGCTTGACCCTCCCTCCCCCCAGCCTTCTATTCTCTTGTGTCTGACCTCATGCTTCAGGAGCTAATAAAATAAAACCATAAAGAATCCTAAGGAAAACAAATTGATGGCTAACATGCGATTCTTTGCTTAGACTCAATTTTATTTTCTAAATACTATCGCTGTCTATCTGGCCAGATCTCTTTGAATTCTGAAGCCTCAGCTTGATGCTCTTCCCTCCCAGATGGTGAGAGTTCTGTGAATTGCTTACGCAATGCTGCAGTAATATCCTGTGCAGACATCTATGATAGCGCTTTCCACATCATTTGTAATTATCTGATTGTCCAGTAGATTTAAGCTCTTCAAGGACAATGGCTTAATGATATAATTTCTTCCTCTGTGCCTGAAGAATGCAAGGTACTCAATAATTAAAGATTAGATGGAACAGTGAATAAATGAAAGAATATATTCTGTGGTGAATGGCCCCAGAAAATTGCTAGAAAATCTTTAAATGAATCTTGCAATTCAAAATTGCTGGACTGTAAACTGATGTACTGCCTTCATGTAGAAATTTCTTTCAAACTTAAGACATAGCAACTTTCCCAAAAATTAATTTTAAAGAAAAATCTCCTGTATAAAAAACATATTTATAAATATAGTTGCTTGCTGGCTAATGACAAGTTACTTTTAGAACCTTAGGATAAATAAACCTCAGACATGTTGGCTATGCAATGAAGCTCAAGTTCAGATCAAACATTAGCCTAGCTGTTCCTTCAAAGACATTTAACTCTTGAGGAAGCAACATGGTTATTTCTAATGATGTAAACAGGGCTCACAAAATCACTTGGAGGCTTAATCATATTTCTGCTGAAGCATGTTTGAAAGAAGGATAAGAAGAGCAGTTCTTTTCTGGAACTCTACCTGACTAGCTTGTTACAGGTGTAAGATCTTGTACAAGACATCCCCTGGAAGTGTTTCTGCTTTCCTAAACCACCGGCAGACAAATTGATAAATGAGGGTGATGTAGGGAGTGTATAAGGCTTGGTGGATGAGACAAAGAAGGGGGAAATGTAGAGAACAAGAGACTGTGGGAGCAAGTATCTACAATCCCAGCAGTAGGAAGTCTAGGCAGGAGGTTCTAGGTTCAAATCTGCCTGGATTATATATAGGTTCTGTTTCCTTGGATAACCCTGACTACAACTATAAAAAATTGCTTAATTAACTCATGGAGTTTCTCCCTCACCTCTTACTATTACTATGCCGTTATATAAAAACTAAGTTCTTTTATGTGTTTGATATATGAGCAACATTGTGTTGTCTCAGTACTATTAGTAGTGAAAATAATCTATGCACATATATGTATATTAATATATTTTAATCAAATATATAATTAATCATCAACTAATAACATTAATTTTTGAATAAGTAGATAATGATCTTTCACTTTGTCACTACATTTTAGTTTCTTTTAAAGTATATTCATCCTATAAAATAATAATGCTATCACTTTCCAAAAATATGTATTTCATGGATTTTTTCAAATATGTCTTCTGAACATTAATTTTATTAGAATAAATAGCCTACCTTTATATGACATCTATTTACAAATGTGCACATATTCAGGGAAATAGATTTACGAATCACCTTTTATTCTAAGGGCTTTTTATTCACATTTCCAAGTAGCATTCTTCACAACTTCCTTTATTTCTTCTGAGTCACTACTGAATGTTGAAGCCATGCATAAAATATCCATAACACAACAATTTTGTTATGTGTCCAGCCTTTGCTTTCTGAGATGTTTTTCTGTTCTGTTATGGTTTTTCCATTTAAGAAAAGCATGGCCGACATCACCAGTGACTTTTCTAGTGTTGGTGAAAGAAACAGTGGTAAATAAAATCCCCTCAAAACCTAGGCTCTAATCAATTTATCAATTTCATACTGTTTTACAGAATTTCACACATAAATACTATATTGCAAAATTTCCAGTTCCACACTATTACTCTCTGAATCTTCTGTTCTTCCCTATTCCCTCTCAAATTTATGATCCCTTCTTCATTAATTATTATGATTACATATGCAAAATCTTCTGAGTTCATTTAGTGTTCATCATATTATATGTGTCTAGATATAACCACTTCAGATTGAAAATCTATAAAGGAACAATTAACTGGAGAAGACTCATTTTCTCTCTCTTTCTGAAGACATTCATTGCCTGTAGCTCTCCATCTAGGTTGAGACATTTTGAGGTTTCCACCATCCATGTTTGAATGTCAACTGGTAGTATCATTTTATACATATCATGATTAAATGAACATAGTGTTAAAATTTCCTGCAGACAGATCTCTGTATTATATATGCCAAGTGTATATGTGTACATGTGCATGTATGGATGATATATAATACATGACATATATGTATAGATAGATAGATAGATAGATAGATAGATAGATAGATAGATAGATAGATAGATAGATAGTTATAGATATTTCTAACACAGGCTGCTATCATTGCTCTTTGTTTCCACTGTACCTTGCCTTGGATAACTTGAAGTTGAAACTCTATAATTGAAGACACCAGACACTTCAGACACAGGACTTGGAAGAATCAAACTAAAACTGATCTCAAAAGTGTTATGCAACCTCCCAAAGGAGAAAGGCAATTTATAGCTTCAAGCAGTTGTAAAGTCAAAGAGCCACAATAGTGGCCTGCAGAACAATATAACTTTAAGACTCTAATAGTGACATTTATATTCTAGGAGTAACCAACAGCTGTGTAATTAGATTTAGGGTCCACTCAACAGGATGGGTACTGGAAAATAAACCAACTAGTTGTGTCTGCTGAGGCCATGGACCCTAAAAGGGCACCAATCACTTACACTTTCCTAAACAGTTACATAACTGAATTCTAAGTACTCCTACCCACAGAGAAGTGTATCTCTCATCCCTCATGAAGGAAGCTTTTTTGTTTGTTGTTTTGTTTTGTTTTGTTTTTGCATTACACAGACACCATCACAAACTTCACAAGCCTTGTCTCCACTACCCATCTCACAGTAGGAACACTATGATCTTAGATATAGAGCACATGACTTTTCATGGGTTTGGGAGAATCTAAATCCAGGTGGTCATAATGGTAAAGCAAAAAATTTGTTTAAATGTTACAAGTATAGAGAGCAATTGACTAATGCCCATCCATAATTGTTACATCCACAACACAATGCTGACTGGTAAGGCTCCATTTACCATTAATAAGAGAAATGTGTCATTAAGTAGAGCACATATATACTAAATACTAAATACTATGTTTAACGTAACGGCCTCTACTATTTATTCCTCTTCCATTTTCATCTTATATACAACAAGGATCTTACATTTACTTTTGAATATTTTATTACTATTAATATAATTTTAAAATATGTGTGTGCCCAGTATGTATATATACAAGCATGTATGTATTTGTCTAAAAGCAGAATGCAATAGTATTAATAGCTATTAATTTTATCATACCCAAAGCTAACTCACCAGCTACATGTAAAAACCTTCAGTCAACAAGAAACCAAAAAATAGGAATCTACCTCAACTCTAAGTAACAATAAAAATACTGACCCACCTGGGGATCCATCCCATATGCAACCACCAAACCCAGGCACTATTCTGGATGCCAACAAGAACTTGCTGACAGAAGCCTGATATAGCTGTCTCCTGAGAGGATCTGCCAGTGCCTGACAAATACAGAAGTGGGTGCTCACAGCAATCCATTGGACAGAGCTCAGGGTCCCCTATGAAGGAGCTAGAGACAGGACCCAAGGAGCTGAAGGGATTTGCAGCCCCATAGGAGGAACATTATGAACTAACCAGTACCAGCTAGAGCTCCCTAGGACTAAACTACCAACCAAGGAAAACACATGGTGGGACCCATGGCTCTTGCTGCATATGTAGCAGAGGATGGCCTAGTAGGTTATCAATGGGAGGAGAGGCCCTTGGTTCTGTGAAGGTTCTATTTCTCAGTATAGGAGAATGCCAGGTCCAGGAAGCAGGAGTGAGCAGGGGGAAGGGGAGGATAGGAGTTTTTCCCAGGTGTGAGTGTGGGGGGGGGGGAGCCAGGAAAGGGGATAAGATTTGAAATGTAAATAAAGAAAACATCTAATAAAATAAAATAAGGTATAAGATATGCTAAGAAAAATAAAGAAAAGGTTTATCATATGCCAATTAGTAGATCAGTTAAAGAATAAGATTAAATCCCCTATGTGATATCACAAATGCAAACACAATGCAAATGAGAGACAAGCCTCCATAGGAGCAGCTGTCTGCAAATGTTGCACCTTACTTTCAGCAACTCCTCGAATTTGAGAGGTGTTTATGCAAACATAGCAGATGGTTATGCTAATGAAGTACATGTAGTAAATCTCTCGGTAGTAAATTTAATTAATTATGAACTTATGAAATGGAATAATTTCAGGATACTTTCCATTTAAGAGCAGTTTGAGAAGAAACCTCAAATATTCCAGGAATATCCAAATAGTTGTACATTAATAGGCATTATTAAAGGCTCTGCATGCTTTCTTAAGAACTTTGCTTATTATTACTGTAATTAAGTTTAAAATGCTGGCATAACTTGCTGACCTAAATCACATTAAATCTGAGAGAGAGAGGGTGACATGTATCAGATATTTTCACAATATAATGAAATCTGCTCCTTTTTGTTTATCACAATGATATGTTTGAAGCATCATACAGCTATCAGGACCATGGAACAAGAATGACTTGGTTCACTTTTCCTAAAGAACACAGTTATAGGGAAGTATGAACATAACATTTATTGAGTAGTTCTACTGTTTAAGTTTCCATAGTTACAAGGAAGGATTTTGTTGTTGTTGTTTATTTGTTGCTGTTGGTTTTTAATCATTGTTTTTATATTTCCAGCGGGAAAAAAATCCTACTTTTGTTTCCTCATTGCTTAAAACCAAATATCAAATCCCAAAGTTTCCTAAATAAAAGATTGAATTCAGATTGCCTCTGCCCTAACCATGCTGCTGACAGATCACCTGTTTTGAGTTATCACCTCTCTAAAGTGAGCAGTCTGGTTAGAAAATGTTTAATTAAATAAAATGCTCTTTTAAAGGTGTTATTTACATAGTTAACAAACATCAACTTATGAGTTTATTTACATATGTTTTATGAATTACCTTTTCTGTTTATTTGCATATCACTCAAGTTAAGCCAACAACAAGAGACTATACATTTCCAACAAATAGTATGGCCCTAATATTAGGTTAACTTTATGTGATAATAAAATAATCTGAAAGGCCGAAACAACTACCTAATATGATTGACTGTAGGATAATGCTTTATTTTAAATATGAATCAGTTTCCACATAGAATTATCATATTCAGAAGTCCTATGTGTTATCAATACAACAATATTTCTTGGTACTTTTAAAAGATAAATTTCTGTCTACTCAATTTGGGAAAAAAGTAGAAAATATATCTTATGGTATATAAATATGTCACTAATGTGTGACTTTGAAATTTGCTCCATTTTCTTCTGGGTGGGATTCTTAGAGGTTTTTTTTTTTGTTTTTTTTTTTTTTTTTTTTTTTTTTTTCTTTTTTTTTTTTTTTTTTTGGTTTTTCCAGACAGGGTTTCTCTGTATAGTCCTGGCTGACCTAGAACTCACTTTGTAGACCAGGCTGGCCTCAAACTCAGAAATCCGCCTGCCTCTGCCTCCCAAGTGCTGGGATTAAAGGTGTGTGCCACCACGCCCAGCTCAATTCTTAGAGTTCTTGCTCAGGGTCAGTTGTCACTGCAACTACTAGAATCAGCTGGGTGTGTTACCAAGCACTGAAAGAAATCATAGTTCAAAGAAAGCTTCCATACATCTACAAGACCCAAATTCATAATCAGTATAGCAAGGCAGATCTGAAACACTTTTCACTGTTTTACAAGCAACAGCAACCACGACAACAAAGCAGGTATTGCTGAAGGCAAATGTATTTGAGCACAGAAGAGAACTGTTCTGTGTTTCCTTCCAATCTGTTTTTAAGGAGAAAGCATAGGGAATGAAAAGCTCAACGTGAAAACTCTGTCTCATTACTGACAGTGCATAAAGTACCTTTAAACTTTCTGGCATTGCAGAACCTTCTTTGTACTCTAATACAAATACATATTCTGAGAAACGAGGCTGTGGCTTTAATGTTCTAGTCCCTAGATTTATGTTCTGATACTTATAACCCCCCCTAGGACAGGGATAATACATAAGAGATTTAAAATTAGCTTTAAAATGACCATGATACATATTTGACCAATTTAATAGTATCTTAAATACGTCTTTTAATTGTAAAGAATATCTTAATGTTCTTAAATACTAATGTTGTATAGATTTCCTTGCTACAAACTGTTACAAGAAAAATAAAAAGGTATGTTTATGTCCTGTTAAATATATATTGCAAAAGTTAAAATTAATCTTTCTATACATTCATATATGTTTATACACGTACATAAATAAGAGTATGGGTATGCCTAATAAATTAAAAATATATTCTAAAAAATTTTAATGTTCTATTTTTCTGACAAGTACTCATACATCTTCGTGCTATGTTCATATGCATGAGACTAATTACAGGTTTAATGACACACAAATTGTTAGTTTCTAAATAGTTGTCTTATTCTTATCACTAGAGCAATCCACCCATCACTATTAACCACTACACCTTCAAGGTCACCATTTCCTTGTGATTATTACAGACAAAATAATTTTAGTTTCTTTCAGTATCTTTCAAATAAAATTGACCAAATACTACTTTGCTTACAGGATCCTGAACAAGTCCAGGTATGGATCCTATTATGTAGTCTCATTAATAAGCAAGTAACTCATGTAGGAATAAAATCAAACACTCTTCAAGTTTGGTAGAAGACAAAATGTGCAATAATATTCCTCCTTTTTGCTTTTCAAAAGTAAAATGTAGTTCTGTAAAACTCAATGTAGACATGTAAAGCCATAGAATGTAGCTTATCAGTAGTGCTTAATCTGTAGACTCTGTTGGAGGTTTACTTAGCTAAATTCGAGATTTATATACTTTCAATAATTCAAAAAAATCTTCTTTCAAAATAAATAACTACAATATGAAGCATTTATAATCCTTCAACGTATTATGGACAGAAACAGACTTACTGTAATTCTCACACACATCACTAAATAAAACTTCTCTATTTCACTTCTGCTATAGAAATCAAATTACAGCAATATCCTCACCATGATTTAATCAAAGATCACAATCTATAAACACTGTGTGCAGATTTCATTTAAATTTTACTTTCTTTTAAATAAATTTTACTCTGTGAAGTAACTTCTGGAATTTTCTATCTTGCTATTCCACCCACAACATTAATATATCCTGCTCTGCCAACAGAAGAGCAATATATTCTTTATGACCAATGAGTCTACACTGCCAGTCCATTACCACTGATGTTTCACAGGTTATGGTATGGCTCCCTCTTATATAGGGTCTCAACACATATATAACATGATATAGAAATAATTATAATATTATGCACCATAATTTTACTGTCCTCAAAGTCCTCCATACTCTATATAGTTATTCTTTCTTTACATTGCCTTTAGATTGCTAATTTTTAAAAATAAGTACATAATATTTACCTATCCAAATAAAAGTGTTTTTAAAAATTGCCTTATAATTAATGTATTACATATATGATCACTTCATATTAATCTACATTACTATACTATATTTTGCTACATATGTAGTGAAAATGCACTTGTTTCACAATTTAAATATGTCAAACATTTTAATTCATCTTAGATCCCTCTCTGTTCAGTGTTTCACATGGGTGAAAACAAGATGTCACCTCTAGATGCTCTTATCTTGAACAGTTACTGTGGTAAAATTCATTTTGAACTGTGGAAAAAAATATATTACCTTACAGTTCTGTGATTAATGCTGCTGGATTTTATGGACTATCAAATGGATTCTCCTTTATAATCTGGAATCTGTTCTTCATTCCTAGAGCTTGTCTGCAGCCCCTTGTTTGGATGGCTTTCCAAATATGGACACTTAACTTCATCAAGGCTGTTTACTAGACCTGATTTAAGGTCTTAATACCATTTCAAAAAACTTCACCCTTCTGGCATTCTACTTAGTATGAAGCCACAAGTTCTAATCAGTCTATGAAAGAAGGGGCAGTATAAGGCATGGACATTGGGAAATAGAATTCCTGGTAACTACTTTTGAGATTGCACACGATACCAAGCAATATAAGTGTTTTGTATGATGGGGATCAAGAAATTCTGAGTAGTGCATTTTTGGGTTCTAGTGACCTCATCCAGAAGTGATCCATCTTACTTTAATCATTACCAAGTTCAACCTCACAAGGATGACTGCAGGTTATCACACATCTAATAAATGCAGCAAGGCATACCTGGCAATATCATCCTTGAAAATTGACAACTCATTTTAGCATCTGGTTATAATTGAAAGTTTTGGCTCCTACATACAGAATAATTTATATTTTCTCCAAAAAAATAAATGATGAGTTAAAATTATTTTAACACAATCTAGAAATAAATGAGAAAATAGACAAAATTCAGACATCTCTTTTGATTCTTAATAAGCTTCTGAGCCCAAAATTGGAAAAAGAAATATGGTTTTACCATACTATATAGAAATGATTTTGATGGAATTTTTTTTTAACTTTTAAGCTGGGCCTGGTGGCACATGCCTTTATTTTATTTTAATATTTTTTTATTATTATTATTTTCTTTATTTACATTTCAAATGCTATCCCCAAAATTCCCTATACTCCCCCCACCACCCCTGCTCCCCTACCTACTCACTCCTACTTCTTGGCCCTGGCCTTCCCCTGTGCTGGGTCATATAAAGTTTGCAAGATCAAGGGGCCTCTCTTCCCAATGATGGCCAATTAGGCCATCTTCTGCTACATATGCAGCTAGAGACAGGAGCTCACGGGGTACTGGTTAGTTCATATTGT
>NC_034602.1:53433316-53450946 GCF_900095145.1 Mus pahari
ATGGGATGGATCCCTGGATGGGGTAGTCTCTGGATAGTCTTGATGGAATTTTACAAGTACTTTCTTGTACTCTTTCAAACTTTGAGTACATTTGAATTAGTAATTAAAGGAAATAATTACATCTGTGAATCTATTTACTTATCTGCTACTTTCAACAAGAAGTCCTTTGAGAAATTTCTAGTGTTTTGTCTTTTTCTCTGAATTAAATTTATTTCTTTTCACTTGGCTTAAGTTTTCTACTTTTTAGAGCAGCAGTTAAATATTTATGAAACTTACACTGTAGACTTTCAAAACTACTATAAAAGTTAAAAGTGGAACTGAAAAATTGAGTGATAACAGGAAGAACAAATATGTTAACTTGTTGAATTCTGGAATGACTGAATACATTTTTGTAAGACTGATGTTTCAGTCCTTTTCTTTGATTATGTCAGGTGTCTTTCCTCTTCTATCACTTCTCACATCTATTTTGAAAATGACACTAGGAAAATATTTATAGCGATCTTAGAAGCTTCCATATTTACTCGAAAGAAAATCTCATCAAGTTGGTGTCCCTTCCCTCCAGTCATTGATATGAAGGCCCAGAGAAGGGAAAACGGAGGTGTGGTCAACTGAGAAACAGCCTTTGATTTTTCAGGACTGGGAATTCAGCTCACAGCCTTGAGTTCACTGTGCAACAACCTACCATTGACCTACATCCTCAGCCCTCTGTCTTATCTACTTTCTATAAGTTTTATAATTGCATTCATTTAATCCCTTCAGCTCATCAAGAGTATTAGTTGTAGATAGAGGGAAGTGTTCTGAAATGTGATTAATCCTACAATTATGCTATGCTATTTTAAAGCTTTTGCATCTAAATTTTGTATTTCCTTTTGTGTATCAAATCCACACACATTTTAAAAATTCATTTGTTGATGATAAGCTGCAGTCTGACATACATATTAACACAAGAATATCTGCACAGGTATGAAGAGGCTATATCCAGTAGGAAATTGAGTAGGTTTTTTTTTGTTGTTGTTGTTGTTAAAGAAAAAAGATCATATAATAGACAGATTGTAGAAGAGGAATATTACAGTAAGTGTGATATCCAGCAGTCAATTTGAGAAGTATTTTAATATTTTGAGTATTTTATTTAATTGTCATGGAAAGAGAAAAGCCACCCTCCTGGCAGGTACTTCTTGCAAGTCATGAAAAGGCAAGACCATCAAAAAAAGCAGAAGCATCTCCAGCCTGTCGTGTCAAGGTTATGTTCATGCCTACTATGAAACTTTGATTCCTTTTGCTTTATAGGAAAATATACTATGGTAAAGGATTAGTTGGCAGAAAGGCAGAATTTTCACTTTTTATTTTCTCTTTCTTTATTTCATGTGTGTGTGCATGTGTGTGTCCATGCAGGTGTGTTTAAGAAGTCTTTATTTTATTTCTCAACAAAACTATAGTATGTTTTATGTTGGTATCTGCGATTTTGGATTGTGATTTGCATTACTTATGACATGAAGAATACACAAAAGATCTACACTTTAGGGACCCTTTGTAGTTATCTTTAGTAATTATCAAGAATATTTATTACACCTATAAAAGTTTCTATCCTTAGCAAATACCATAAACTATCCATGACTGTCACTAACCAATATGCTACCTAGTTGTACTACATTTTCTGTCTGTGGTCAGAGTGTCGTCTATGATTTTTTAGCATTACAACAATCCTTTTCTGTGTTTCACAAACTAGATTGTGATTGATGTGAGAATTGAAAGTAATGTATGCATTTTAAATGTTGTCACATTTACTTATTTTTTTGGGATATGTGCATATGCACAAATGCATTCTTGGGCTCATGTTCAAAGTTGAGTATATTAAAGTTACAGTAAGACTTTTGAGAATGACTTCTTGCATTCCATCTTGTGGACCCTAAGAATTAAACACAAGTATTGAGGCTTGGTGAAAAGCATCTGAACCATATCACAGGTACAATTTTTGCATTGTAAGCACTCAAATAAGTGCTATTTCCGCATTGTTACAGAATAATTATGAAGAAAAAGGATTAGTCCTTGTTAATTGTTAAATTTGTATATAATTTTTTCCAGTGTATCTCTACCTGGCATTATAAATGTTATTCCTCTTACTACCAAGAAACTTCCTTCAGTACTTCAACCATTATGAATATTACTTAACTAAATGTAACTTGTACTAAACTTCTTATTGAAATAAGCATTATTCGTGTCTCTCAGAAGGACATGAATCATGAGATAGTTCTTGAAATAATGTTATAATGCAAGTTTGAAATAAACAATCAGAATATCAAAGATTCATATTTTCTTATTGTATGTTTGATGACCCAGCGAGACAGAGGAAAGTAAAACTATTTACAAAATGTTAACATGACACAGATATGAAAAGTTCCTCTTCATGACACTCAAGGGAAAACAAGCTGAGGAGTATGAATATAGGTATTTAATTTCTCTAAATATTTAAGCAAAAGCTAATTTTACCATAAATATTTAAATAGTTTTACTTATTTTATATTAATAATATACTATGAATGATTGGTCAGATTTGATTATAGACTTTGAATTTATCATTACTAGCCCTTCGTGTAGAACAAAGGAGTTTAACTACTCAAATTCTATATTTGTGATAGATTTAGTTCTTCACAAGATTTCATTTCAAAATCTCTGATGAGTTGTGTTGACCCAGAAAATAACTTTAAAACTTATTTTTTAAGTTATGTAGAGTAGCCATACTGCTATTTTTAAATATATACATATTGTGATTATATTTTGAAAAAATTTATATAATTAACAAGGGAATCTTAGATCAAAAGAATTAATTTAAATAAGAAAGGAAAATTTCTATGAAGTAGGAACAGGCAGAGCTGTCCTGAAAGGCTGTTAGCATCCCTGTTTGATCTCTCATTGGCTGTGAGTGTTAATGTTTATCCCAGGTGAAACAACAAAGAGCTTGGAGACATTTTTCCCCATCTTTAAGGATAGAGAGCAACACGTCACTGCTGTCCTTTGAAAATGAGGAACAACTGGAGAAACACTCAGAACTACTCACAATATCATCATGTAAAAGATGAATCTTAGGGTTTCTATCATAGTATATACCTAATGGTGCTCCTTCACCAATGGCATCTCCTGGCCTCTCATGACAAATCCCATCCCTACCACACAGTATCAAATCTCAGGTTCTTGTCATAACATCCCTGAGTCTTCAAAGCCTTTGTTACCAGGGGAACTCTTACACACTACCCAATCCACCTAGGTGACTATTATGCAGTACCCAGTTTTACTACCAGCATGAGATATATCATCATCCTCCACTGGACAGAATTTCTATGTAATAACTTTGAGAATATGCTCCCAGAAGATTATAGCCTAATGATGTTAATCTCTTCTTAATTGACACCAATTTCTCAGCTCCATCTAACTAGCATGAGTATTGATCGCAAAGAAAGGGTCTACTATTTTGGTAACTACTGCTGAGTCATCAGACACAGTGACCAGAACCATGATTCTTAACTCAAAATATAAACCAAACAGCCTATATAGTGTCTTTATTCCCCTCTGACATTTTACAGATCAGGTCTCCATGTTCTGTATTCCTTTCAATGCTCTTATCTTTCAAGCTCTCACAGAACAGCCAACTGAGCTCTGTGGGGATCTGAAAAGGGGGGCTGGGGAAGAGGGGCAAGGGAAGACCCACACTCCGCCAGAGTTTCACCTGTTCTCTGGTCAGTCAGGCATGGGAGTGCTGTCATACGCTTTCCACACAGCCCTGGGTGGGCATTCAAGCCTTTGATCCACTCTTGGGGGGGGGGGTGACCAAGGGGCAGCCCTACCTGGGAGTCTCGGAGCTACTTTGCTAAAGCCACCAGGGTTATAGGGAGAGAGGGATGAGGGAAGAGGTTCCCAACACTGAGGATAGTGAGTGCAGAGGATCTTGACTGGAGCAGAGACTCTCTATGGTTTTAGAGCTTTATAGAAAGGCAGGGAGAAAGAAAGAAGGTAGACGAGAGAGGGAGAGAGAGGGAGAGAGAGAAAGAGAAAGAGAAAGAGAGAGAGAGAAGGCTAGAGAGAAAGAGAGTAAGAGGGATAGAGTGGAGGAGAGGAGAAGACAAAGGGAGAGGAGAGAGGGGGTGAGGGAGAGAGGGGGTGAGAGTAACAGGTAAGAAGTAAGAGAGAGAGAAGTAAGAGAGCAAGCAGGGGCTGAACAGCCCTTTTTATGGTCTTTACTGCGGCTAGGTAACTGGGGAGGAGTTTAGCCTGAAGGTCAGAAGCTTGGGCCATTGCCTATGTGACTTCTAGCCATGCTTCTCTTCTGGGGGCTGTGGGCGGCAATAACTTAAGCAGGGACCAGAGTTCCAGGAGACATGAGAGAACTCCTTTTGTCCCATGTAGATGAATTATCACCACAGGGTCCTGGGGTTCAGCATCTCAGCTCAACTGGAGACCAGCTTGTCTGTGCACAGCCCAATGCCCCACAGAGCTCTAAATATTTAATGGCTTTTCTAGCCCAAAGTTTTAATTTCCTTCCATAGTCCTCCCCAAAGAAAGCATGGTCAGGTTCATAACAGCAACACTCAACTCTGCAGTAACAAGTTCTTAGTTCAGGTTCCTTTGATGTGATTAAATACCATGAGCAAAACAATGTGGGGAAAATAGGATTTATTTCTCTTTGTGGTTCCATATCAAGCCCATCAAAGAAATCCGAACAGAAGCTCAAGACAGGAACTGAATGTAACAACAAAAGCAGAGACCTTGAAGGTGTATCACTTTTCGCTTGCTCTTCATGACTTGCTCAACTTGCATTTTCATATAGCCTAGGACTATATGCCTAAGGGCAGCATCACTCATGTGCTTGTTATCTTAAGTCAATCACTAATTAAGGGATGCCCCATAGGTTTGCCTATGGGCAAGTCTAATTAAGGCATTTTCTCAATTGTGGTTCCCATTTCACACATAACTGTACCTAGTGCCCAAATTATCATAAAAATGGACAGGATATATTTATATGAGGGAAGGAAATCATAAGAAAGTAGATGGCACATTATGACAATGTCTCATATCTTAAGAGACTGAAATTTTTATTGGACCCCACCACCAGAGTTAAGAATATACCTTGAGGTCACTTAAGACATATAATTTCTAGCGTACTGTGTGCTTAAATACTTTGTTTCATGTGCTTTTAAGAGAACAATGTAACAATTAACCTTACCTTTCTTGGATTTCCCATGTTACCCACTTACACAACCTATGTTAATACATAGTTGTAAAATTAAGGCATGGAGACAGTATCTGTCCTTGATTCAGAGTAACGCGAGCTTATCATTTGGTAAAATTAGGAAATACAGAATTTGAAAACAACTTGTTAAATTTACCATAAAGATTGTAAGCAACCATTGATGTATATTGTTTAATAAAATGATACTTTCTGTTTATGTCACTTAGGATCAGGTGGAGTTGGTGACTTAATCCTCGTCAAAATTCTGTCAAAGATGTATTTAAATTACCCCATTTATTCATAATGTGGTGTTTTATAAGCTCTTTAACAAATACAGAGAAAAATCCTTTGGTGGGGACAGACACACATAGGAACAAAGAGATTCACAAGACAGCCTGAAAAGCCAACACAGATTCAGACTCATGAAACTGACAGAAGACAAAAGACACAGGAAGCATTGAGTAGAGAATCCAAATCTGACTTTGTTCTTGGTTATGTGACTGCAAGTAGAAATGCTTTTATTTCTTTCACTAATGTGACAGCCATGTGTTACTGGAGACTCAGAAGTAGTCACTATAAGCCACATAAAGAAGTAACAAGAGTCCTGGGAGACTTCCAGGAAACACTTGTCAGGTTCTAAGTCACACAGAACTTACTCTATTTTTGGATTCTAGACCATGAAAATGTTTACAAGACATCTCAGTTTGAATGGAAGCTAAAGTGGTTTCCAGGGAGATTGTTGTCAGATTCCTCTGGTCATATTGTCTTGTCAGCCTAATCATAGACCTTATTTCATATTATGATCATGTAATGCTTGTCATCCCACAAGTGTAGTCCTAATCAACTTTCATTCTTTCTAATTGCATTGTTGAGCACAGCTGTTTTTTTGTTTATGCATGCAGCTTTGTAAGAGAGCAACTATGCAAATCACATTTCCTATTCATCAATTACTGTAAGGTAGGCTCTTGGTCCTCTTTTGATTGCAGTTCTCCTGCTTCCTACTACAAGAACTTCATCATTGTCTTTGAAATACCTCTAGTTACTAATAGACTGTCCTCACAGGCACATAAATGGAGGTTCCCTCATCTAGTCTTACCTAGACTATAGACTCTACCTCTTCCCTGAGGCCACTTGCAATTAAGACAGTGTTGCATACAACAAGGTGTAAGGAGCCAATGTTTGCTCAAGTGATGGATGCTCTCTGACCTTCCCTACCCTTTGAGGAAAGGATTTTTTAAATTTGTGTGTGTGTGTGTGTGTGTGTGTGTGTGTTTGCAAATCTAAAATGTTTAATTCATCACAAGTGTATAATTTTACTAAGAGTTGTGACATAGATGGGGAGAGGGAACTAGAGAGTCCACTTCCAGTAGATAGACAAGGTCTCAATTAGAGGGACTTGGTTACCAACCCAGAGTCACTATTTCTGACCCAGAATAGTTCCTGGTTAAAATAACTGCAGGGATAAAAATGGAGAAGAGACTGAAGGAAAGATGGTCCAATGACCAGCCCAACTTGGGATCACGCTATTACTGATGTTATGATGTGAGTTGAGACCAGCAATCTCAACTCATCCAGACTTCTCCAGAGTCTTGAGGTTTCAGGAAAAGGGGAGGTCTGGTGGGGAGGGACACTCTCTCAGAGGCAGGGGGAGGAAGAATGGGATTAGTAACTGTGGGAGAGGAGAGGATAAGGGGAGCAATAACTGTAAATAATAATAATAATAATAATAATAATAATAATAATAATAATAATAAAGACATGTTAGAACCTACATCAATACTCACAGGAAGGTTCAGTTTCTGTGACAACTTTCTGAAGTCCTAGCACTTGGGAGGATGAGACAGAATAGTCGTGAGTTAGAGTCTAGCATGAGGTTATAGGGGAAATCCTTATTTACAAAAAGAGAGTATAAAAGACATAGAACAATTACAGGTAACAGGAACAAACTCTAGAGGACAGGGGTTCCCATAGGTACTTTCCATAAACTCATTACAATTGTAATGACAAAGATTTAAGAAATCACGGCCTAAAAAAGTGTCTTGTGTATCTCTCTGACCAAGTGATAATGTAATCTGTGATGCTATTAAAGCTTGGTAAGCCATTGATTGATAATAGTTCTACAGAAAACAAAAACTGTTAGTAAAACTGAGTTGCCACTTTTCATCTTTTTCCAGAAAAACATAATTCCAAACAACCATCTCATCTTTATTTCCTTAAGAGGGTTCTCACATTTCCTGGAATTGTAATATATAATCATGGAAATCTATTCCTTGACTGTAAATACATAACTCTTACTCCATGTAGAAGTGGAGGAACTTACCAGCTGATGAAAGTTTATTCAGGAGCAATTAACTGACACTTCTGCAAGACAACATTCTTGTTTTCTTAGGAAACAGTTATCAACCCAAAGCACACCCTCTGCTCAGAATCTCTATACTCTAGATATTAACATTTAGTATTTCAATATATGAAGGCTAGTGGTTAGGCAGAAGATACACGCTGAACAAACTGATTCTCAGGTTTAAGACATTTAAGAGCAGCAAGTCTTCTTTCTTGCTATATTGAAATCCATATGGTTTGAATGAAGAGTATCATATCATCGTTTTTAGAAGGTCCTACAAATTACATTGCTAATTGGATATATACCAATAAGTTTTTAAGTTATACCCTTCTCAAATCAGTTATCTGCTCAAGATACAAAATTACTTCCAATGTCCTTAGAATAGCACACAGACCTACACTCATCTGTGATTCAACTGGACCTCAATCTCTGTCCTTTACCTCTCTATCTATTGTACAATATCTAGTGGTCTCTTAATTACTAACAGTATTTCCAATTGATGTGTTACTATGATTGTTAATACATTTCAAACCCAAGTAAAGAAACTCGAGAAATGCAATCCACAGAAGTTTCTGAAACTTTACTAGCAATTGTTTTCTCTATTATTTGATCATAATCTTAAATATATTACAGATTGTTGTTTGCCCTATCTTTTGAACTTCACATGTTGAACACCTAACACTTTCTTTTGAATGGTGACTCTTGGCCTTTTTAATCTTGTGAGGAATAAAGTATACCTATTGATCTTAAGTATGACTTTAACCTTGAATGTGTTATAGCCAGAAAGTCTTCAGATATTCACAATATAATTAGCAAACTACTATTAATAATTCATTTCAAAATTACATTATTAGGAACTTGCTCAATTTTTTTTCTTAGAATTGTAATTTTTGTGTTGTCTAGAAGAAATTCAGGGACAAAGATAAAGGAGACATTGAAGGAATGGGCAACCAATAACTGGCCCAACTTGAAATCCATCTCATTGTCAAGTACCAATCCCTGACATTACTAATGATACTCTGTTATGCTTGCAGACATGAGCCCAGCATAACTCTCCTCTGAGAGGCTTTATCTAGCAGCTGACTGAAACAAACACAGATACAGCCTAACATTGGCTGGAGATCTAGGACTCTTAAGGAAGAGTTGGAGGAAGGGGGAAAGGCCCTGAAGTGGATGGGAACTCCACAGGACTAACAAGAGACTCAACTAAACTGGGCTTCTGCAAGCTTTCAGAGACTGAGCCACCAACAAAAGAACACACATGGGCTGGAACAAGGCCCTCAGCACACAAGTAATCTTAATGTGAGTCACCCAACCACTGGAGTAGAGGTTACTCTCCCTAAAGCTGTAGACGGACTGTGGCCTTTTATTAACCTAACAATATGGGAATATCTAATTTAAAACACATTAATTTACCAGTCTTTAGACTGCAGCACTATTATGGTATCTCTGTTTGACTTGTCTGAATGCACTTGTTTTCCACTTTATTTTGTAATTATTTATGTAAAATCAGTGATGGGTTAATGAGATAAACATGTTGCTGAAACTTGAGTTTGAGGGGCTGTGTAGTAATGCAATTTGATTATTCAAATGAATCCATCAAGTGAACCATAAAAGCAAATAGCTCTTTTGAATGCAATACAAATGGAGTGTATGCCATTTTTCAGCTTGACTGAACCATAGAGGCAACTTGCTGAACCCAAATCATCACAGACGACCCTCAGAAAGTGTTACAATCATAAAGATCGTGTGATAAGGCAGAAAGCTGAAGAAGTTTGTTCACTTCTATAGACCACACTTACAACTTTAGATCGACTTTGTTTCTCTACTCAGCTGTGTTCTCGCACCTCCCTAAAGCCTCTTACTTATTTCCTTAGTAAATAACCAAAGGAAACCTATGAGAAATCTCTCAGCAGTTATCTATGGATAACCTTATCTCCCCTCAGCATCCTTGATCACATAGCCTCTTCATTCCTCGCATTGCTGTCATAGACGTGTCTCACACCAACACCTTACCAGACAAGTTGCAAATTGCCATAAACATATGCCAGCATCAGGAAATTGGAAACACATTTTGAATGTTTGAAGTTGGCTACTCTTTCCATGTGTAACTAATTGTACATAATAAGTTTGAGTGCCTTATTTATCCAATAGTTTATCAAATGTGTACAGCTATCCAGATGCACACTTTCCTTCGATGTTCATTCTTCAAAAGCTATTAGACGCAAATAATTTAGGAGAAATCACAGTTATGAAGGAAAACTCAGTGAGTACAGGTTTCATCTTTCCTTCATTATTCTAAAAAAAAAAATCAAAGAAAATTATAAAGAATTTCAAAGCCCTCTCTGCTGCTTTCTATGTGTCCTGGGAAGAAGCCTTGGGGGCTGAGTTTCTGGCTTTCTTCCCCAGTGCTCACATAAAACATTTTCTGGTTTCCTCATTAGAACTGCAACACCGAGGACCCCTCTGTGGGAAAGGAAATATAACCAGATCTTGTCTGTGAAAGAATTTCTCACTGTAGGATGATAATGCTTTCAATTTTTTTTTCAGTTCATTCTCCATCTCAATACTGTTCCTTTTACCACACATCATTTTCTTTACAACCTACCCCAATGACCTGTGCTCTTTAGAACAAAGGACATTACTAAAAATATGTGCGCCATTCTTGACATTCCTATCTCCTAATGTTATTTTCCCTCTGAACATGCTCCTCTCACAGTTATACCTTATTGTGTTTTTGAAATCGTTTGTCAAGAGTGACTAAGATATCCACTCTAAAAACCAATATCATTTTTGTGCACTGTCCCATGGGATTGAAAAAAAGATATAGACATGATCCTCAATCCAAGGAAGGCTGAGCACAAGCTTAAGAAAAACAGTTTGAACACAATTACAGTTTGAGAAATGTCAAATTGAGGTTTGTTTACAAGCTGCTGCATGGTTCTAAAGATATGGCAGATATGATATGGGTATACACAGTCACGTGGGAAACCAATTACCATAATCCTGGAAGAGTGAAGGAAAGATATATTTACTAGTCAGAAAGTAAAGTTGTGAGTAGGCTGCCTGGAGAAGTCCTACAGAAGAGCATATAGCATAAGTCAGGAATTTGGTAAGGGGACAGACTGAAAGCCCTGATATATTATCACCTCTATTCACAATCAGATTTCCCACTAGGGATTCCAGTTAGCTGACATGTCCCAGCCTTTTTGATGAGTATTCCTCCAGGAAATGGATAAAAACTAACTCTGGCAAGCTAAACAATATCCTCTGTGAACATCCCCTCATGGTCACAGCTGGCCCGTTCATATTTCCTGAAATGTTTTCCTGCCTCATTCCCCACACAATCTCTACTTTGTGCTTCTAAGCCATCTCTGCTTTTATTCAAATTTTAAGTCTTAACAAATAGATATTAGTCCTTCTCTTTCTAGATGACTTAGTCTAAATACCAAAGTGCTAGAGACTTTCAGTTTCTGGATACAGCCTGGAATTCCTAATCTAAGCTTCAAATACCTAGATTAAAACAGCTTTTTGACATGTCCACTGAAGTCTCAAGTTTCCCATGTAAAGTAGAATAGCTACTGCTCTCTTTCCTCACAGCTTTGACACAAATTGTCATTTTCATAATTTTCCAATCTCTATAACCATAAAACTAATTTGCATACTTATTCAACCAAAAATGTAGAATTGCATTTTTATCTCATTCTCTGCAACTAATATTTGAATAAGTTGTACAATTTCTAAGTTACAGGTCATTGTTATCACCGCCTCTCTAATGCATCTCAGATCTCAGAAACAGCTCTGCTTCTCTCTCTTTGCTTTGCTTTCCTTGATACCCTGTCAGCATAAAAGTCAAGGAAGCTCAGAGAGACATTTGAAAATGACCAACTATATTATTACGGATATTTTCCTGAAATTTTGAAAACTTTCCTTCTGTAAGGAGATTCAATTCCCAATGTTTTAATATGGTCAAAGACACCATGTCAGTTGGGAGTCTCGCTCTCCATCATTCTCTTTCACATAGCTTCTCATCAATTCTTCTGTGTTCTCTTTTCTTCACTTGAGTCTTTCATTTTTGCAGAATCTGTCCTTTGACATTTTCCCTCTGATACTATCTCATGTGCACCTTCTCAGAAAGGTCTTTTCTCATCACCCATATGATCCTTGTGGCATTTTCCACTGTCTTCACTTTTCTTGTCCATATATTACTTTTGGTTCTTCTCATTGAAATATAAATTTGAGTACTGGATAGTAAGAACCTATTGCTGAACATGACAAATGCCTGGGTTTCAGAACATGATGAAATCAACGTTTTTCTTCCCTGCTAGCTAGCTCTTATAAGGAGCAAATATACTATATAGGCTGCTGGAGCATGGCAGGGAACCATTATCAACAGTCTTACTTAACTGTGGATGCTAAATGTACCAATACCAAGCAGCCACGTAAGCTGAGCCTACTGGTTCAGTAGTGGGAAGTCTGTTTTCCAAGTAGCACATTGTTTTCTGATTGGAATGATTAATTCCACAGGAGGGAACTTGTTTTAGCGACAGTAAACCTGATCAAAACCATGTGACTACAATGTTGAAGCTTTTATTGTCACTTTGCCAAATAGAATAGATCCATGAAACTCCATTCTCAATATATGCTTATGCCCACAGATTAGTGGCTACAGTCATTTTTCATTATAGAAACTTCTTTCTAAAGTGATCATGTTTTGTTTTGTTTTTTGTTTTGTTTTGTTTTGTTTTGTTTAGTTAAAGTGCCAAGCACAAAGAGGATATCTGTATATCTATCCTCAAGGCTTAGGGAATATACTGAAAAGGGGGAAGAGATAGAATATAAGAGCTAGAGGAAGCAGAACAATTTGATCCTCTTTCTTTTGAGCCTGCTCTGGTTGTTACACTCATGTATAACTGCTGCTATTGCTTACACAAGATCTGTACAACACTGACCCTGCCAAGAAATACTCTGTCTTTGAAGGAGAGCTATCATGAGATCCACCACTTACTGAGAATTTATATGGAGTTGATGGTTAATCAGAGAAGGAAAGAATTTCTCCCAGTGGTGTAACCATTAGTAATGTGATTATGCTCCTGTCAACAAACCACAAGTTCTCTTAAACACCCCAATGAAATTCACTGACTCACAATAAGAAGAAAGGGAAAGAAAACATGAGTAGAAATGGTGTTTACTTGGGAGAGGAAGAAATTGCTGGGAGAGGGAGAAGGTAATGTAATAAAAATGTTTTTATAAGTAAAAAAACAAAAATGTAATCAATTTTAATATAATCAATAAATGCTAAAGTATTTAGATGTATAGAAATGCTATAATATCAGGGATAAAGTTGCTCATAACTATAAATATCTGGAAAAACCATGATCATATTGATTGATTACAAATAATGATTTTTTGCAAATATTGATATTTTTAAATGTAGGCTAGAAGAATATTGTAGTTTCAGTGCATTCATTCATGTACGGGACAAGTAATATCTTAGGACTCAAGAGGAAAAAAGTCTTTATAAAACAAGATTCTGTGGTTAACACAGGCTTTTGATTTTGTTAAGAGCATTTTAAGGAAAATTCAGAGAAGTAGGCACTGAGAATAGTGTACAGGAGTCCAGTATGAGCAAAAGCCCATCAGCCAACAAAGGGAAAACAAGCAGATGCACTTCATCCTTATTCATCATTTATAAGGACACAAAGTTGGAGACTTTCAAACAACTAAGCTAAATCCCAGATGTCATAAGGCAAAAAAAAAAAAAAAAAAAAAAAAAAAAAAAAAAACTTACCCAGTAGAGTAACATACCATATGTTAGACCTTGCAGAGTTAGATCAGTAGTGTTAAAAGCCAGAGGAGGTGAAAGTAGTAAGAACTGAAAACAATAAAGAAAAGATTGTGATATTTATCTGCAGAAGACTTCAGCAGACAGTATTCCTAAAAGAAGGCAGGAGGTCAGCCCAATGTGCTGCAAGATCAGTGGTCCCAATATTTCTCATTTCACAATGGAGGACACAAACAAGCAATCAGTACTAACTATTAAAATATGGGATAGTGACTACAGAGATCAAAACTCTTTTCTCAGTAACATATCCTGGGTTCAAATGTCAATCAATTCATAAGATATAATAGTTTCTTTCCTTGAACTATGTTTATTTAATATAAGATGTTACACGAGGAAAGAAACCCCTTACATTATTTTGCTGCAACAACATAGATTCAGATTCAACATCTGCAAATCTTCAAATCCTCCCATCCTCTCTACATGGTTAGGAGGAGGAGGAGGAGGAGGAGGAGGAGGAAAAGGAAGAGGATAACGATGATGATAGTGTGATTAAAATTTGCCCCAAACAATTAACAGAATGTAAGGCATTCTGCTTTTATTTCTAGACAATACATTCAGGAGCACATGATTAAATTTCATTCTCCCAGATTTACTGGGCATGGTAAATATCAATTAGTTAATAATTACTAATACTAGTGCTTAAGTATAAACTTTTGCTTTAGAACACAGTTATTGGCCTTCGTGTTTTTTATATCACCTTTCAATTTCATGGGATAAGGAGAAAAAAATTAAAAACTCACATATGATATCTACTTTTGTGATAGTAAATAGGGTGGAAAGTAAAATAAAATTATTTAAATGTTTGAAAAAAGATTTTTCACAATTAAATGTTATTAGATAATTTAAAGATTGTCTTTAAGTGAATGGAAGATAACATAATTTTTTTCTTTAACGGTTATGTTTTACTGATTTGTTTTTCCTAAACAAACCTGCCTTTCTTTATTCTTTTGACCTATTCATACTATGACCCAAATACATTTATTTTTATTAATCAGATTTTAGTTCTATGAAAAGCGACTTTTTCACGTTGCTTGTGTTCTTATATAAGCACACAGGTACCTGTCAAATCAATAAGTACAGGGGAGTTAGGAAGTACAGAAACAGCTAGACAAGGAAATGGGAGATAAGTAGGTAATCTAGAATTATTTACAACACATACTTCTTTATCTGATAATTGTGGGATAGGTTATTATTTTTGCACTAACTAAGAAAAAATGACATGAATGACAAAGAAATGCACTGACTGCTTCCAAGGATCATAAACTACCAATGACAGAAACACACTTTTATATTTCCTTTACTTTTCTGCTGAAGAATCTCTTCCAGGTTTTATGATGTTCTTTGTTATTCTGAACATGTCTGATTTGTTATATCCTATTATTAGAAATTGTTTTCATTTCAACTATGATATTTTCCATGATTATTTATTTACCCTATCCAAACTTGCAATATCTTGGCACATTTTATTATTTAGAAAGATTATTATCAGCAGCCAAACAATAAATTCCATGTCAGCACTAAAAATCAACCTTACTCTATGAAGGCATGTTTTCTTTATTCCTGTAAGGAGAATAATATGTCATATATAATGAAGCATAAATCCCATTTGGGTCATAGTTTCAGATGTAAAGAGAGATGAAGAGATAAGAAGGGAGAGTAATAACAGGAAGTCCTTGTGCATCTTTTCATCTTCTAGGCTGTTCCCCCCCCCCCCAAAATGGAAGTTTGTTCTGAACACAATGTCTATAATTACAGTGTTAGGTGCCAAAAAGAGTTACTGTGACTGTTAAAAAGATAATTGCATCTATTTTACAATTCAAATCTATGTTCAGTTACCCTATGAAATCCAAGTGAATGCTGATCCGACCTTATATTCCTCAAAGCCACGCTTGCTTTTTAGCACTTTCTGAATCTTTTCATTATGGAGAGTGATAAATACTTACACACTGAAAACTATTAGACATAAAACAGGCACTTCATACAGCACCCTGAACACTGTGAAGAGGTTTACAATGCATAAAACTCACCTCTCTAAAGCACTTAACATTTTCATACACTGTAGAAATAACTATTTACACAAATCTGAGTTCATGGTTCACTAAGAGTCTGGATGCAAAGCAGATGGCATGCTCACACTAGCTCTCAACATAACATAATAAAGGTGTTCTCCAGAAAGGTGAGCTAGGGAAAATAGCAAGCAATAGTGTGTTTTCCTGGATGTTACCACCTCCCTGACTTTGTAAGCCAGTTCATTGCACAATCACTAGTAAATTGCATCTGTGGAGACAGTATTCCCCTCTATAACAGATCCAAGTGGATGTCTTACCTTGTTTAGGCAGCAAGGAACAACAGACACCTAGAATTTGTGAGCATTCCCCTAAACAGAATTATAAAAACGTATGTACGGAAAATCAAGTTTTAGCTGCCTAGTGCACATCCAAATCCCAGCTGAAGTCCTTTGGAAGTTGATATCTCTGTGGTTTAGCCACTGGAGGTATGTGACTTGGTGAGGTAAAACACTGAAGGATATTCTGTTCTAAAAGGCACTGGAATGGATATCACGTCTCAGTTCCTTCTTATCTTAATATGTCCCATATCTAGGATATTCTACAATTATTTCTGACAGATACCTGTAAGACAGGGAAATTGGGTCACCCAGAAAAACTCTCTCCTAGGTTTAAATGACAACAGATGAACTAATTATCAGAACCATAGTGCAAACAGGCTGCTGTGAGAAAAGAGAGACATGTATTTCCTAGTAGCTTGGTGAAGGCAGTCAAGATAGCACATACTCACAGTTCCCGTAGCTTGTAGATTGTGATGTGAAGGTGTGTTTGCACCCCTGGAGCTACTCTGAAATGCTTGACAAAAACTCCATCATAGCTTCTTTCTGGTTTGTATGTGTCTACTTTGCGCCAAACTCACTGGGATGCCATAAAACAATACACAGATACGTGATCAGTCGATTATCTCTCAGAAATAGGCAAACTGGAGAAGAGT
This sequence comes from Mus pahari, assembly GCF_900095145.1. Classification (NCBI taxonomy): domain Eukaryota; kingdom Metazoa; phylum Chordata; class Mammalia; order Rodentia; family Muridae; genus Mus; species Mus pahari. Next base: position 53,449,724 of record NC_034602.1, read on the forward strand.
AAAAATAAAAAAAAAAAAAAAACAAATTAAAAACCTGCAAAGAGAAAACAGGGAATATTGAGCAGTATGTAGTTAATTTGGGAACAATATTCTTAAAAAGCAGCATATAGTTTTCTTGTAATATCTAAATACCCTAGCTACAATTTTTTCAGAGTTTTCCAAAAGTGCCATGGATCATTTACACCAGGAATAATTTCAATTATGTTTGCAAAGTAGGATTTATAAATATTTACATATTTTATACTATAAGTAATTTGAAGATAGTGGGTATTATAAGCAAACAATAGATTAGACAATTTAAATAAATTGTTTTTGGCCTGTACAAATAAGAAATTAAAATATTATAAACTGAGTGTTGATCATATTACTCCAAATACATGTGTGAAAGCATTCTAAATAAATTACACAAATAATCTCTATCAATGAGACAATATAATGAGAACTGTGTTTCTGTTACTATCTTGTTTCATTGATGATGAACTCCCAATTGGAGAGATAGTAAGGACTTTATTCAAGAGCACATGACTAGTGTTAGGGTCCATCCTAAAAGCATTTGGTATCTGAATATAAATTAGCATCAGCACTGTATATGTGCTATATGTCACAGGCAGAAAGTAAATATCATAGAAATGAATGAATATCCTTTGGATTCAAACATTGTTTGTAAAATGTCTGTGTCAGTATGGAGTGAATGGAATTTTTCAAAATTGAATGTATATTATATTATATATATCATATCAAGGGAACATTTAGAGACAATGTCAATAAAATAGTGTTTTGTCACAAGATAATGATCTCCTGCTGTTACATAACCATAAGCACAGAGCCAAGTTGTTTATTTTTCGGAGCAGGGAAAATCAATCCCAGAATTATATTATATAACAGTGAATTTAGTTCTATTACATGAAATGATGCATGTTGATTTAACAATTTTGTTTGATGGATGTTCTTGAGTCTCAACCAGAGCAAGCCAGAGATATTTTGATGACTGAGAAAATATACTCGTTTTGTATTTCACCTACTCTGAAACCACCATCCACAAGAGTGCTGATGCCCCATTTCTGTCCTAACTGGCACATAGAAAGGAGATGATTTATAACCTAAGGGTACAGTGACACTGAAGCTTCTTAATCATGGAATCACGGACAAACGTAGCTATCAAGTGTAAGAGAGAAGGGGATATATATATATATATATATATATATATATATATATATATATAT
>NC_034602.1:53450989-53463155 GCF_900095145.1 Mus pahari
ATATATATATATATATATATATATATATATATATATATATATATATGAAATGATAGAACACCAACTTCAGGAAGTTTTGTTGCATGGAATAATAATAATGAGCACAAGTTAACTTGCATTTAACTCCTTCACAGTTCCAGTTATTGTTTACTTGTATATGAAATAAAAAAAAACCCACAGCCCAAAGAACATCAAATGAAAGCAGCTCCTTAAAGACACAATAATGCACATATATGAAAATATATTACACAATGTCTCACATTTTCATATTTTTCCTATTCTCAAGGTGGTCTTAAGTATTTTTGAGTCATCTTCATTGTATATTTATCCAATTATACCAATAAAACACTTATTCTTGCAAAAACTATTTGGTTTATAGCAATGCATAGCTTTCCATTTTTTGTGCTTTTTTATGAACTAGAAGATTGCTATAAAGCATGAAGCATAACTTTAAAATATTTTTAAAGCTGAGATATGCAGCAGTAGGTATGATCAATGTAGATACTTTTCAGGTGTTTAGACATAAATTCTTATATAAAATTCAGTAGTTGTATTTAAGTATTTAGGAATGTGTGTGTGTACATCTGGATGGGACAAACACATACAATAATATGACAGCAGTAAAATCTTATGGGGTCCTCAAACTGGACAATGACTAATAATTGCTGAGAATGTGAAAAGAAATATTCCTCCAGGAAGATTCCACCATTTGTTAACCAATGAATAAAATATTTATATATTTATGAAATAATATATTTGTGTTTTAAACTTATTTATTGATAAGTTGATAGTTTATTATTTTAAAATTTTTTTCACCCTAGCCATGTGATTGCCATTACCCTTTTAAAATACATACATACATACATACACTGAATTATTTCATTAATGGATTCAATTTGGTAGTCACTATGTAAACAGAATTCTGGTGCAGAGAGCTTAAATCAAAACTAACTTGAAGGCCATGTCAGTGCATGCCGCACAGAAAGACAGGCTACTTGACAAAGTTCACACCTAAATTGAATGCTTATGACAGGAGGTATTTTTCAATCTTTTTCCATAATTCCAAAGTCCATAATTATTATTTTTTCGAGAAATTAAGAGTGAATCAGAACACAGCAAAAGCAATGCCTCTAACAGTAAAATATTTGGCAAACAAATACTGAAGGGTCTAATGGTTCAATGATTCTTGTATCTGGTATTCCTAGTAGGCTGTATAGTGAAGTCAATTCCATGCTTAACAGCAATTCTTTTCTTGCTCCTACTGACATTGGGAACCACTAATTGGCAAAAATGCTGAAATAGTTTTTAATTCCATAGCCTAATCCTCTGATACTTGTCCCAGATACTTAGTAGTAAATCACTAGTTCAATATGCATCATATTAATAGTGCAAAATACATCTGCTTATATTTATTTTATATTTGAATAAAAATTTCCCCACATAGTTTTTATTGGTTATTTGAGAGTGTCACATAATTCTCTATAGTTAGTTTTAAGCTGAGATTTTAAAAAATCATGTATTTATTCTTATAGTAAGATGTGATATTTTGATATGTGTAACATTTCATGTAGTTGAAATATTTAATGTACATATTTAATGTGTCTTTTTGCTCACTTTTTTGGTTTGAATAGGAATGACCTCAATATATTTATGTGTTTGACTGCTTGGCCACAGGGAGTGGCACTCTGAATAGATGTAGCTTTGTTGGAGGAAGTACATCAATGTGAAGGAGGGCTCATATTCAAGCTTCACACAGTGTGACAACAAGTCTCCTTTTGCTGTCTGCAAATCAAAATGTAGAATTCTCAGCTCCTTCTCCAGCAACTTCTCTTCCTGCATGCCACTATGTTTTTTTCCATTATGATAATGGACTAAAACTGAATCAGTAAGCTATCTCCAGAGTAAATATTTTCCTTTATAAGAGTTTCTGTTTTCTCCAATGACTATTTTATTTCCCTTTCTGAATAAGATTCAAATGTCCTCACTTGGGACTACCTTGTTACTTAATTTCTTTGGGTCTGTAGGTTGTAGAGTGGGTAATTTTTGCCTAATATTGACTTCTAAGTGAATACATACCATGTGTCTTACTGCTGTGAACAGACATCATGACCAAGGCAAGTCTTATAAAAACAACATTTAATTGGGCTGGCTTACACTTTCAGAGGTTCAGTCCATTATCATCAAGGTGGGAGCATGGCAGTATCCAGGCAGGCATGGCGCAGGCAGAGCTGAGAGTTCTACATCTTCATCTGAAGGCTGCTAGTGGAAGATTGACTTCCAGGCAACTAGGGTGAGGATCTTAAGCGCACATGCAAGGTGGCACATCTATTCTATCAAGGCCACAACTCCTAATAGTGCCACTCCCTGGCCCAAGAATATACAAACTATCACACCATGTATGTCTTTTTGGGTTTGGGTTATCTCACTCAGGATGGTACTTTTTAGTTCTATCCATTTGCCTTCAAATTTCATAATGTTCTTGTTTTTAATAGCTGAATAGTATTCCATTGTGTAAATGAACATCATTTTCCTTAGTCAGTCTTTGATTGAGGTATATCTAGGTTGTTTCCAGTTTCTAGCTATTACAAACAAAACTGATATGAGCATATTGGAACAAGTGTCCCTGTGGTATAACTGGGTTGAGCTTCAGTAGGAGAGAATGTGCCTAGATCTTCTGGGACTAGATGCCCCAACGTGGGATGGTAGAACATCTTTTGTGTATAAGTTCAGAAGTGGAACAGCAGGAGCTTGAGGTACTACCATTCCCAGTATTATAAGAAACCACCAGATTGCTTTCCAGAATGGTTGTACAAGTTTGCACTCCCACCAGCACTATTCTCCATGCTCCACATCCTCTCCACCATGTGATATTGCTTGAGTTTTTGATCTTAGACATTGAGTTGAGTGTAAAATAGAATCTTGAGACATTTTGATTTGCATTTATCTGATGACTAAGGAGTTGAGAGAGAGAAGGAATCAGGGGACAGGAGAAGGAATGGAACTCTGCATAGGAGAGGTTCCTGGGAATCTTTGGGGGGTGACTGTAGCTGAGACTCCTAGGAGTGGAAGATATGGAGGCTGAGGTGTCCACCTCCTGTAGCCAGGCAGGACTCCCATTGGAGGCATAAGGACACCTAACCACCCACAAACCTTCAACCCAGAATTTGTCCTGCCTATAAGCAAAACAGGGACAAAGATTGAGCAGTGACTGGGCAACCAATGACTGGTCTTCCCATGGGCATAAAACAATCCCTGCCACTATTAATGATAATCTGTTATGTTTGCAGACAGGAACCTAGCATAACTGACTCTGAAAGGTTCCAGCCAGCCGTCAACTGAAACAGATGCAGATACTCACAGACAAATACTGGACAGAGCTCAGGGATTCTTCTAGAAGAGTTAAGGAAAGATTGAAGGACCCAGAGGGGATAGGAGCTCCACAGGAAGACCAACCGTGTCAACTAATCTGGACCCTTTTGGGCTCCCAGAGACTGAACCACTAACCAAAGAGCAAACATGGGGTGGATATAGGCTCTCCCCCACCCCACGCCTGTAGCAGATGTGCAACTTGGTGTAAGGGGAGGTTCCCTTATTATTTGATTGGGTCAGTAAATACATCAGAAGCCAATCCCTGGGCAAAGATATAGAGATGAGCTTTCCAGGTCTCAGGAGGTAGAGGAGGAGTTGAAATAGTGTAAGGGCTTTTAGGCCAGGCTTTGGAAAGAAAAGCACAGACACCATGCAGGCCTGGGAAAACATCTGCCATGGGAAGAATTCTGATATAGGATGACTTTAGGACAATAGACTCCATGATGAGCTGATGAGTTTAGGACAATAGATCCCATGCTCAGTAGTTGAGTCATCTGGCTGCTTTTAAACTATTAAGATTATCTGGTGTTTTCCATATGTGGTGACTCAGGTGGACAGGAGAAAGGGAAAAACTGCAGGGCAGTTGGTGGTGGTCAGTCGGTGGAATTCGAGCAGTTGCTCCAGGTGTTCTCAGAAGGGACTGTTGGATGGCTTAGTAAAGTCAGCTGGAGGAACGGGCAACACACTTCAGAAAACACCAGTTGGCAACACAGCACTGGCTGTTCTCAGAGCATAGCTGGGAACTCAGGGAGAGCTCCCAAGAAAGAATAAGAGTGCTTTTAAAATTACATGTAACTTCAGGTGGGTTCCCCAACAAGTGGAGCTGGGGCTGTCCCTGACTCTGTTGCCTGACTAGGACAATGTTCCCCTAACTGGGGTGCCTTGTAGGAGAGGATGTGCCTAGTCCTCCAATGACTTTCTGAGACAAACAGACAGGGACACAAGGGAGTGTGCTGTATCCGAATGTAATGTGTGAAATCGAGCATCCAACTTTTAATACAGAAGAAAATAGGGAAGTTAGGTGACACATCAGCAAGGTACAATTAGGTTACCAGATGCTTAATGACCCTAACACAAAACAGAGGAATGGAAACATAAAGAATGGCAGTAACTAGGCAATAAAACAACTGAGACAAAGTCAGTTCTATCTAGGGTAAGCTATATTCCTAGAAGCCAGGTGTGAGGTCTTTATACTCCCAGTGCAAGGGCTTTTATGCCCAAGTCATAGTTCTCATTAGGGAGTTCTGCTCTAGCTAACCTTCTCATGAATAATGCAATACTTTAGTTCCTCCTTAAACCATGGCCTGGTTTACTTCCTAAACCATTGTAAATACCTGTATATGGGAGTGACTTGGCTTTTATTCTAAGTGACTGTGTAGGGGGACTTTCTACTAATAAATAATGTAGTCTGCCATAGTAATTCTTACTATAGTAAGAATTCTAAACTTACTTTGCTAAGCTTGCCCTGACATTTCTAACTCTATGTAGTAGATAGTAATGCCTTATTTCTTTCACTGTCTCTCTTACAATACTAGAGGAAATTCTGAATGTTACTGAGTAGGTAACATTCTTACTGAATTCTAAGTCCAGGGTCGACTCAAGGACTACCTAGAGAATTGGTGAAGGTCAGGAAGCAAAGTTCAATTTTGCTTAGGTATTTGGCAAGTCATTGCTTGGTGGCACCTGTAATAAAACAATACTGAAAGAAAGCACACAGATCCATTTGTAAGGACAAGTTTGAGCATTTGTTATCCAGGATGCCACAGTTCCAGGAGACTAAGTTTCTGTGAAATTTTTGCCTCAGGAATGCGTCCAGGTTTCTAGGCCTGTCACGTGAGTCACTACTGGAGAGGGTGTAGCAAGGGAGTCTTTGATTTGGATGTAAAGTGAGAAACCAAATAAATTAAGGAGAAAATGAAAAGAGTTACTGTTGTAGTGGTGTCACGTCATACCAAAAAAAAAAAAATCATAAGACTCATATACTCCATATATGATTTTGAAACATAGAATACATTATTATATACAACATATTACATTAATTATGCAAAGAACACCAGAAATACTGTGCCAGCTAACCTATAGCCTAGTACTTGCCAATTAACCTATACCCACTGCTTACTCCCTTTATTCCCCTCAGATTCTGATTGGCTATTCCACATACATTGAAGTACATGGGCATAATCTCTCAAGCATGTGCACCACACAGACATTGAACAAATGCACATACATGTACACACTTCATGTCACACACACACAAACACAACTAAAGTAAAAATGAGAAATTGAATCCTGATTCAAGCAAATTTAACAAAATTATGTAATTCCACTTAGCTTTTATGTGCTCATCTCTAAACCAGAAGTAGTGATGTAAAGTACAGATAATTGGCCGTAAGAGCAGAAGAAAAAAGTTAATATATTATTTGATTCAGAGAAATCAAAATTTTACAAGCACATGGGACTGTATTATCTGAATACTTCAAGTTGTTCATCAGAGATGTTTCTAAGTATTACTATGTTGCATTCCTTTATTCAAACTCTAATAACAAACATGATGAGATAAGCATAGTTTGGCTCTGTTTTAAATCATCTTTCTAGACCAAGAAATCAGAGAGTGCACTTCAATAGAGAAAAAAAGTTAAATGCTATAAAGAAATGAATGGATATTGGCAATTGTAGGAGGAACGGCATTGGGGAAAATATATAGCCAGTCCGAAAATAAAAATGGGTCATACAAGGTCATTTTAATAACCCCCAAAATGTCTCTGCATATCGCTGGATAATAGGACAAATAGGTTGGCGCCAATAAGACAGATATGAGGGCAGTGTGTAATATTCAGTGTCACCAGTGGGTTGAATGTATTTCCTCAGTAGGCAATGACATCCTTGACAAGGTGGTCTTGGCAACCACTTATTAAACTATTACCCAAGGAATTCACGCAGAGAGATGATGACACTATTTGTCTTTTAAGTACCCTTTCAGCCTTGAAATGTATTTTTCTATAGTAAGTTACATTACTATAGAACTACTTGAGATTGGCTATGTGTGTCTGAGAAAAAGATGGAAAAGAATGCTTACATGTATCCCTGAGGACATAAAAGTATTTAATTTAATTGTTAAGCAAAAAATATCACAGAATGCCTCAATAAAATCAATTTTCATAATCACTTACACTGGAAACCTCCTGAGAAATTCTGGCTAATCTGAAATTCAGTATTGCTAAGTCCTTCTTATTCCTTAAGTGAGTTGTCCTCCAAGCACTGTGTTGCTGTCTGGAAGCAGGAAGCATCATCTGTCATATCACACTTGTTTCTTCCTCCTTATATGTGGCTTTATTACAAATCTGGGCTAGACTTCCACAGTCTAGACAGAATTATGACAATAGTGATCAGTTCATCTCCCAAATTTGGCTCGTTTTTTATATGCTAAGCTCCATTCAAATGACACTTGGCACCACACATCCTGTCTCTCTAGACCAGTGCATCAGAAGCTGGCAAAGATCTTCAGCTTTGGTTCCGCAGCAATTTTCTTGTTTCTGGCCGCTGATGCTTCCTCAAAGACACATACCAAAACATAAAGAGAGACACATACAGAGAGAGAGAGAGAGAGAGAGAGAGAGAGAGAGAGAGAGAGAGAGAGAGAGAGAGAGAGAGAGAGAGAGAGAGAGAGAGAGAGAGAGAGAGAGAGAGAGAGAGAGAGCACAAATAATTCTAAAGAGAGATAATTAATCTATTTACATGAGGACCAAGGTCATTTCACATCTAATACTGGTAAACCTGGCATGCATCAGTAACAAAACATTTGATACCTTCATTTTCAGACTCTTAGTAACTTTTAAAAAAAGTAGAAAAAGAATCTTTATGATTACCTTTTCCTGAGAATTTCTTATGACAAAGAAAGTCTGCGGTGAACAATATTTCTCCTCCAAACAGAAAATTTAGTGTTTGGACACTTTACATCTGTAAAAGGGCCAGGCAGTGGTAGTGCACACCTTTAATCCCAGCACTTGGGAGGCAGGCAGGCGGATTTCTGAGTTCAAGGCCAGACTAGTCTACAGAGTGAGTTCCACAACAGCCAAGGCTACACAGAGAAACCCTGTCTCAAAAAACCAAAACCAACCAATCAACCAACCAAACAAGCAAAAATCTGTCAAACGACACATGAATTCCACCAGATCCATATTTGTCTTTTAAGCCTGTTTAATTTTTAATTTTGCAATAATTATTTAAAGTTATATTTATATAATAATAAATTAAACACAGTTGCTACGGTATAAATAACATTCTGAACTCATACCTCATAAAAGGAGGACAATGACTGCAACCTTTTTCTCAAGGTAAGAAGTGAGGTAAAAGTTTCCACTGCACCACATAAATTTCTGTTCTTTTTCTCCAGGACCATTACCTCGTTGTAATAGCTCTGCCCTGTGTCCCTTTGTCCCCTTGTGCCATCTGTCTCCGTTTCCTCACACATTCTTTCAACATTTTAAGGTGCTCTGACTAGAGGGAAAGTTCACCGAAGTCATAAAATCTAACCTGAAACCTTCGCTGATGTATAGTCTTTGAGGTCCCTGTAAGTAAAAAGCTTTGGCTGCCTTGGTGAAGGAATCAGTGGAAAGCAGCCTTCCTGCATCTTCTACAAAGCAGTAGTGCAACTTTTCTTTCTACAAAATAGATGAAAATTAAAGTTTAAGTTGAGAAAATGTTCCATCTATTAGAGATACCACATTATACTGAAACTGTTTAGAAGGCACTTGCTAATAGAGTAAAATCAATGAATCAGTAGGACATTATTATGGTAATTATTATTATATTACCATGTATTGGCATGGCTTTTGATTTTAAACAGTAAAATCTAATATGTATGGAAAGATATTTTTGTATATCATTACTATATATTATATTGTAGCTTTGGTTTCATTGAAATGCAGCCCAATTTAGATGTAGAAAATTTAAAAAGTTCAAGAAAATCTGAGAATCCATAGATAATACAACATCACCAGCATGTCCATATCATAAAGAGAAAATAACTAGTTTTAGTAAAATAATTTATCTGCTTGGATTTAAATGATCATTTCCATAACATTTTTGATTATGGCTTATAAATTGATCATAAACTATGTGTGGAGTACTGAAATTCTTCTTTACATTGTTTTGTGTTTTCAGTTCAACCAAAGTATATTTGTAACTGGGCATTTTTAAAAGGTGACACTCTTGTTACCTATCAATTTTCTTTCTTATCTTCCTTGACTTTTGACTTGCCTACTTTGTTCACACCTATGGTCACTATCAAATTTAACTCCTAGTGTTTACAGGTCTCATTCCTATGGATTAAATAAATCAAGTAATATTTGTCAATTACTAGACTCCATGTCATAGAAACCAATGGAACAAATAAGGACACATTTTTATCTGATTGACTTCTATTAATGGTATGATAGACAGCATTGTCTAAACAATATAAATATGAAAAAGCTCAAAAAGGCAAGATCATACAAGCATTGTATAAAATGTCAGATTTTGTTTAAGGCAGTCATTTCCAATGACACATAAAAGAGAGGGATGTGTGAACTGGATGAAGAAGTAGAGGACATGATTTCTGAAGCCTCGGTTCTTTGCTTTCAGAAAGCTTGTATCTCACTGTTCACAAACACTTCATCCTCGGTGTACCTGAACCAGTAATGATACTTATTATAAAATTTAGCTATGGACTTTTTCTAAATTTTAATTTAGAGAAGGTACAGCCATTTCACACCTTGTATTTTCTCTGAATGCTGAATGTTATTAATAAAGAAGAAACAATGCAGAGATATTAATGAAATACAATATAACAAAATCACATAAAATATGCGTTGAAAATATAAGGTCAATAAGGAAGTATATAAGGTAGCTAAAATGAGAATAATATGTGCAAGGCTTTAAGACTACATTAATTTTCCCTGCCAATTAATTGTAAATACAGACTCATTATAACCCTTTCAAGTTGGAAAATGGTTTTCTCCCCAGAATCTGAGGAATAAATATTATTTGAAATATTTGAAGGTAGAGGTTAGGTTAGGCAGAGCCTGCAGCTGAGTGATGGGACCACTCACCCATCTCAAAAATTTTAACACAAAATTGTTCCTCTCTAAAGGAAATACATGGGAAAAGAGTGGAGCAGAGACTGAAGGAAAGGCCATCAAGAGACTGCACCACCTAAGGATCCATCCCATCTGCAGACACCAAAACCAGACATTATTGATGATGCCAAAAAGCACTTATTGACAGGAGCCTGAAATGGCTGACCCCTGAGAGGTTCTGCCAGAGTCTCACCAATGCTGATGCGGATGCTTGCAGCCAATCATCAGATTGAGCATGGGGACCCCAATGGAAGAGTTAGACGAAGGACTGAAGGAGCTGAAGGGGTTTGCAACCCCATAAGAAGAATAACAATATCAACAAACCAGACCACCCCCCGCTCAGTAATCCCAGGGACTAAACCACCAACCAAAGAGTACACATGGAGAGACCCATTGCTCCAGCTGCGTATGTAGCAGAGGATTGCCTTATTTGTTATCCATGACAGGGGAGACCCTTGGCTCTGAGGAGGTTCGATGCCCAAGCATAGGGGAATCTTAGGGAGGTGAAGCAGTAGTGGGTGGGTGGGGGAGCTCCCTCATAGAAGCAGGGGGAGGGGGATGGGACAGCAAGTTTGTGGAGGGAAAACCTGGAGGAGGTAACATTTGAAATGTAAATCAATAAAATAACATATAGATAGATAGATAGATAGATAGATAGATAGATAGATAGATAGATAGATAGAGGTAGAGCTGTCATTTCTTTTCTCATATATAGGGTTAGGTATAATACTGACTTATAGCTGGATTTATCTTCTCTCAGAGTTCATATGTGGAAGCCCTGACTCCATGGATAACTGTTGGGAGACATGTCCTCTAAAAGAGAGAGAGGATTTAGAAAGGCAGGTCTTTTATTTATAAAATGTAGATGTAGATTTTTCTTTCATGCAGTACATTCCAAACACAGTTTCCTCTGCCTACACAACCTCTGTCCCTCAGATATACTGTCCTTGGGTTGGGTTTCTCTACAGAAAAGAGATGGACTCCAAAATATAATGGTCATCTTTGGGAACCTTGTAAAGAGGGAAAGAAAAGATTGTAGTATTATTCAGAGGGGATAGAGGGCACCCTGAGAACATGTCCCAGCCTACTGAATCAGCTCAGCAGGGCTCACCCCAGTTCAGAGAGTCTGAAGTGGCAAGCACGAGGACTAAATATGTCTGTTCTGGGTCTTCTGCGTATGTGTTATGGCTGTTAGCTTGGTGTATATGGGAGTTGGGATTTCTACAGGTGACAGCGGGTGTATCTCTGACTCTTTTCTGTTCTCGAGACTCCTATTAATAAGGCAATTGTAATAGGACAGAACTGCTGTTCTTATAAGAACTGACACACTAGACTCAACTCCATAGAGAATGGATGACAGAATGACACGGCTAGATACTACCTTTCTGTAATCTACAAACTGAGAATTTTTAAAAGAAACTAATTAAATATGTTGTATCTTGGGCTTCAAACGTTTATGAGTAAATTATTTTCTGTGTTGTAAGTCTATGGAATTTTTATGGTGCCCTGGTATGCTTTATCAGAAGCCCCAGAAATAGACTACATCAGTAAAGAAAAGTCCTTCCATTATTCTGTGTCTACTCGGAACTTTCTATCAGTGCAGATATTACCTAATGTGTTGGCTTCCTAGGTTTATTGTAACATTGGAAATCTAGTGGGTGGTCTAAAAACAGAACATATGCCATTGTTCTTCAGCAGAAAATTTGGAATTCAAAACGTTGATTGTACCATTTATACATTTTTAACAAGGCTTTACACCAGGTTTGAAGTTCTCTTTAGAAATTCATCAATTTTACTTAAGTAATTATTAAGTTCACAGCCCTAATACACCCTGTATTGGACTGCCACACTATGCATCAGGGACCCTAATAATGGTAAGGATCATGCACCAAAAAACTAGGAAAACTTCTATTATCAACTATATATTACATTTCAGCTTAAATCCATCCACAAAAATATTTATAAGTCAGCTAAGTCCAAGGAGATTGAACCCAGCAACTACTTTGCCTCATTAAAGATTCTTGGCAGTGAAAGAAATGGCTTAGGATACCACAAAGATTCGATGCCTTTTACAATCATGCACACATACACACACACACACACACACACACACACACACACAAACACAAACACACACAGTGTGACAACCTGTAGCTTCCAATGCCACTACAACAAAAAAATGTGCAATGGAGAGGTGAAGAAGATGGAGGAATTGAGTGGTGCATGCATGGTGGAGAGAGGCAAAACTAGCTGACAGGTTTGAGAAAAGACTGTGGTCAACGGAGGACTGTGTCATTCACTGCCCAGGAGGGTTTGCAGAGTGAGACTGAGCAGCCTAGAGCTTGTGCAAACTCACCCACTGAACAGGCATCCCAGGCCTGCGATTGCCTTGGCTCTGAGAGAAACTACAGGATGTCTGAGAGGAAGAATGGTTCATATTCTGCATTGGACCTTCTTGAAATACCACCATGGTTCATACTTCACCTGGAAGCCATGTGTGTATCTGTGTTCTGTGCTGCAGCCCCAGGCTATGATGAAGCCACAGTTCCACATGGATGTCCAACTGCCTGAAGTCATGTTGAAGCCATGTTGATATTCACAGACTGCTGACACATACAGCTATGCTCATGTATGTGTGTGTATATATATATATATATATATATATATATATATATATATAT
>NC_034602.1:53464314-53470585 GCF_900095145.1 Mus pahari
TGGGAAGAGAGGCCCCTTGGTCTTGCAAACTTTATATGACCCAGCACAAGGGAAGGCCTGGGCCAAGTAATGGGAGTGGGTGGGTAGGGGAGCAGGGGCGGGGGGATGGGGTATAGGGAACTTTTGGGATAGCATTTGTAGTGTAAATAAAGAAAATAATAATAATAAAAAAAATGCAATGTGTTAGTTAAGAGCTATGCTGCAATCATATAAGCCAAACCATGGGGAAACAGAGGTAGGATGATGGTATTGTAATCATTTTGAAGCAAATTAAACAAAAATAACAATAACAAAACTTCTATTATCTGAACACACCAAAATGATTAAGTCAAAATGAGTTTCAAAGCCTATAAAACCTAAAAATTCTCAAATATACTTATTGACTCTCTTCCTAAGTTTTGGCTACAGATAACACGTAGTTTACAACTGAAGGCTCCTGAAAGTCTTGTGCCAATCAAATCACTTTTTCCCAACAGTTTATGCCACCTTCCTATTATTGCACATGTTAGTAATTTTTATAAAATGTTAATAATTTCATAACTATTACATTTGCTTTGGAAATCTCTGATTTTTTTGCTACAATTGTTAGGGAACACCATCAATTTCAGAGATAGATGGATAGATAGATAGATAGATAGATAGATAGATAGATAGATAGATAGATAGATAGATAGATAAGCATACTTAATGCTTAAATCAGTCCTCCATTTCCTCAGTTTCTCTCCTTTTCCTTAGCATTTACTACTTCCTTAGACCAAAGCATATTGATATGATGTTGATAACCTGTTATCAACTGTTAATATTCAGGTGAACGCTGAAATTAAAAGTGAGATATGATTAAATCTGGAAATATTGATACTGAAATTGTAAGACAGAAATACAGACCTCTTCCAAGAAATAGACACCATGTAGACTACAACAAGTAGGTAATATAGAATGATAAAAAATATTGCTCAAAGAAATGCAAAAGTATGGCTAAAGTAAATACATGAAAGGAAAGAGAGAGGGAGAGAGAGTCGGGAGAGAGAGAAAGGGAGGGAGGGAGAAAGAGAGATTGAGAGAAGAATCCCTAACGCTAGTATGAAGGAATAAGATATTTTTTTTAGTGTACCAGATAGCCAGATAGACTTCTTTAAAAATGCAAAGCAATCTTTTAAATAAAATTCCCTTTCAAATCTGAGAGAGATTAGGAAATTGCAGAAGAAAAATCTGAAGGCAATAGAAGTTATTGTGTGAGATTCATGGAGGGAAGCTGTCTCCCTAACATACAAGGGCTGAAGCAGAAAAGACAAAAAGAAGTCTGTAGGATCTAGATAAGGTTACTGGTGATGATGGCTACAATCTTCAATATGGGTGAAGTGTGTTTATTCTGGAAGAAGATGCCATTCAGGACTTTTCTAGCATGAGAGGATCAGTCTATATCTGGGTTATAAGTTTAGGCTGATCCTTTTAGATGGGGTCAGCACACCTGGTGGTTTTAACTTAAAGCCAGTACTCATTTATCACTTTGAAAATTCCTGGTCCCTTAATATTTATATGCTCCATTCTGCCTGTTCCCTATACAATGGATTAGCAACACATGCATGGCAACAGACTGGTTTATAGCAAGCTTTAAGTCTCCATTGAAACATTCTTTCTGGGAGAAAAAGTACAAATCATAACACTACATTGCATTATGATTTACCTAGTCCTTTCAACAACTTTGATGGAGATATTCAGTATGAGTAATGTTGCTGTCAATCTTTCCAACACAACACTCATTATAGATCTCGAACTGACCAATTTATGAGTTACATGAGTAAACCTACATGAAATTACTCTGTGGAATTTGGAGAAAGTAAATTAGGTAAACTTCTGTTTTGTTTTCCATTTGAGATGCCACTAAGAACATTCAAGATAAGTAGAAGAAGGTCAAAATAACAACACTAACAGGAATTTGAAAGTACTTGACTCCAATCTTCAAATGTTAAGAATTGGTAGAAGTAATTGCAGAAATGTCAAGACATAAGTGAAGCTGGAAGCACAAAGGGAGTGCTACAGTCTTATGATGAAATTTCAATGGCTGATGCCTGGATACTTTCTGTCCTAAATATTTCCTAAATATTCTAACATTTAGGAAAGATTAAATGACCATAACTACTTCAATTAAGTATTTTTACTTAATAAAATCATTTTGATACATAGTGATCTATTATATATAATAAAATATAAAACTAATTAGGAGAAATAAAGTGTTTGATTTAATTTTGTACAATCTACTTTATTAAACTGAGCACAGACTGAATACTGTCTATACAATCTTTGAAAAACATTTGTTATACAGACTCCAAACATGACGGTGTTATGTATGTGGATTAGTGTGTCCAGTAGACAAATACAGAGAGAAAGAGAGAGTGCTTGAACTGTGAGCTATAAAGCTATACAACGTGTTGGTAAGGCGTGATAGAGGCAGTTTATTATGTTGGTACCTATGCTTATACAACAACAAAAAAACCCACTAACTTTTAGATTCTAGCAGGTGTTTTTGTGTCTCTGTCTCTATTTCTGTACCATAAACTTTATGCAAAATGTCAAAATCTATAAAAGGACAGGTATCTTGTTTAAATAATAATTATCACATTAGTCCTTTTGCAAATATTGCTATATAATACAATGTCACTAAATTTACTCAGTGTATTATGACATGTATATTCATAAATCACTTATTTCTGTAGTTTGTAAAGAGAGAAACTGATTCCACAGATGAAGATCTAAATGAAATTCCAAGATGGGGAAAAAGAAACCTACCTGGTGGTTAGTTGCTGAGATCCTTCCCATGCCTTATTTTATTTTACTTATTTGTTCATTTATTTATTCATTCATTCACATCTCAAGCTGTCATTGCCCCCTCCCAGTCACCTACTTCCACAGTCTTCCTCCACCCCTCTCCCCTTTTCATCTGAGCATGTTGGGGTAGGGGGCAATCCCCTGGTTATTCTCTCACCATGGCACATCAAGTCTCTATGGGGATAGGCACATCATCTCCCACTGAGTCCAGACAAGGCAGCATAGTGAGAAGAACATATTCCATGGACAGGCAACAGCTTTTGGGATAGCCCTCACTCTAATTGCTCAAGACCCACATGAAAACCAAACTGCCCTTCTGCTACATATGAGCAGGGAGGCCTAGGTCCAGCCTGTGTATGCTCTTTGGTTGGTTGTTAGTCTTTGACAGACACAAGGGTCCAGGTGAGTTGACTCTGTTTCTTTACTTGTGGAGTATCTTTCCCTTTCAGAGCCCCCATTTTCCATAAGTACTCTTTTCCATAAGAGTTCCAAGGCTCCATCCACTGTTTGGATGTGGGTATCTACATCTATCTCAGTCAACTGCTAGGTGAAACCTCTCAGAGGACAACATACTCCTTTCTGTGAACATAACAGAGTGTCATTAATAGTGTCAGGGATTAGTGCTTTCCCATGGTATGGTTTCAAGTTGAGCCAGTTACTGATTGGCCATTCCCGCAGATTCTGATCCATCCCATCCCTGCAGTTCTTGTTGACAAGATAAATTTTGGGTTGAAAGGTTTGTTGTTGTGTTGGTGTCCTTATCACTCTACTGGGGTACCTGCCTGTCTACAGGAGGTGGTCTCTTCACATTCCATTCCATATCCCCAATGCTATGGGTTATGGAATAGCTAAGGTTACCCCCATTGATTCTTGGGTGCCTCTCTTCCCTCAGGTCACTTTCATTCTTATGGCCATCTGGCAAATGGATGGAACTTGAGAATAACCCAGTTTCGAAAGGACATGCACAGTATATACTTACTTACAAGAAGACATTAGCTATAAAAAATAAGATACCCATGTTATACTGCACAGATCCAAAGAAGTATATAAAAAAAAGAAAGACACAATGGAGGGTGCTTGAATCTCACTTAAAAGGGGGCATAAAGAGGGAAATGGAGAGAGGGACCTGGGTGGGAGAGGAGATGGGGAACGATGGGGAGGCAGTGGAAAGGGAATGTGGGATTTCAGGATCAGGTATGGAGAGGAACAAGAGAAATAGTCAGATGGCCATGTGAATGAATGGAAATCTCATGCTTTAACTAAATTGTGACCACTGAACAGTTACAGTGAGAATGCTTATCTAAATCTTACCAGTTATTTCTTTTAAAGGCAAATACTTGGCCCTTGTAAGATAAAAATCTCCCCATTATTCCTCTATAAAGAAGTGAAATTGGGATCTCCATTTTATACATTTCTTCTCTGTTCATCTTTGTAAGTGTGCAGGCAGATACCTATATCATGTACTGGGAAAGAGACAGCACTGGTTTTCATGAATATTTTAAGTTGATGGTAGCAATTTTCGATTCAAGGAAGTACTCACTATCCCAAGAATGCAGAGATATAATTTCATGCAGTGTGAACTTCATTGTATCATGGAGAATGAACTTCCTATTTTAGCATTATATTATTTACCCTTCTTGTTTAATCAAATACTAAGTGGTCTACACAATGAAATTCATGCTACATTTCAAGCTTTTTGATTCAAAAATTAAAAGGTAATTGGCATGGAACAAATCTTATCTCTGTAAAATTCTACAACTCAGTCAAATTCAGGAGGCTGTGCTGATTTAGGGGCTTGTATCAGTGGTTCAGTAGGGTTTTTGCCCTTCCAAAGGTCTCAAGTCAAGTTTGCAGCATCCATGTGAGGTGGGGCACAATCCCCCTATAGCTTCAACTTTATTGAATCCCTCTCCTAGCTTTCTTAGGTACTGCATGTATGTGGCCAACCTACAAATACACATAAGTAAAACATTTTGAAAGAAACTACTCTAACAGGACACAATTACTTATATAAGTATTTTGATATTTTTTGACATATTAGCAACAACAAGACTAAAATATAGCTTTGCTAGACACCTGCTATCTTATCTTTTGTTTAGTTTTAAAATATTTGTTTGAAGAAATTTTATTGAACAAACTTACAAGGACCAGTTGAACAAAATTTCAAAGGCACTAGAGAGAGAACTTTCCTTTCTTTCTTTTTATTAGATGTTTTCATCATTTGCATTTCAAATACTATCCCCTTTTCAAGTTTCCTCTCCGAATATTCCCTATACCTTCACCCATCCCCCTGTTCACCAACCCACCCACTCCCACGTCCTGGCCCTGGCATTCCCCTATACTGGGGCATAGAATCTTTGCAAGAACAAGGGCCTTTCCTCCCATTGATGGCCATCCTCTGCTGCATATGCAGCTAGAAAAACAAGCTCTGGGGGTACTGGTCAGTTCATATTGTTGTTCCTCCAATAGGGCTGCAGACCCCTTCAGCTCCTTGCCTACTTTCTCTAGCTCCTTCATTGGGGACCGTGTGTTCCATCCAATAGATGACTGTAAGCATCCACTTGTGTATTTGCCAGGGACTGGCATCGTCTCACAGGAGACAGATATATCAGGGTCCTGTCAACAAAATCTTGTTGGTATATGCAATAGTGTTGGGTTTGGTGGTTGTTTATGGGACAGATCCCCGGGTAGCACAGTTTTCTGATGGTCCTTCCTTCAGTCTCAGCTCCAAAATTTGTCTCTGTAACTCCTCCCATGGGTATGTTGTTCCCCATTCTAAGAAGGAACTAAGTGGCTTCCAGTCTGCACCAGCACCTGGTCACCTAGGGCACGGAGGTAGCAGACACTCCCACAGTCCCCAGAGGACTATCCACATGATCTTAGGATCACTGGTGAGTGGAACACAACTTCTGCCCCAAACCAATCATGCACGGGACCTGAGATAGCACTAAGGAAGCAGAGAACCCGCTTGACCAGGGGCACAAGTCCCTTCTGATCTGCACCAGCACCAGGTCACCTAGGGCAGGAAGTCAGCGGACACCCCCACGGTCCCTAGAGGACTACTGCCCATGTGATTTTAGGATCACTGCAGAGGCAGTTGAGTGCTCTGAAGGAATCTCCACACCACAGGTCCTCGGGATCACGGGTGAGTGGAACACAATCAACTCCAGAGGATCCAGGTGGGGCTTGTGCCAGCAGGAACAGGGACAAAGGAACACCACCTGCCCAGAGGCGGGGTTCACATCCAGTAGGGGCCACCACTGCCATATCTCTTCACAAACCCAGCAGAGGCAGCAGAGCACTCTGGAGGACCATCCACACTGCAGGTCCTCGGGATCACAGGAGGAGAGTGAGCCTACAGGGAGGGCCCTGACCCCAGGACTCAGAAGGAGGATGAGAGCTCCAGACTCCCGGACACCTGCCTTGCAAGAGGAGAGCTTGCCTG
>NC_034602.1:53470937-53475650 GCF_900095145.1 Mus pahari
ACTTAGACTTGTGCTTTATACAAGGAGATAAGAATGTATCAATTTCAATTCTCTTAGCCACCGGTTAAGCCAGCACCATTTGTTGAAAATGTTGTCTTTTTCCCACTGGATGATTTTAGCTCCTTTGTTAAAGATCAAGTGACCAGAGGTGTGTGGGTTCATTTCTGGATCTTCAATTCTATTCCATTGATCTCCCTGTCTCTCACTGTACCAGTACCATGCAGTTTTTATCACAATTTCTCTGTACTACAACTTGAGGTCAGGGATGGTGATTCCACCATAGGTTCTTTTATTGTTTAGAATAGTTTTTGCCATCCTGTGTTTTTTTGTTTTTCTAGATGAATTTGAAGATTGCCCTTTCTAACTCTGTGAAGAATTGAGTTGGAGTTTTGATGGGGATTTCATTGAATCTGTAGATTGCTTTCAGCAAGATAGCCATTTTTACTATATTAATCCTGCCAACCCATGAGCATTGGGGAACTTTCCATCTTCTGAGATCTTCTTTGATTGATTTCTTTCTTCAGAGACTTGAAGTTCTTCTCATACAGATCTTTCACTTCCTTAGTTAGAGTCATACCAAGTTATTTTATATTATTTGTGACTACTGTGAAGGGTGTTGTTTCCCTAATATCTTGAGGAAGAATTTTTCAGTGGCTTGTTTATCTGAAAGTTACAAATCTAAGAGCTTAATTTTATGGATGCAGATGATAAATTTTTCTCAGCAAATTTGTTCACATATCAAAACCCTATGGTTGGGATACTGATGACTTCACAGTGCAAATGTCTTTGTTTTGCACTTGTCAAGAGGATACCATGATTAATTTTACATTATGCACACATTAACACATACAAATCTATCTACAATATAACAATAAGTTATCATTATCATATCAAAATAATCCTTGATTAGTAGAACAAGAAATTAATTCAGTATATATTTTACTCCCAATATTATCAGGTAAATATGACTTTTGGTGCATTTCCTAAGAAGTAAAAATCCAAACATTATTTCAAAATTAAAGCTTTCATGTCAATTTATATATAATATGAAATGTTCTTTTTCAAAATTAAGATAATTCCAAACATGCCATCATTATAAGACAAATATTTGATATATACTGACTAATTTGATTTTTAAGTCTGATGAGCTGATTATGTTGTTCAAGAGGTAAAACAGCGTCTTCCAGTCTTGGCTGGTGTCCTGAGCAGACCTTGGGTATGAACTCCATAGCCAGTCCTACAACACCCAGAGTAAGCTCCACTCCCAGGCGCTCTAACATCCTGGATCAGAGGATCAGAGGTGAGGAGGACACAACATCTGCCCCAACACCAGGAGTAACTGGGACCAGCATGATCCGGGGAGCCAGAAACCCCATCCAACCAGTTGTATGGGTTCCTTCCAGTCTAGGCTCTAAATATAACAACTTAATATCAAGTGACCATATGTGTGTGGGTTCATTTCTGGGTCTTCAGTTCTATTCCATTGATCAACTTGACTGTCTCTACCTATACCATATGATTTTATCACAATCACTTTGTAGTATGGCTTGAGGTCAGGGATGGTGATACCCCCAGAAGTTCTTTTATTGTGGAGTTTTTTTCACTATCCTCGGTTATTTGCTTTTCTTTATGAAGTTGAGAATAGCTCTTTCCATGTCTATGTAAATTTTTGTGAGAAGTTTTTTAGGGATTGAATTGAATCTACAGATTGCTTTTGGTAGTGTCTTAGTCAGGGTTTCTATTCCTGCACAAACATCATGACTAAGAAGCAGTGGGGAGGAAGGGGTTTATTCAGCCTACATTTCCACATTGCTGTTCATTTCTGAAGAAGCCAGGACTGAAACTCAAGCAGGTCAGGGAGCTGATGCAGAGGCCATGGAGGAATGTTACTGGCTTGCTTACACTGGCTTGCTCAGCCTGCTCTCTTATAGAACCCAAGATTCCCAGCCCAGAGATGGCACCACCCACAAGGGGACCTCCCCTCTTGATCACTAATTGAGAAAAGGCCTTACAGCTGGATCTCATGGAGGCATTCCCCAACTGAAACTCCTTTCTCTGTGTTAACTCCAGCTGTGTCAAGTTGACACAAAACTAGCCAGTACAGGTAGGATGGCCACTTTCTCCGTTAATCTTACTCATCCATGAGCATGGGAGATTTTTTCATTTTCTAAGGTTATTTTCATTTCTTTCTTCAAGTTTTCTTGAAGTCAATTTCTTGAAGTTATTGTCATACAGATCTTTCTCTTGTTTGGTTAGTATTACACCAATATATTTTATATCATTTGTGATGACTGTGAAGGTTGTAATTTCCCTGATTTCTTTTCAGCCCTTTTATCATTTGTATAAAGGAAGGCTACTGATCTGAGTAAATTTTATATCCAACCACTTTTCTGAAGCTGTTTATCATCTGTAGAAGTTCTCTGGTAGAATTTGGGGGGTCACTAATGTATGCTAGTTTATTTTTTATTTTATTTTATTTTATTGGAATTCTTTTTTTATTTATTATTATTTTCTTTATTTACATTTCAAATGCTATCCTGAAAGTTCCCTATAATACCCCCCGCCCCTGCTCCCCTACCCACCCACACCTACTACTTGGCCCTGGCCTTCCCCTGTGCTGGGTCATATAAAGTTTAAGGGAAAAGGGCCAAGTAACATGTATGCTATTTTATTATTCACAAATAATGATACCTTGCCTCCTTCCGTTCCAATTTGTGTCACTTGATCTCTTCTTGTTTTCTTATTGCTTTTACTAGAATTTTGAGTACTATATTGAATAGTTAAGGAGAGAGTGGGCAGCCTTGTCTTGTCCCTGATTTATGCCTTAGCTAAGGTCCTCATTCATGATAAAATGCCAGGATCAAAAGCAACTTGTAAAGCAAAGGGATAGTTTGAGCTTACAGGATTTCATCCATAACTGTAAAAACACAAGGCAGGAAGTTGCAGGCAAAAGTGAAGCAGGGATTATTGGGGAATACTACTTACTTGTTTGCTTCTCATGGATTGGTCAGCCTGCTTTTTTATGGAACCCAGGGATAACCCACTACCATCAATCATTAACTTAAATAAAAAAACAACAACAAACATGATTGCCTACAAGTAAATCTTATGGACATATTTTCACAGTTCAGACTTCATTTCCTCAGAAGACTCTAGCTTGGTTCAAGTTGACAAAATATCCAGCATGTTATTTCAATAAAAATGTAACTTTATAAGAAATAAAAATTGACTTTAAATAATGATTTTTAACCTAAAACATAGTAATAATAAATGCTAAATTTCATTTATAAATAATATGTAAGAAGAAAACATATACACTATGAAAATTCAATGTGACGTGTATTGTGCTAGATAGTCTACATATTTTCTTCCTTAGATATGGAAAATAACATTTAAACTATTTTTATTTTGTAAGTGAAGAAGGTAGATATTTAAAATAGTTAAGAGAATTGCTCATATAATATAAATGTCATTACACAATACTACTCTCCTTATAGATTTAAACTTGTGGGTTTCAATTACCCACAGCAAACAATGATCCAAAATATTAAATGGAAAGTAAATTTAAGTTGCATGTGTATTGTGATAAAATCCATTACTGCTGCTTTAAGACAAATATTAATCATTTGCCCAGTGAATCCACCCTGTATAGACTATCAATTTCCTAGTCATGTAATTGTCATCCAAGTAATCAACTATTCTAATCTCAAAAATTAGAGTACATAGCTATAGCAAGATTTTGCCCTGTAGTCTATACATACCATATACATATACATATCCACAAACTCACCCCTAAGCATGCATATGACATACATCCAAAAAAAAAAAGTGATGTGCTTGTCTGTCAGATTGACTTGAAGTAGATTTGTAATAGTACATTTTAGTTGTCAATAGATATGGCTTAGAACTGTATGAGTTAAAAAGAAAAACTTTTGGGTATGTCTCTGAGAGTGTTTACAGTGGGATTTAGCTGAGGATGAAGGATTTGCCTTGAATATGGGTGGCATCAAATACTAGGCTAAATTCCCAAACTTAATAAAGTTGAGAAAGCCAACAGAGGAGCACATTCATCTCTTCGCCTCTTAACTCCAGGTATAATGTGCAAAGGAATCTAATGGGACACACTGTGACTTCTTCTCCATGGTGGAGTGTATCCTGAATTTTTGAATAAAAGTAAACCCTTTCTTCTTTAACCTTGGTTTATCAGATCTTGCATCATATCAACAAGAAAACTAGCCAATTCAACATGAGTCTCTAGAAAACTGGGTTCATGCTTTCTTTTAAATAATATAAAAAAGTACATCATATAGAAAAACCAGCGCTCCCATTTCACACACCTTTTGGTTATACATTGTACACATGAGTTCAAGGTACCTTTTAGTACCTTCATCTATGATGAAGCACTGTTTCTGTGTCTTTGTTCATTATATTGATGGTAATTTTCATAGAAAGGTCATTTGAAATGGCAGAGTTTCTATGTAGGGAAATACTCAGGGATGCCCCCATGCTCTCAGAGGAGAAGGGAAGTACAGATGGGGAGAAGGGTTGTGGGAGGAGGTAACTGGAATGAGGAGCAGTGACACCCATATATAAAATGAATTGAAGAAGAAGAAGAAGACGAAGAAGAAGAAGAAGAAGAAGAAGAAGAAGAAGAAGAAGAAGAAGAAGAAGAAGAAGAAGAAGAAGAAGAAGAAGAAGAAGAAGAAGAAGAGA
>NC_034602.1:53475770-53510168 GCF_900095145.1 Mus pahari
GAAGGAAGGAAGGAAGGAAGGAAGGAAGGAAGGAAGGAAGGAAGGAAGGAAGGAAGGAAGGAAGGAGAAAAGTGGTTGAAGCAGCCTGGGAAGTAGTTCAGTCCGTAACAAAGTCAGTCTGCCTTACATGTGTGCAAGGTCCTGTATCCAAACCCCAGCACCACAATAAATAAGTGAATGCATAAATAAATGAGTAAACAGATAGACATATCTCAAGAGGCATAAAGGCACACTAAAATACTTTGAAAGCACAAATATGTTGTGTTTCTCATTATGGTTATGAACTACTACAGAAATAACTTAAGTTAGTAAGTGTTTATTTCCACTCATAGTTTCTTGCCACCATGGCAACAAAGTCATGGCATACTGGCTCCAGAGCATGTAGCTGGGAACTTGCTGTGGTTCCATTTCATATAGTGGCAGACAGGGCCCTGGAAGGTAGACAGGGTGAGTATAAACTTCAAAGACTTACCCACGTGAGTCTACATATCACAATAACACCCAGTACTGCAACGGTTCCATAGCTTCAAGGAAATTGTTACCAGCTGGGGAATCCAGTGTTCACAACCAGAGGATGTGAGGAGACTTCATGGTTCAACTATAACTTTCTGACATTTCTTTATAGGCTGATTGCCAGCTCATAATTTAAGTTCCCTCAGTGAGATGTCAATATGTCTAAATCTATCCTAACCATTCTAATATAGCTGTAGTATGAATAAGTGAAATTGTTTACCAGTGCTAAACTGTATTAAGAAACACTGTTTTAAGCATTTGAAGAGGACAGGAGTTGAACAATACAGAATATGTTATTTTTACTCTACAAATGTGTTATATCAATGCCTAGGGAAAATTGCAATTTTACAGCTCAGTTTAAAACCTCTGGAAAGCAAGATTCAAAAGAAATCTTAATTTATCAGTCTTTACGATTTAGTTGGGGATGTCGAGGTGGTAAGATAATAATGGCTTCAATTACAGTGATTTCAGAGCTTGGCATCTATCAAACAGGAATGTTGCCTGTGCATAGGCTTCTTTCCAAGGTAATTCAGGAAGGAGTTCTGGATGGACGTTGAATTTATAATATGGTGGCTTAAAAGTGATAAACCATTCATCTGTCAGTATAAGTCAAATGAGAAGGATATAGCCACCCATTATTTCTCAATTAGTGTCACTTACCAAGATAGAACTTTCATGGTGAATTTCTCTTAGCCAGTGTCTGGAGGCCCTCTTTCTAAGAGTTCTGAAAATTACTGTGAAACTATGACTCAATATTACATCAAACTGTCAATTAGTAGTTGTAGGAATCTTTCTGCATTCTGCTCAGCAATTACAAATACTCAGAAGTTGGAAGTATAACTTATTTTAGGGAGTAATGGAGTTTTGTGACAATTCTAAATCTTTTAGAAAGATTGCCAAATGCACCTAGGCTTCTGATCCAGTAGAAGAAAATCTCAGGGGCCCCCATTCTACAAGCTAATCTATTGTCACTCATCTTCGGCATCAATGATTTCCAAGATTTACTTCCCTGCTTTGTACCTTTACGTTATGTATATTCTTATTATTCTCTGGAGGAAATGATGTTACTACAAGTAAACTATACAGGCATTTATTTTTATTTTACCTAAATGGTGTTCACACTGAAAGAAAATTTTGCTTCTTGCTGGTCTATGTGGCAAATCAGAATAGGAGTTGTTACCAAAATATGTCTGATGAAAGGGTGAAGGGAATAAAAATAATCTGAAATATGCTGAGAGTCATGTATAAAGGTGAGCACTGTACCTCAAAATAGAAACAATTGCTAGCTCACTCTTACACATGCTGTGTTGGAAAATGTAGCCTTTAACACATTGTCTGACACTGTGAGAAAATGTGAGACAACGTTGTTCAGGAAGCTAGGAATGTTTTGTCTTCTAATAAAAAAATAATGCTTTAAAACCTTCTCCCTGACAAAGTAAATGAAATAATATTGATGATATGGACAGAAACCAACCACAGAGTGCTTAGTTTAAAGGCAAAGTATAACAAATATTGCTGTGTGTTGCAAAATATAGAGGAAGAGATAAGAACACTAACATTGGTCAATATGCTTAAATCCATACCGAGCTTCAGGGCTTCTGAAGAAAAATAGCAGCTACTGAGATCCAAATTCTTACACACATTCCTTCCAAATGACACAGCCATACAAGAAAAGCAACAAAACTACTCTGTACTATAATGACAGAGCAATTTGCTCATCATTTTTATCTGGTGACTGTGACTACTCTATGGACAGTAATGGTGGTATGGCCTTAGAATCAGCCTAAGACTCCAGCTTGGGTGTTTAAAAATTGTTCACACTAAGTAGATAGCTCCTAAACTCATTCATACAAAGACTGTACCCTTTCTACATCATCCAATACCAGGGCAAAGAAGATGCTTGGAAAACTACTGGTGCAGGGAAGAAATTTCATCACTACAAGCCCGAAACCATGGCTCTTTAAGAGATTCATTTACACCTGGGGATTCACTGTGGCCATCACCCACGAGCACCATCCCAGAGTTTTATATGTGAGATTGCTCATGATTTTAAAACTGACCTCAGGTTTCAGAATGCAGAAATTGGTTTCCTTAGGAAGTCTTGTTGATTATACCCAGTGAGTTTGTTGGAATATATTCATCTATCTGTATCAAGAGAGTCATTAGTAATTGTGATCAAAACCATCCACTTGATTTATGGGGCATAACTGTCTTAACTTTGCGGCCTATTTTTGATACTCAGGCA
Organism: Mus pahari; assembly: GCF_900095145.1. Taxonomy (NCBI): domain Eukaryota; kingdom Metazoa; phylum Chordata; class Mammalia; order Rodentia; family Muridae; genus Mus; species Mus pahari. Next base: position 53,478,529 of record NC_034602.1, read on the forward strand.
AAATCATGAGAAATGTTTTATTCTGGCTCAAGATATAAGGATAGGGTCCATGGTACTGGGTTAAATCAAAGCAACGAGATCTTGAAACATTGACTCCGATTGACTTCATGATTAGAAAGCAGAGATATGTGAATGCACAATGCTCCTCAGTTCCTGTCTTTATATAGTCCAGGATCTCACCTAGGGATGTTGCCATTCACAGTGGATAAGTCTTCAGACCTCAACTAATGCAATCAAGATCTGTGCCCAGACGTGCCCAGGAGTTCACATCCCAAATTATTCTAGATTCTTTCAAATTTCCAATTAGGCTTAACATCATAAAGGGGAAGAACTTAAGTCAAGGCAGATTTTATAGATTTATACTAAATTTGATAATTTTTTGTTTTAATTGTGACTTTTGTAAGAAATTATTGGTAAGACATTGCAGTTGTATTCAAATTCATCTTTCACTTGGGATAAATGGAGAAGGTAACTGTTCATAGATCTTAATGATGTGGCTGAAAAAAGAAAAGTGACTAATAGGTAGATGGGTGATATGTCTGGCTTCTAGTGATGTATGTTTTTGTGTGTAGGAATTTATAATCCTAATAACCCTGGATGAAATACATCCAATCCAGGTATTTTATTTATGAGCCATATTCATAGATTTTACAGATATAGGGCTATACTAATTTATTCCACAGCTATAAAGTTACATGTTGTTTCTGTTCCATGGTGGTTTCCTCCTCTCCCCTCTCCCCTCTCCCTACTTCCTCTCCTTTCCCTCTCTCTACCTGAAACCCTGTCTCTCAAATCTCCAGTCTCACCTATCCCATTCACTTTCCAATTATAGACTCTAGCATTTTATTGACCAGTGAAATTGGGGAGAATATTCACATGGAGTCACTCAAGAACATGAGGATACTATACTATATATAGTATATTATTATATGATGTATAGTATTATACAATATAATTATATAATGAGTATAGTATATATAGTATAATATAATAATATATAATTATATAGTATACCATTCTATATACTTAAGTGTATATAGAAGCATTCATCATCAAAAATTCCACAAACTATTTTCCAGACTATCTAAATGGATCTTATAGAGATTGCACAGAAAACAGGGAAGCTACTAAAAGCATAGAAGTCACAGAAACTACAGAAAATCACTCTCTAAAAGCATAAATGTTCACTCAAACAGAAAACATATTCTATGTATCTTTCAGTAAACTAACAACACACTTTATTATTTTTTCTTTTTTTTAATGTATATTTTCTGTATTTACATTTCAAATGTTATCCTCTTTCCTGGAACCTCCCTATTTCACCCCTGGAACCTCCCTATCCTATTACCCCTCCCCTTTTTCTAAGAGGGTGCTTCCCTACCTACCCACTCCTACCTCTCCACCCTGGCATTTCCCTACACTGGGACATTGGGCCTTCACAGGACCAAAGCCCTCTCCTTCCATTGATGCCAGATTAGGCCATCCTCTGCTACACACGTGGCTGGAGTCATGGGACCCTCAATATGTTCTCTTTGGTTGGTGGTTTAGTCTCTGGGAGTTCTGGGGGGTCTGGTTGGTTGATATTGTTGTTCTTCCAGTGGGGTTGCAAACCCCTTCAGCTCCTTCAGTCTTTTCTCTAACTCCTCAATTGAGGACCCCGTGTTCAGTCCAATGGTTGTCTGAGAGTATTTGCCTCTGTATTTGTCAGCCATTGGCAGAACCTCTCACAAGACAGCTATATCAGGCTTCTGTCAGCAAGCACTTCTTGGCCTCTGCAATAGTCTATACTGTCTCCTACAATGGGGAACTCATGACTTCAGTTAATTCATTAACTATGAAAACATTTCAAATAAAAATATACAATGATTATTATTACTGGATATAAAGGTAAGAAATGTTAAAATGACTAACAGCAGAGAAATGGTGTGGTTCAAATAAAATAGCATTTGATATGTAAATGAAGAAAATAGCTAATAAAAATGAAAAAAAAATTGTCATAAGAAGAAATTAGAATACATGAATCAAAATACTTAAGGCCCTTAAAAAAATACTTCAAGGAAAATTACAGAGTTAAACCTGTATTATTTACCTGTATTGTTTCTGTGATAAAAAATATTTGAAAAAAAAATCAACTTCAGGAAAGAAGGAAAGATGATTCATATAGTTTGAGAGTGTCCTGTGTCACAGTAGAGCACTCATGGTGGCAGAGCGTGAAGTCCCTGGTCATACTACAGAGGCAGAAAATGGTGAGAGCCCATAGATGTCACTCACAGTTAGGTATGTCTTCACATATCAAATAACCAAATCTTAAACCTCCTTCAGTGACAAGCCCAGAAGTTTGTTCACATAGTGATGATTTAACTGCATAAAGTCGACAACAAAAGATAACCATCACTGTGTTCAAATTAAAAAAAATACATTCTCAAAATGCACTCTTAGGGGTGAAAGAATAATTTTAATGAGAAATAGCACATGAACAAGGACTACACTGACAGACATGCCTTACACAGGAGGATGAATTCTCACTGAACGTCAACCTTAGACAAAGAAGTACAGGCAATTAAAACTCTTCCCTGAAGTGTTATCAATTCATTATCTAATACCAAGTGGTCAGGCTGAAATTATATACATACGAGTAATATTATGTGGTCTGAGTAAGGTCTGAGTGTGTGTGTGTGTGTGTGTGTGTGTGTGTGTGTGTGTGTGTGTATTTTTGTTTACATGAATCCAGAGGCCATTAATTCAATAACTTAAACAGTAGTTTTTAAATTAGAAAAATAATAAGGCAAAACAATCCAAAGATTCTAAGCAATGATGCTAAGAAGATATTAAAAGCTGTTTACAGCTAAACAATTTTCCATAATTATATCAGTGTTTTCATAAATATATACATTTGCATGTCATTGTGTTTGTATAAGAGCAGAAAATTTGCATGGAACATAACTACTGCAATACATAACAAATAGTCTAATGTGAGCCCAGGTGTTTCTGGCTACATTGGTGGCTCTGCATATGATGGTCTTTCCTAGTCAGTGTCTTTGAAATGAAGACGGCAGTAAATTTGCACACTAGGCATGAGCACTACCTCATATTCATTTCATGCCAGATTTTGTTTCTGTTTCTTTAGATCCCTTTTACCACTGTGTAGGCACTAATGTACACTCAAGGATGTGATGATGGATGGTAGCCTCAGGGATGCCTGTGATGGTACTTGGCACCATTCAAATTGATTACTTCTATGAAAAGTGGGTTGCACCTGGGGACACATTGGGCTGCCATAACTGTAGACCCAAATTCATAGCACAAAACTCAAGGGAGATAAATAGTCATTCATTCTGAAGCCAAATTTAAATCATCGTGCCCTGGAATATAAATTTAGTTTACCCTAAGTTCTTTTGTCCCAGCATGGAAATAGTCTTATGGAATTTTATGGTAATAGAACAAAAAGATTTGAAGTCAAGGCATTTTCAAAATACATTTGTGGATGTGGTTATATTTTAATCAAAATAAGACAAAAACAGTGGACAAAATATCCACATGTGCTAGCCTGGCAGAGAAAGTTCAACTATGAACCTCAGATATCTGGTAGCATCCTTAGCCCATTAGTTGGTAGAGAGTAACCTTTTGTTAAGTTTGCAAATTCTATGTGTTTTATATGTTTATCAGAACATTAAGTCTGGTGCACACATGGGATTGGAATAGTTACTCAGAGGACTAAAGAGAGCCCAAGAAAAATTTTACTCAAACTGCCAATCAGGCATCATACAGGAGCTGGTCCAAGGCCCCAACACATACACAGTAGAAGGCTATCTGGTCTGGCCTTAATGAGAGAAGATGCACCTTACCCTTGTGAGACTTGAGGCCCCAGGGAATGCTGAGGCCTGGTAGGTTTTGGAGGTATATGGGAGTGTAGGGACATCCTCTTGGAGACTGGGGGAGGAAGAATGGAATGAGGAACTGTCAGAGGGCAGAAAAGGAGGGGAATAACTACAGGACTGTAAAAATTGGTTAAAGATAATAATGATAAAAAAGGACTAATGCTCTGGTCCTTCAACATTATAACCCATCCACAGTCATTGAAGTTTTCATTGGTCTTTGTAGACATAGCTCCTTCTTATGATATCTCATTCATAAGAACCAGAGAAGAGACTTTTTACGTTTCTAGTACTTACTTACTGCTTTTATAACGTGAAGGAGTGACTATATGAATTCTACAAATGTGGTGAGTCCTGAATCTCTATCACCCCTTGAGAAAGAATTACTTCAATTGGGGAAAAAAAATAAAACCAATAAAAACAGCAACCAGAGGTAGCTGATAAATCTCTAATGCTTGCTGATCAGTGGTAGGCCTGTGACATTAAAAGATAAGAACACTAGCATTGCAGAAGTACTGAGATCTGATGGCCATCAGACCTTAATGCTCTGAACTTCTGCTACTAAGGCAGTTGGATACCACCTAACTGTATCTCCCTCTGAAAAATCAATTCTCAGCTAGTTTGTGACAACTTAACCAATGAAAATAAATGAATGAAGTGTTTTTTGCCCTAAATGTTAGAGTGACAGCAATAATTGTAATATTTCAACTACTATAATGTCTAAGAATTGTATACTTCCTAAGAACCTGCTGGGTTGGTTGGGTCAGAAACAGTTGGCGCCTGTTGTTGAATTAGGGAAGGCTGAAAGAAGCTGAGGAGAAGAGGGATCCTGTAGGAGGACCAGCAGACTCAATTCACCTGGACCCCTGAGATCTCTCAAACACTGGACCACCAAAGAGATAGCATACACCAGCTAATATGAGGCCCCCAACACACATACAGTCAAGGACTTCGGGGTCTGTATTTATTCAGAGACGATGCACCTAATCCTCAAGACACTGGAAGTCCCAGAGAGTTTAGAGGTTAGGAGAAGGGGGTATCCACATGGAGACAGGAGGGTGAGGAGGAGGTATGGGATGTGGAACAGTGGATCGGGGGTGGGAGAATAAAATATGGAGTTTAAAAATGAGAAAAGGAAAAAAAAAGAAAACAAGTAGCCACAAGGAAAAAAAGAAGAACCTGCTGAGATGTTTAAGCCATAGGACAGAATTGTAGTTACATTGATCAGTGACTTCCAGTTTCATTTACAGCCTCAATTTTGTGATCTATGAAGTAAGCTGAGACAGACATTTCTTGTGAACTTTATTGGTTTTCCCAACTGTGTCTCTTTTTGAAAAGTATTTTGATCCACAGAGAAGGGGAGGTGGTGGGGGAAGGATTGTGAGAGGGGTGAACGAATGGGAAGGGGGTAGTGAGCAGGATGTAAAGTAAGTAAAAACAAAAAAAATAATTGAAAAATCAGTCTTTTAACTTCTTTTCCATATAAGTAAATCTTCACGGTTGAAAGATAGAAAATTTATATTATTTTGAAAGATACTAGTTTAAAATACAACACTAAAGACATTAATGATTTCTATTTTTTTGCTTTCTTATGTTTTTAATGTCACCAGACAGTGTAAAAGCTATTAAAGATTATAAACATCTTTAATAGGTAAAAGAAATCCTCTGAAGAAGTATATATACAGAAATTGAACTCCATGGGATTTTATCTTGCAGAATGAAAATTGTCTTACAGACTCTTAAACAACTCTAATTATTTTGACAAATTCTAGAAGTATTAGAACGTTATGAAATGAAGAGAGAACTCTTTATAAACAGAAATGATCGAATAAAACTATTGAAAATTAAAAACAAAAGTGATATTCGTATGAGAACCTTAAGGTGTGTTGGATTACTTACTTGGTAAAACTGGTGCTAAAATCTCCACCTTTTGATTGCCTTGGTACTACATCTTAGCAGTGAACAAAGGTGGCAGGAAAATGTTACAATTTTATTGCAGTGTATACGGCGCCAACTTTACATTTTAATAAATCTCAATGATCACATTTAATTTTCACATCATTACTCAAACCAATTCAGCGTTACCTTCATTTTATAAATTAAAATCTCAACTTCTGCGATGCTTGGCTCACAAATATTAGCTCCTGAAATGTATGTATGAAATTAGACTCTATACTATTTTCAACACTCTTTATATTGTGGTTGGCAAATGTCTCAGAGAGCTAATATGTTGCCTTGGGAATGTAGTTTTCATAAAAAGATTAACAAGCATATAGAAAACATCATCATGCACATATCAAACTGTTTTGCATCAAACGACAAAAAGTCTGAATTCTTAATGACATGGGAGCTGTGATAAAATAAATAACTGCATGTCTGACATTGCTTGTCATTCCAGGTATTTGTTCTTCCATACCTTTAATGTTACTGAATCATAAGAAATTTGAAAAAAAGACATCATTTATAGAAGTGGAGATCATGATAGAAAGTCCCCCATTTGGGTGTATTCTCCTGTGACAAGGAAAAGAATCTACTGTAGTTTATTCTAAATGTACTGGTATGCTAGGCACTTTTAAAGTCCCCATGAGAACACCATGAGTTCTTAAGAAAGTGGGGTTTCCACTGACCATAGGGAACTTAGAAGGAAGGAAGACCAGGGTATAGATGCTTCAGTTCTGCATAAAGGGGGGAACAGGACAATCTCAGAAGGTGGAGGGAGGGGGGACCTGGGAGAGAGAGAGAAGGGAAAGGGAAAAGGAGGCAGGGTCAGTTACTGGTGTGGGGGGAGGGAGAGAGGTTCAGATGGTCAGGAAGTCAAATAAAAATATGTAGCAGTGGAGGGTGAAGAACTAGGGGTAGCTACTGGAGGGTCCCAGAGGCCAGGGAAGCAAGAGGCCCCCAGAAACAACCAGGATGACTTTAACAGTGAAGAGCAGATAGAACATGTAGGAACTGCCTCCAGTAGAGAGGCACAGTCCCAAGGCAAGGGATTGGGCCACCCATCATCTCAAAGTTTTTAACCCAGGAGTGTTCCTATCCGAAGGAAGAACAGGGACAAAAATGGAGCAAATTGAAGGAAGGGCCATCTAGGGACCATCTCACATGGGCATCCATCCTGTCTGCAGATACCAAACTGTTGCTGTTGCCAAGAAGTGCTTTCTGACAGGAACCTTGCATGGCTGTTCCCTGGGTGGTTCTGTGAGCACCTGACCAATGCAGATGTGGATGCTCACAGCCTACCATCAAACTGAGCTCAGGGACCCCAGAGAGGGAGCTGGTGGAAGGACTGGAGGAACAGAAGAATTGCAACCCCATAGGAAGAAGAACAGTTTTGGCTAGCCAGAACACCAGTGTTTCCTAGGACTGGACCACCAACCAAGGAGTGTGCAGGGAAGGATCCATGGCCTCAGATATTTATGTAGCAGAAGATGCCTTTGTCTGACATCAATGGGAGGGTGGCCCATGGTCCTGTGGAGGTTTGATGCCCAGTGAAGGGGGATGATGGAGTGGTGGAGGGGTCAGTAGGGAGCACCCTCATAAAGGCAAAAGGACGGGAGAAAAGGCAGATGGGGAGGGAGGGTTAACCAGGAAGGGAGATATCATTTGAGATGTAAACAAATGGAATGATTAATAAAAAAAATTTTAAAGGAAAGTGGATTCTAAATACAAAATAAAAAACAACTGGTGCATACACAAAGACTATTATTTTCTCCAAAATTTTTGTAATAATCAATCTACTACTAGAAAGTAGACAAAAGCTACAAACAATGGTTGCCTTTGGCTACAAATGTGAATTCTCAGAAATCATGTTTGCAAGTTGGAGGCAAATGGCAGATCCTACTAAGGACAGACAGACAGTCATCAAGGGATGGATGCCAGTCTGAGAATCTGAGTGATTCTCAGAACTTTGCATGTTCAATAATGAAGATGAGTGTCTGTGGGTATGCTTATGTTGCTTAAAACTATTCCAAATTTTGGCATGCATAGAGAAATATCCAAGGAGCTATAATAATATTCTCTATTATAGAGTTTAACAAACATATTTACAAAACCCATGGCTCATCAAGTTTGTATTGAAAATAACTTTCATTTTGGGGCTTTTTCTTTGGGGCTTTAGTCCTTCCTCTATTATTTCCACATTGGTTTGTTTTGGTCCCATTCTGTTTCAGTTTGTTTGTTATGATTTTCTACGTTAATTTATTCAGTTTACATCCTGATTGCAGCCCCACAATTCACCAAAACCCCCTGTCACACAATCCTTCTGCATACAAACCACTCCCCTTCTCCTCTGAGAAGGAGGAGGTCTCCACTGGGCATCAACCCATCTGATACTTCAAGTCAATGTAGGACTAGGTGCATCCTCTCCCACTAATGCCAGACAAGGCAGCTCAGTTAGGGAAATGGGATCCAAAGGCAAGCAACAGAATCAGAATAAGCTCCTGCTCCAGTTGTTAGGGGACCCACATGAAGACCAAGCTACACATCTGCTACATATGTGTGTGTGGTGGTGGTGGGGGGGGGCTAGGTCCATCTGTTGCTCAATCTTCAGTTGCTGGATTGATCTCTGGGAGTACTCAGGGTTCCAGGTTATTTGACTATGTTGGTCTTCTTGTGGAGTTCCTATGCCTTCTAAGTTTCTCAGTCCTTCTTCCTCTATATCTTCCATAGGACTTCTAGAATTCTAATATTTGCTTATGGGTCTCTGATTATTTCCATTGGCTGCTGGGTGGAGCCTCTCAGACAACAGTCATGTTAGGCTCCTGTCTACAAGCATAACAGAGTATCATTGATATAGTCAGGAATTGGCTCTTGCCTATACAATGTATCTCAAGTTGGGCCAGTCATTGTTTGGCCATTCCCTCATTCTCTGCTCCATCTTTGTCACCTATACTTCTTTTAGGCAGGACAAATTTTGGGACAAAGGTTTTGTGGGTAGGTTGTGGCTTTTTAAATTTAATTTATTAAGATGTCTGTTTGGTTTCTAATTAGAGAAAAAAAAAGAGTGTATAATGATGTCATGGCAAAGTGGTATGATCTTGGAGATATTGGTGGAAGAAAATGAATCAGAATATATTGTGTGAAGTACAAATCTATTTTCAATTGGAAAAAAATGAATCATATACTCTAAATTTTCTTAAATTACCTAATATTTTCTAAATTATTGAAGAGATTTGGTGAATAGCCAGAATATAAATATTTAAATAATTATTGAAGTCAATACAATACATATAGTGGTGGGAGAGGAGAGATAAAATTATATAATTTGGCAAGAGTAAAAAATATATACAAATATTTTAAAAGTGTGATGAGAAAGAAGTAAAAGCTTATTTAGTGTAGCTCACAATCATATGATGTAAGAAAAGTATATCAGAGAAGTCCTTTGTTGTTGCCTACCCCAGCCTTGAAGCAAGCTGATTCAGACCTTGTTGCCACTAAGCACAGGACCACCTGGGGTGGAACCTTCTGACTTACAAAACAGGTTCTATTGTCTACACCTGCCACTGCTTCCCTCCAAAACCTGCTGAGACCCTTGAGACCTTCCAGAGACAGCATCCTGCAGATCACCTTCAGCTGGTGAAGGGCATCAAGAACGGAGGGGGGGGGGAATGGGCCTCCTCCCTCTATATAAGCTCAGAATCTTCGTAAACTTGGGGGCTTTGATCAGATATATTGTCTTAGCCTTCCTTCCTTGTTCACCATCTAATCTCTTTCAGTCCCAGTCTGCCTTTCAGGAGTACCCAGTTTGAGTGTGGCTGCGGGCGGTCCCATTCACTTTGTAACCCTAAAAATATAGCTTTACCCCAAGTGAAGCTAAATAAAAGAATTCTATTTAATAACTACTATTCGATGAAATAATTAATGATATTAGTAACTGATATGAAACCATGTTCATAAGGCAGAATTTTTGAGGATTAATACCAATTATAGTAGCAATTTTACTATCTTGAACAAGCTTCCATCCCTAGCAGTCACTCACCTAAACTTTGTAATGATTCAGTAGAATAGAAAGCATTGTGAGGAAAATAACTAAGACTAAATGTTTTTATTATATGTTATATAGTATCTACTTCAATCCTAGTTCACACCAACTATAGCTTGTCTTTCAATAAGTAATTGCTACTTGGGCTATAGCTAACACTTGGACACCTTAATTTAAGTATATTATTATTTCTAAATGATTATTTTAATTCAGTCATTTATTTTTTTTTATTTTTTAAAGGATTTATTTATTTCATTTATATGAATACACTGCTCCTGTCTTCAGACACACCAGAAGAAGGCATTGGATCCCATTATAGGTGGTTGTGAGCCACCATGTGGTTGCTGGGAATTGAATTCAGGACCTCTGGCAGAGCAGTCAGTGCTCTTAACTGCTGAGCCATCTCTCCAGCCCCTCAATCATCTATTTTTAGTTAATGAGTTTGTATAGGTACAGAGTTTTCTTTATAATTCATACAAAGGAACATGTGCTAACATGAAAGACAGTACACATATTTTTACAAAAATGTGTTCATGATTCATCTGCAGAGTGACACATGCCACAGTCTGCATGTGGAGGTGTGAGGAGAACTCTGTGTAGTCAGCTGTCTCTTTCCATATTTATAGAGATTCTGAGAAATGAATTCAGGTCTTCATGTGCATGGCCTTTACACTTGAAGCCATTTTCTGGCCATTGTTTATTCTTTCTGTGTCCTTATAGTTCATCATTATTGGTTAAGACATACACTAAACTAATAAAGAATAGTTACTGTTATACACACTTGCCCCATAGATTATGGAGTGATTCATAGGCATTGGAGATCATCAAAAGCAGGAATATTAAGGCATGTGTGCTTATGGATAGAAAGAATTGACAACACTTTGAAATGTCACTAAAAAGTAAAATCTGAGACTGTTAATATTATACAAATTTAGAATAGAATATTAGCTAATAGAGACTCAAGGCAATGTTAGGGACAAGGGAAGAAATCAATTAATGAAGCGTTATTTTATAATGAGATAAAGGTTTGTTCTGTAATACAGTAAGATGCATGTAATTTACATCAAAAGATTTTTTATACCAAAATAACTATACTAATCATGCTTTGATAAATATCTAGTGTATGCCTGAATAGAAACATCACACTAACTCACAAATCTGTACAAGTTGTATAAACAAGAAAGTAATTTTAAAAATACTTACAAAAGTATGTTCTATTCAGCATCAGTTACAATGTTTCTGCAAATTTCTTAACCATAACAAATGGTTTTCCACGAAGTCAGCATTGAACATCACCTCCATTATAAGACATTGTACTGTTTGAAATAACACTGAGACATTCATGGTCAGTACCAAGCATGTCACAGCACTCATGGAGAATATATAATATATGGCAAAAGCCATCTGAGATTTACTATGTATGTATTCCATACGTATAAAATCATTTCCATATGAATAAATTTATTTCCATATGAATGAATTCATTTATATAGAAAGTAATTGAGTTTATAGATTGCCTTATTGTAGAGAACTGATGGTGAATTAATTTAAACATGTTGAAAAAAATGAAGATTTTTATCTATATGCTTATATAGATATTTCATTTTAATGAACAAGAGTCTATTGAGGAAAGCAGTAGGTCTTACATTAAAACTATGAATATCTAAGTGGGAGAATACAATGCTTTCTCTTCCAGTATAACTTGGATGACATGTCATCTCTAATGATTTGACAAAGGTAACATGACCTGAAGCTTGAAGTGAAAAACAAATGGAACTTGTTTTCAACCTAATGGAAAGAAAATCTTTCAGTTTGATACATTTTATGTTAATATCAATGTGATCAAGATGTTTAGAATCTGATTTTTATATTCTGGGTTTTAGAATATATTTTATGTGATACATGCATAATTATAAAGATCTACAGATAATAGGAAGTTCTGACTTCAATACAATTTAAACGCATGTCCTTTTCTGTTTCTAGGAAAGCATTTTCCTTGTGCCTGGAGTAGCCACCCATCTCAGTTCCACACTAGAACTAGAGCTTTATTTTTCCTTGCAGAACTTTTCCTGAATATTCATACAAATTACCTCGGAAAGTGCCCTCATTAAAAAGATCTGAGTAACGGTCCTTGCAAAATACTTTAAAATATGAACCTCGTGTAAATGCTAAGTAGCAATTTTATTAGTGTTAAACATTAAACAATAGCAGAGGGAGTAATAAATTTAGATTTATGGCATGGCCAAGGAAGAAAAATATTTTCTTAAGGAACATCAAAGGACAGTAAAAGGAGATCCAGGGAAAGAAAGCTCCGTAATACCATGGCACAGAAGTACAGAATCAGAGAAAAAGCTACACTACAAATTTTAAGAATCTGATCTACTACAATATCTTAATACAAATAATAATAAATTGTTGAAATGGGTTCAGAAGTAGAAAAGTATAAGCTATTTGAAAATGGAGGTCTAATAAAGGACAACCTCAATCTTGTCATTAGTTACCTAGCTTTGATGATGGGGAAAGACCAGTATTTAAGACTTTCTTCCAGGACACATGTAATAATTTGACTCTCATCACCTTGAAGTGCAAAATAACCTCATAATTTTCTATTATGAATGGCTCAAAGCTCCCATTGTGCTATCCCCAACACAACCATCCAAAGTGCCTTTTCTCTCTATCACCTCCCTGCCAATCATAGTAGCTCAGCTTTTGAGTCATTAGCGGGAAATGAGAAAAAAAAAAAAAAAAAAGAGTTTAGTTTTTTTTTCTTACTTTGTCCTTGGACAATAGCTCACCTTTGGAGAAAGATTTTTAATCTACATTTGGAGAAAGGTTCTTAATCTGCATTTGTCCTTGTGCTGAAATATAATATGGAAACCAAGACCTCCAAGTGCCTTTTGGCCTCTGTTCTGTGTTATTTTTTACAAAATAGACACAGCTTGTCATTTGAAGTTGAGGCAGAGTCCATCGCATACACACAGTCCGCCTTTTCATCTATATTGACTTTAAAGAGTAAACAGATGATCAAATCTGCCCTAAGTGATAATACTCACGTCAAGTTTAAACATACTCTGTCTATCTCAGGATGCCAGAGTACCCGTTGTGTAACCGATAACTGTCTGGATAGAAAAAACTGGCTCTCTTTCTCATCCAGTGTTCATGTCATGAGACTGGTTCATGTTGATAGGCTTACATAGACTCAGGGTGAAAGAAAGAACAGATATTCCTCACTGTGTAGAAAACTAGAAATGTCTTCAAGTAAATGATGCCATTATTGACACAGTGTTCTTCAGCATTCCTATACTAGCAGTAGTTTGAGTTTTTTCCTTATATATTTGCAAAAGTAGTTCTAAATCTTTTACTTCATCATTATTCCTATATGAATAAAATATTTTCATTCATATTCTTTATTACAAAGTAACCATGTGTAAGAAATATTATGTAAACCAAAACCTTATGTGCCATATTCATGAGAGTGACAGAGATTCTCAATGAACTTTCAGCAGCACATCTTTGGGGTTTTAAATGATTAAAGCATGTGCATGCTCCAAGAATTATGGCTAATCCCTGGTAAGAAGAATCAGAAAAAACAAACAAACAAACAAACAAAACCAAAAAAAACCCACATCCCCTCATAGACACAAACATCAAAAGAAATATTCCAGTCCTGGGAGACCTAGGCAGATTGATTTCTATGAGTTCAAGGGCAGTTTGTTCTACATAGCAAGATCCAGACAAACCATGTTGCATAGTGCTTAGACTAGGCTCCATGGACTATATTCCATACCCTTCATTATGAATTATGATTTCCACAATTCCCATAGTGCCTAGGACACAGGCATCCAATAAATATTTACAGTATATGCAAATTATAAAAATGGGAAGAAAAGTAAAAAAAAAAAAAAAACCTTACTAAAATTTGTAAAGTATAAAAATGGTTGAGTTAGATTTTTAAAATTATTTTATAAGATATTTTCTTCTTTTACATTTCAAATGCTATCCCGAATGTCCCTTATACACTGCCCCCGCCCTGCAACCCTGCCTACTCACTCCCACGTCTTGGCCCTGGTGTTCCCCTGTATGGGGCCTATAAAGTTTGTAAGACCAAGTGGCCTCTCTTCCCAATGATGGCTGACTAGGCCATCTTCTGCTATATATGCAGCTAGAGACACGAGCTCTGGGGGTACTGATTAGTTCATATTGTTGTTCCACCTATAGGGTTGCAGACCCCTTCAGTTCCTTGGGTAATTAATTACTCTAGCTCCTCCATTGGGGTCTTTGTGTTCTATCCTATAGATGACTGTGGGCATCCACTTCTATATTTGCCAGGAACTGGCATAGCCTCGCAAGAGATAACTATATCAGTGTCCTTGCAGCAAGTTCTTGCTGACATATGCAATAGTGTCTGTGTTTGGTGGTTGATTATGGGATGGACCCCAGGCAGGGGAAGTCTCTAGATGATCCATCCTTTCGTCTTTGCTCCAAACTTTACTCTGCAACTTCTTTCATGGATATTTTGTTCCCTATTTTGGAGAGTAATGAAGTATCCATAAGTTGGTCTTCCTTGTTGATTTTCTTGTGTTTTGGAGATTGTATCTTGGGTAGTCTAGGTTTCTGGGCTAATATCCACTTATCAGTGAGTGCATATCAAGTGAGTTCTTTTGTGATTGGGTTTCCTCACTTAGGATGATATCCTTCAGATACATCCATTTGCCTAAGAATTTCATAAATTCATTGTTTTTAATAGCTGAGTAGTACTCCGTTGAGTAAATGTACCACATTTNCTATATCCATTCNTCTGTTGAGGGACATCTGGGTTCTTTCCAGCTTCTGGCTATTATAAATAGGGCAGCTATGAACATAGTGGAGCATGTGTCCTTATTACCAGTTGGAACATCTTCTGNGTATATACCNAGAANAGGTATTGCTGGATCTGCCGGTAGTACTATTTCCAGTTTTCTGAGGAACCACCAGACTGATTTCCAGGGTGGTTGTACAAGCTTGCAATCCCACCAGCAATGGAGGAGTCTTTCTCTTTCTCCACATCCTCACCAGCATCTGCTGTCCCCTGAATTTTTGATCTTAGCCATTCTGACTGGTGTGAGGTAAAAACCTCAGGGTTGTTTTGATTTGCATTTCCCTGATGATTAAGAATGTTGAACATTTTTTCAAGTGCTTCTCAGCCCTTCGGTACTCCTCAGTTGAGACTTCTTGTTTAGCTCTGTACCCCATTTTTTAAAGGGGTTATTTGAATTTCTGGAGTTCAGCTTCTTGAGTTCTTTGNATATATTAGATATTAGTCCCCTATCAGATTTAGGATTGGTAAAAATTCTTTCCCAATCTGTTGGCAGCCTCTTTGTCTTATTGACAATATCATTTGCCCTACAGAAGCTTTACAATTTTATGAGGTCCCATTTGTTGATTCTTGATCTTACAGCACATGCTATTGCTATTCTGTTAAGGAATTTTTCCCCTTTTTCCTCTATATATTTCAGGGTCTCTGGTTTTATGTGGATGTCTTTGATTCATTTAGACTTGAGCTTTGTACAAGAACATAAGAATGGATCAATTCGTATTATACATGCTAACTGCCAGTTGTGTCAGCACCATTTGTTGAAAATGCTGTCTATTTTCCACTGGATGGTTTTAGCTAGTCAAAGACACCATAGGTGTGTGGGTTCATTTCTGGGTCCTCAATTCTGTTCCATTGATCTACCTGTCTGTCACTGTACTAGTACCATGCACTTTTTATCACAATTGTTCTGTAGTACAGCTTGAGGTCTGGCATGGGGATTCCAGCAGAGTTTCTTTTATTATTGAGAATAGTTTTTGCCATCCTAGGTTTTTTACTGTTCCATATTAATTTGTAGATTGTTCTTTCTAACTCAGTGAAGAATTGAGTTGGAATTTTGATGGAGATTGCATTGAATCTTTAGATTGCTTTCAGCAGGATAGCCATTTTTACTATATTAATTCTGCCATCCATGGGCATGGGAGATCTTTCCATCTTTTGAGATCTTCTTCAATTTCTTTCTTCAGAGACTTGAAGTTCTTGTCATACAGATCTTTCACTTTCTTAGTTAGAGTCACACAAAGGTATTTTATATTTTCATGACTATTGTGAAGGGTGTTGTTTCCCTAATTTCTTTCTCATCCTGTTTATCCTGTGTGTAGAGAAAGGCCACTGATTTGTTTGAGTTAATTTTATATCCAGCTACTGCACTGAAGTTTTTGTCAGGTTTAGGAGTTCTCTGGTGGAATTTTTAGAGTAACTCATATATACTATCATATCATCTGCAAATAGTGATATTTTGACTTCTTCCTTTCCATTTTGTATCCCCTTGATCTCCTTTTGTTGTCAAATTGCTCTGGCTAGGACTTCAAATACAATATTGAATAGGTAGGGAGAAAGTGGGCAGCCTTGTCTAGTCCCTGATTTTAGTGGANTTGACTCCAGCTTCTCTCCATTTACTTTGATGTTGGCTACTGCTTTGCTCTATATTGCTTTTATTATGTTTAGGTATGGGCCTTGAATTCCTGATCTTTCCAAGACTTTTACCAGGAAGGGTTGTTGGATTTTGTCAAATGCTTTCTCAGCATCTAAGGAGATGATCATGTAATTTTTGTCTTTGAATTTGTTTATATTGTGGATTACATTGACGGATTTCCATATATTAAACCATCCCTGCATCCCTGGGATTAAGCCTATTAGATAGTTTCTTTATTTACATTTTAAATGTTATCCCCCTTCCTTGTTTCCCCTATGAAAACCCCCTATCCCATCCCCCCTCCCTCTGATCACCAACTTACCCACTCCCACTTCCCTGTCCTGGCATTCCCCTGCACTGGAGCATTGAGGCTTCACAGGACCAAGGGCCTCTCCTACATATGCACCTGGAGCCATGGGTCTCTCCATGTGTACTTTTTGGTTGGTGGTTCAGTCCTTGGGAGCTCTGGGGCTACTAGTTGGTTTTAAAAAAATGGTTTTGGAACATGTGAGTTATGTTCAGAGTTTCTTCACAAAATGATAGACATAAAAATGGTGGCTATTTCCTATTGATCTCAATTTTTATCTCCTCCTAATTTTTAGCCACCCCCTTAGTCTTCACATCTCTTGGGAAATATATAAGTCCCTGTAAGCTGTGTGCTAATGATTCCACTGTTTATGTCACTCAAAAGTTCTCTTTTTATGGAGATTTCACTTTAAGGTGGAAGGTAAAGATAGAGAAAAATAATATTTAGTTGAAAAATTGTCAAATTTAATGTTAACATCTAAAAGTTTCTGGATAATACATATAAATCAGCCAGAGGATAGAATCTTTGAGAAAGAATAGGTGATATTAGATAGCCATATAAGGATTTATGAAGTTCAGTTGCTATTTTTTCAAGTTTTCAAAACCTTTAGATACACAAGGAAATGCTAACCAAGGCTGCACATATATCTTTTTCAGCTACTAAAATGACTATGATCACAAAAGTGTATATAGAGAATATAGAGACATTATATAGAGACATTAGAATCTTTAGACAGTGCTGGTCAAAATGGTCAAGAGTGTAGCCACTTTTGGAAATAGTCAGAAAATTTCTTGAAAGGTTAAAGAGAAGTGTCACTAGAGCAAACATCTTCAACCTGATGAGTATCGTAGGAGAAAAGAAAACATGGATCCACACTAAAAACCCCAATAAGAATGTATACCATAGCATCATTCAGATGCTATTAGATTCTTGAATGTGTGTCATCTGATGAATGAGTGGCAACCAGCTTATTCATGAAATAGACTGCTGCTTAATAGTAAAACAAGAACTAAGTATCCACACTGACACAACAAAGATGAACCTCAGGGTTATTATGCTAGGTCAAAGAAGTCATCCACAAAGAACTACTCATGTTTTGACTCCATTTATATGAAGAGTTCAGAATAACCAAAACTATGTTGTCAGAAAGTGAATTAATGGTTGCTTAAGCCTAGGAAGTTGTAGAGATTGGGGGAATGAATGGAGGTATGAAAGTGTAGCTAATAGGTACTGAATTTCTTCCAAGTGATGCATGGGCTAAAATTAGTTTGCTTTGATATTTCCACAACTTTTGAACCATGTAGCATTTAAGTGCATTCTATGATATATTAGAGCAAAGCTAACAAAAATTCAATACAAACAAAACCAGAAACACACAGGGAAAATGGTCAGAGAATAAGAGCAGACAATCTATGGGGAAAATACCTCTAAGGACACACAAAGATGTCTGACATTGTTCCTCACAAAAGAAATAGAACTGCAAAGCACCATCATCACCTGTTTTCACCAGCATTTTGGGATAGAATAGTGGTTTAATATGTGAATCTATGGTTCTAACATTGCAGTTTTTTTTATTATATAAGTGGCTGCTTGATAATTATATGTTATACTTAATTGAATATTTATGCAATCATTTTAAAAACGTGACAGCTCCTTGCAGTGGCCTGTCACTAAACTGGGATAGAAAATAAAAAGTTATCTCTGTAATAAATAACTTTTTACTAGTCGTTAAAACTATAATTAAAGGGAGCTGAATGCCACCCTCGGCCTAGCATCTGGTAGTCCATATTATGAAATACAAGCAGTGAAGTCTCATTTTGTAGATGGTTCTTAAGTTTGTACTGTCATTATCCTATGAAGTATATCTTCAAAAATCAATTCATTGATTCTGTTCACCTCTCAAAACATAACCTGCTTCCAATATTGAACACAAACATAAATATTCTTTCATTATCAACCATTTGCAAAAGCAAAATGAAAATAATCGAGTTATTTTCTAGCTCATTTTTAAACACCATTTTTATATTAGGTTTTTTTTTATGCTACATAATAGATAATCCTGAAGTTAACAGCTTGAACAGTATACATTTAATATTTCATGGTGTCTGTGAGCACAGCTTCACAGGGTTCCCAATAGGTCTCAGAGTGACAGACAGCAACAATGCTTACCTCAAGACTAAGCTTCGAATGGATGCAATTCTCAGCCAGTTCAGTTGGTTAGCAGAGGTCACCACCTAGGAGATGGAGCTGAACTCTTTAACTACCCTGAAAGATCCTAGAATTTAACTACTTTCACTTGAGCAAATGTCAATTTGCTTTCTTATGTAATGGATACCAAGTCACTGCATCTGTTAGCTGGAGAGTCATTCCCAGTACAGGTGTTCATAGGGATGTCATCTCATCATCGTGTTGGCCATGTAGCACTGGACAGATGCAAATTGTTAGCTTCCATTGCTCCTTAGAAAAAGTGTAGTTAAAAGAAGGTGGTGATTTTGAGACCATTCATTTTATAAAAAATATTTTAATTATTTTTTTACTTACTTTACATCCTACTCACTGCCCCCACCCAGTCACCACCCCCACAATCATTCCTCCAACCCTTCTCTTCCTTCTGAGCAGGTGGGGGTTCCCTAGGTCTCCCCCACTATGGTACCTCAATTATCTGTGGGGCTAGATGCATCCTTTCCCCCTGATGCCAGACAAGACAGTTCAGTTAGTAGAACATACACCACAGACAAGCAACAGCTTTTGGGATAGATCCCACTCCAATTATTCAGGACCCACATGAAGACCAAACTGTGAATCTGCTACATATGAACAGGGAGGTCTAGTTCCAGCCTGTATATGTTCTTTTGTTGGTGCTTCAGTCTCAGAGAGACCCAAGGGTACAGGTTAGTCAACTCTGTTGGTCTTCCTGTGGAGTTCCTATCCATTATAAGGATATGCACGGAAGACTATTTTCAAAGTTCTCTGCTATGAGGAAAATTTTTGATATATTGCAGATTTTGAGCTAAAGCTCTGTTGTAAGTCACTCTCTTGTGGAATCAACAATTGTAAAATAGAATTTAAGAAACACCATTCTGTTTTCTGTACATGTTCCTTCTGAGCCATTGCAGGGGTGGGGTTAACGTGATTTCACAAATGAAGAAATCTGGGTCAGGATCCTATCCCAACTCACTGTCCCATGCACCACTTTGTTGTTGAGAAATGAACCTGCAAAGACTGGGCTCCTCAAACCAGCAGAATAGCCACATTTGATATCTGTCCTCACCAGTTCTGTTCAATCACTCATTTCATCTGTTTCATCACAATAACAAAATTATAGCATTTTATCATTCAAAAAGTGGCCGAATAAATTTTCTTCTGAAAGAAACGAAAATAAACTTTGTGCTCATATGTCAACTATAACTTAATGGTTAGAGGGCCTCTATATTATAATCAGTACTTTTTAAAAGAGTGGACATCTAATCTTTTGATTATTTGAATTCAATAAATATTTTCAAACAAATTTATGCACACTCCAACAAAGGAACAAAAAAAAAATCACTGAAGTCATCTTTGTACCAGTATGCTGATTTAATCTTATTCATAGTGAAGTATATATGTGGACCTTATTTTGATAGTAAAGACTTATGTTTGGGCCCACAGTACTCATGAAGTATTCACCTCAGAGTAAAGAGGAATTTCTGGCATTAACTTAGACTTGGACAATAAGCTGTAATTAGGACAATTAGGCAATTATGATTTGTTTCCTTGCAGTTTACCACCATGATGCACAGGGTGGGGATCGTTTTTCCTTTGTTTTTGAGGTTATATTTTAATCACAAAATGTCTTCTGTCCATTTCTCTCTCCAGCCCTCCCACATACACCCCCCTGTGTGCCATCAAATCCATGGCTTCCTTTTCTGCACGTGCATATATATTCCCAAATATAACCCGCTGAATCTATGTAATATTACTTCTATATATGTTTCAGGGTGATTGGTTGTGTGCAAAATGTTCGGGACGGGATTTTAATTGGAAACCAAGAAGGAACTGAGCAGTTGAGGAAAAGCTGGGGTTGCAGAAACCCTTAGGTAGCATCTGAGTGTATACACTCAGCCACTGTGTGGGCTGCAAATATGTCACAAAAGAGAAACAGAAATGATCAGATGGATGAAAAATATTCTGCTGCAGTTGCACTCCGTTTACTTCAATGCAACACTGGATTGTTAAGCAAGAAAAGATTTACAGTCTAACTCTAAAATGCTCACAAAGTTTGTTAAATCTGAAACTTTCAAAAATCTGAAGCAATTTAGTGTGGACTGTCTTAGTTAGGGTTACTCTTGCTGTGAAGAAAAGAGCATTACCAAGAAACTTGGGGAAGAAAAGCTTTATCTGGCTTACACTTCTATAGCACAGTTAATCATCAAAGAATGTCAGCACAGGTAATAAAAACTGGGCAGGAACCTGGAGGTGGGAGCTGATGCTTAAGCCAAAGGTGGGTGCTGCTTGCTTACTGTCTTCTTCCTCCCTGCGGCTTGCTTAGCCTTCTTTCTTACAGATGTTAGGACCACTCCTAGGTGGGACACCATCTACTATAGGCTGAGTCCTCCACCATCAATCACTAAGAAAATATCATAATCTTGGATCTTATGGGGACATTTTCTCAACTGAAGTCCCTTCCTTTTAAATGACTCTAACTTATGCCAATTTGACATAAGGCCAGTTAGCACAACTAACTTCTTTGGGTGTTTTTAAGCTCATTTAATGAAACTTTAATTCGGCCTTATCTGGGAAGCAAAAGCTAATTTTTTAACTTGGGTAAGCAAATGTAGATTCTAGCTAAATGAAGAAAAAAGCACAGTTGAGTTTAGTGCAATAAACTCATTGTTTGTGTGGTCCCAGAAACAGTTGTTCAAGCCCTGTGCCCCTGCATGATAATATTTAGTGGTAAGCTATTCACTGGGGAAGAAGAAAATAATGGTGGGTCACCCTACCTAAGACTATAAAAATAATATTACTCACTAAAACAACCAAATAGACAAAATAAAGTATTTGTATGTCATTAAGCTAACTAAACCTGTATGCATATTACTTTATCCATTAGCATATTTTACTTTGAACTTAATTGCCATATGATAATGTACTACAAACTAAACAAAATGCATCTGAGAATCTGCAAAAATATTGACTACTAATTAAGAGAACAAATCTCATTACAAAATGCAGTAGCAACAAACTGAATTTTAAAGAGTAAACAAGTTAGTGAAATTGGTCTTTAAAAATTTAAAACAGGGGCTGGAGAGATGTCTCAGGGGTTAAGAGCACTGTCTGCTCTTCTGGAAAGTCCTGAGTTCCATTTTCAGCAACCACTTGGTGGCTCTCAACCAGCTGTAATGGGATCTCATGTACTCTACTGGTGTGTGTCTGAAGACGGCTACAGCGTACTCATGTAAATAATAATAAATAAGTATTTTTTTAAAAAAAGAAGAGACAATCTTTAGAAAAAAATTAAAACAGGCCAAAGCTAATGACCTAGAAATAGTGAACATGGCTAAAACCTCGTGTTCATCACTACTAAGACAACTAATTTAGTACTATTTTGACAAAGAATTATAATGGTAGGTAACTATTGATATTCCAGATGAAATAGAACATAATGTGTCTTGGATAACTTATAGAATAAGTTTAATATTTATAGAAATTATACTATAAATCTGTATGTCAATGAAGGATAGAGATCAGTAAGATTCAGAGGACTGCTGTATAGAATCTCTATATTGTTTTGTTTATTTCATACCAAGTAATTCAGAAAGAGTTATAAAAAGCACATGTGAGGCTGGAAGCTATGTAAAATATGCCTCCATGTGCAAAAAAAAAAAAATTGACAAAAGCTTTTGACTTACAAAGTTTTCTTATGATAGAAGTCTGGAAAGATACATGGAAAGACTGGAAAGTAATTGACAAATGACAAAAAGCTATAGGACTAGACTCAAAGAAAATTACGTAAAATAGCAAATTGCATTTTATTCCTAAAGCAGAGGAGAGCCTTAGGTAATAAACATGTATATTCCTAAAAACGATGTAAGCAAAATTTGAAAGGTATTATGGGTGTCTAACTAGAATGAGGGGATACATCTTGGTTCTTATATGTTCTCTTGTGAATATTAAGGCGTCAATGGAAATAACAATTATAAAAGAACCAGTGTGATATTTGTAACTACAGTGTGGGTCAGAACAATCCAAGGTTCTGAGTGACAGGGCTCTGTTGCCCCCTTTGAGCATCATTTCTCCTTCCAAGTGAAAGCTCTTTTGAATGCAGCACCTCTATTTTCTGAACAAGCTGTTTGCCTGTGGGGGTTTTCATCTCCTACAACCAGGCTTCTCTTCTACAAGGCTGCAGTTACCAGATCAGCAGGAAGCTGGTAGCTACATAAGTTTCCATAGAATATATTATTTTTTTCTTACACCTCAGTTTACACCTCTGAGACCAAAATGCCCATGGATGAGAGGGTTTTCTTTCTTTCATGAATTATTAATGCTTTTCAGGAAAAAAAGAAAAATAAAAATCTGACAGCTCTCAGACTGATATGCACTCATGTAGACACATCTATTTTCTGTTTGTTTTACATCCAGAATTAAAGTCCTTAAATGCCAAAGTGAAAATTCTTGTCTTAACATAGCAATTACAGTAAACGAACAAGGTGGAATTTTTGAGAGAGCAGCAACTTATGGAACAAACACTGGCACAAGCAATGTCTGCATTGCTTTATTTTGTCTCTGGAGGTTATTAATATTTTATAGAAATGAGCAAGTTGCACATATAAGGTAGAGTTAGAGCACAATAAATTATGTTGCTTTATTGTAAAAATTAAGGTTTTTTTTCTCTATCTAAATTATTGAATTGAGTCCTTAAATAGCATTTTAGCAATTTTGCTTTACTCTAGTAATAGATTATTCTGTTTAGAAGTTTGTTGCTTTCTCTTTAAAGCATAAAACCAAGTCAGCATCCAGAATAAAATCAGCCACAACTTTTTAATTTATTTTAAAGCTGAGTATTGTTATCCGGATTCACTATCAAAGTAATTAATGGTAACAAGTGTGCATAATGTTCAGCTAATAAATGTTAGGCTTTGGAAGCCACAGAGGAGGAAGCCTAGCAAGTAGCAAGGTTGGAGGAGGCAGGAAAATGACAACCAAATCGGTAAAATTTAGTGCTGCACTTGTGTGAAGCACCTCAGATATCAATCCTCTCCCCTCCCTCCTGCAGAAGCTGAGAGATTGGTGGTGCTGGTTTGCATGAGATTTTATAGTGTCAGGCTTGCTTTTGCAGAAAATATAAGTATAATCAATGAAAGATTAGCGTCTGTGTCAGAAATGGTTTGGTTTCACTGAAAGGCTCAGATCTATACTATACTTTGAAGCACATAAGTTACACAGACTTTTCAACTCTCTTAACCCTATTGAAACTTAAGAGTCGTGAGTTGCAAAAACGTTTAGGTTGCTGCTAAGCTTGTGTGAGCGTCTTCCAGAGAGTGAATCAAATGTTTTAAGTTTCAGATGGAACTGAGTCGCTGAATACATGCTGGGGCGTGGTTTGGGGGTGTGTGGGAACATCCTCTTGGACAGGGGAGGAGGAATGGGAGGAGAATCTGTTGGTGGGCAGATCAGGAAAGGGATAATGACCGGAATGTAAAATAATGATTAAAGATAATAATGATAATAATAATTACAAAAAAGTCTTTTGTAGATTATGGTTAGTTTTCCTCCTTATGTCATATACGGATATAGCTGGACACATACATATACCTACACTGTTCTATATGTTCTATAACTCTTAATATACAATGGAACACTCAGTCTCTAAATTCCTAAGGACATAAAACTAACAGCTATGGAATGATTTGGGTCAAAATAAAGTCCTGCAGTGTCCAAAGCTCAATGAGCGTTTAAAATTCATCATATTGTAAAAATTCAGTTATGGCTAGTATCTTTCAGAT
This sequence comes from Mus pahari, assembly GCF_900095145.1. NCBI lineage: Eukaryota > Metazoa > Chordata > Mammalia > Rodentia > Muridae > Mus > Mus pahari. Next base: position 53,503,161 of record NC_034602.1, read on the forward strand.
TTCCCCAGATGTCCTTAGAAACATATCCACTAAGCTAAAAATATCCACTATTTCTTCACTCCATTTGATCTGACCGCAAATGTGCTACCTTTTCATTTGTGTTGCAAACACTAGTCTGCTTTGAGATCATGCAAAGGAGAAAGGCTTTCTTCCGACAATTAACATGCAGTTTAGGGGCATCATCCACATGGAATTCAAGCCACAGTAATAGGTTCGAGGGACCTGACACCTGCATGCATGAGAAGAATCTAAGTGTAGTAAAGACTGCCGGGCCTGGCAAAAGACAATCTATTTTTCATCTACTTCTTAAAAGCAAAATTCCCAAATATGTGGAGCCTTCACTACTTAGTGTTGGTTTTTGTAGAAGTATATCTTGATGTATTACCACCTTCCTTAGAAGTTTGTCTATTAATACACCAGAATGTTTTTAATAAAATTAAGGTGTTTATCCTCTTAGCCATTGTTTATCAAGTGTAGCCTTAAGCAAAAACTCTTAGTTTTTAATCTGAGAGTATAGAAAATTCATAGAACACATCACTATGTCTTAAAGCATTTATTCATGTGTTTATTGCATATATATATATATATATATATATATATATATATATATATATATATATAGAGAGAGAGAGAGAGAGAGAGAGAGCTGTATTTGTTACAGTTTGTCAAGGACAGAGAAAAACTTCCAGGAATCTGTTCTTTCCTTCCACCTTGTGAGTCCTGGGAAGTGAATTGACATCCTTGATGTTGGTAGGAAGTTTCTTTTCCAACTGTGACATCTCTCCATTTACTTTTTGCAGCTTTCCTTCAACAGACATTACTTCACTTTCCCAAGCATCCTAGTTCTGTAGTTAAGGATGTATGTGCTGAGATTGATTTACAAATGTGGTGGGAAGTTTTCCTTGAGATCACTGATGTAATAATTCGGTCTACTTGCTACATACTTAGGACAACTTAAAATACAGTGACTGTTCTGGAAATGGTTTTGAGCCATCATTTTATTAAATTCTTCTCCAAAGTATTTTAAATAAAACAATCATCTCTTAAGACCACAACATTGAATTTAATAACAATTTAAGTTTAACACATCTAATGAAAATTGTAACGGGAAAACATTCTGATCTAAATGGCTATACTACTCTGAAAAGGATCTGTCCTGTACCCTTGCAGGACTTAAGAACAACAAGGAGAGGAAGAAACCTGAATACAGGTTTAAAGTTGTATATTTTCATTTGAAATAAAAATAAGTATTTCCCACACCTACTTGTAAGTTAGAAAGGCAGCCTGGTGAGGAGAGGCATAATCAATATATCTAATAAAATCTATAAAATATATCTAATACATATAAAATATATCTAATAAATATCTAAAACAAACAAAGAAAGAAAGAAAAGTCTCTGAGGTTGAGACAAATTAAAGAGAGTTTAAAATGTGTTAACTATAGAAGTCGAAGGTTGACTTGTAGAGAATTGCTATGAAGGAGAGCAATAATGAAGCCAGAATTTCTATGAATGTCTAAGATGCTGTTGACTTAATGGTTCTGATTGATTTCTACTGATTTAATTATATTTATCACCACATATAAAATCATGACTGTATTTGACTTTAAAAAGAAAAAAAAAAACTTTACTTAAAGCAAGATTTTTTAAAAATTCAGAAAAACAAACAAACAAAAACAAACAACAAAAACAAAAACAAAAAACCCAACAAGACTGAGTTGAAGGAATCTCCAAAAGAACTACCTGGTACTCACCAAAAGGTTAAAGAAGAAACTAAAATCAATGGTGATAAGTAGTTTGCCCTGCTTGGTGTACTTAGTGTATGTGTTATTTACATATATGTTTTAGGTTTCTTTCTGCTACGGTTATCAAATAGTCTGACTGAATAAACTTGAGGGAGAGGATGAATTTCTCTAAGTTTATAGGCTACTGGCAATCTCTGAAGGGAAATGGGCAGGAACTTACAAGCAGGCCAATTTGTTCTTCTCCAATGACCAAAGAACTGGCTTAAAGCCAACACAGCTCAACAGAAACCATAAGGGAATGCTGCCTTCTGGTTCACTCACTGGCTTATGTTCAGGGTGTTTTGGGAGCTCATATGTCCAAGGGTTGGTAATAACCACAGTGGGCTAGGTCCTCCAAATCAACTAATAGTCAAACGAATCTATCACAGATGCTCACAAGACAAATCTAATCTGGCTAACCAGTCAAATGCTGTTCCCTCCTCTTAGCTATCTACATAAAGTTGACAGCTAAAGATAATTAGGACTATGAACTATACTTGCCAAGTAATAAATGAGGAAGCAGTTTCTCTTTGTAATATACTGATAAAGCAGGTAGTCCTGACTTCTTTGAATGGGAAATTAATATACCAGAGTATATTCAGTAGCAAATTGTAGAAAAATGATGATAACTGACAATGTTATAATTTTCTTTCAAATAATGATTTTTCCTGGTTTATTAATTCCTACTAATGTGATTGCAAGTATTACAAAATACATATCTGACTAAAGGCTCATGCAGTTCATAAATAAAAGGCAAACTTCTGAGGTCAGATTCATAACATGGATTTTGTTTCTTGGGGCTATTGTTTTCTTGAATATGATCTGTTAGTGCTTCCTTCCTTCGGGATATTTTTAACAACTGAAAGGAAATCAAATCTTTCTCATCTTGATATTCATATTCTATGTAATTTCTAAATTGGGCTTATGGAAACTAATAGGAATTTTAATGTCAGAGATAACATTGTATAGATCCTCTAAATTTAAACTCATGCAAGAGATGCTAAGCCTTTGTCTAAAGTCTTGTAGAAAAATGGTTAGTAGCTTTGGATTACCCATTACCTATATCTAAGCATGTAGTCAACTTCCTTCAGTAACAGAATCTTAGGAAGGACAAATGAACACTGAAAAGCAGCAGTGACTTTCCATAAAATCCTGACTACTCTTCAAAGAACATAATCTACCATTCTTCAAAAAACAAAACCTTCTGAAACATATTACTATCACCCCTAGCAAGACATAGTTCTTTAAAAGTATTAGTTCAATAACTAACAGGTGGGAGGAATAATACAATTTTATCTAAGAATTAGTAAATTGTAGTAGAAGAGAAAATATTCCAGGAAGAATGATAAATTGAATAGGAAAACCACTGCATGTTTGTACTTGTAGAAATTTCATAGCATCCTGTAAAATGAAATACACTATTCTTGAAGCCTGCTGATAAACTCTGTAGCGTGTTGAGAGAGATTGAAGGAAAAGAAGCTGTGCTGGCATGGGGGAAGCTGCTTTATTTAAAGAAATATTTTGTGAGACTTTTTAAAAAGGAATCTAGAAGATGTCTTCTTAAATCTTCCAATGCTCAAAATGGAAAAATTCAAACCTGGGAAGGTTTTGTCTCCCGTCTTTCTTTCCTAAATTGAGTTTCTTACAACACAAGTCAAGATTAACAAGAAATCAGTTTTCTTTCAGATGACCAATCATGTGAACTCTCCAGCGCTTCTTCCTTGTTTCTAGTATTTAGATGACGTTGAAAGCACCTCTGCTTTTTAACAGGATATTGAGCAACTGTAATTGCACTACCTGAGCTAATTAGGTAACTGGAGCATGTTTACCATGCTTATCAATTTTCTGTCCAACAGAATATCTCAAAACTAGTTAACAAGGGAGAGCAGTGTAGAATGCTTGCCTAATTGTGTATACAGTAGTCCTTCAAACTAGCCAATGGTTTCAGTTAACAAGGTGAGATGAGCATCGTTCACTGCAGTATTGGCTTTCTGCAATCACTTTCCAGGAATCAAGCTTTTTTTTTTTTTTTTAACCTTTTAGAAAAACTATTCCTATAAGCAGACAGAAATTTGCCAGATTGTGCAGAAAATTGTATAGGCTCTGTTTTAATTCTAACCTTAGAACAACCACAACCCCCCCCCAAAATAATATGACTTTTTTTTCTTATTTCAGAGGGCTTAAAGAATGGATGAAGAGAGAAAACAGGATTTTATGCCTTCATATCATAAATTTCTTGGGGGAATATATGAGAATGTTAACAAAATGCCAAATATTGTACACATAATTTCTTAGTGACAGGAAAACACTTTCTTTGAAGTGTTAAATAAGTCATGTTATTATCTTATATCGTTGAACTGTAACTTGAGATAGACTTTGAGCAGAGCATAAATGTCTTCAATATTTGAAACTTATCACTGAATAACTAAAGGAGGGAACTCACTTCTTGCTTATTGGATTTTAGGCACACTCCGCAGAAGGAAATAACATGCCTGCTACTTTAAGTCTGTCCAAGAACCCATGGTTTAGGAGCTCACAGTTCCTTTAGGTGAACCTACAACTATTATTCTGCAAAATGGACATAGTAAACCCTGCCTCTATACCCATAGGTTAATTTAGCTCCCAATCCTACCACAGATGTTTCTGTGTATAGTGGGCAGTTGTTAATACAGAAACTCACAACCACTCAATGTTCAGAGTAAATGCCAATAGAGTGTCATCCACAAGTGATATGTCTACAGCAGTTCTCTCTGGACGGGCTCCAGATCAGCCAGCACACTGAATTAAATGCAAGTGGTGCTGAGTTCAGTTTCTTCCAGTTACCTAACCTCAGATTGTCCCAATCCACTGAGGTCTTTTTTTTTTTTTTTTTTTTTTTTTTTGGTGGTGGGTGGGGGATTTTCCATTTCCTTGGACTTGCAAAAAACTCCTCCAATGAAAAATAAAGCACTACCAGGACATCTGCCTAAAATTCAATCCATATGACCATTCTCTAAGAATTGCAATAAATATAAAAGCCTTTAAGTTGAAAGTGAAGGTCTGTACTAAATCTATGGCTTAAGGCATTTTGAAACTTAATACTTTTGAGCACCTTTTCACAATGTAGTGTGGAGTGGACCCATTTTGCACTTCTTTTGTTGAGTATAATGCTACGTATTTAACTCTTTTGATGCCATCCTGTAGGCTTGTATTTTCAATATCTACTTTTAGTAAGGTTACATAAATGCTTTAACCTCCCTTCAGCCCACCACCCACTAGAGGCAGTAGAAAGGAAAGGTTGAGAGGGCAAAGGAGGATGTATACTGGACCGGTTTAGAAATTAGAAATAATTCTTTGGAGTGAATCCAATCTGTCTATCTATCATCATTTGTTTTGTTGTTTTGGGCTAATATCCAGTTATTACTGAGTACATACCATGGCTGTCCTTTTGGGTCTGAGTTACCTCACTCAGGGTGATATTTTCTAGTTCCATCCATTTGCCTGAAAAACTCAGGATGCTCTTCTTCTTAAAGGGAGGGACCTTAGATGAAATGGCTAAAGTAGGGAGAGGGAGTTTATAGAGCCCACCTCCAGCAGAAAGACAGGGCATCAAGTGAGGGATGGGGTTGACATCCCACAGACAAAACTCTGACCCATTGTTATTCCTGTCTGAAATAACTGCAGGGATGGAAATGGAGAGGAGGCTGAGGAAAAGAAGATCCAGCAACAGATCTACAGATCGAGCTTAAGGGGAGGCTCCAAGGCCTGACACTATTACAGAGTCTATGGAGCACTCACAAAAAGGGACCTAACACCCAAGGAGTTGAAGGGGTCTGCAACCTGATAGGAGGAACAATAATATGAACTAACCAGTACCCCCAGAGCTCATGTCTCTAGCTGCATATGTAGCAGAAGATGGCCTAGTCAGCCATCATTGGGAGGAGAGGCCCTTGCTCTTGCAAAGATGATATGCCCCAGTACAGGGGAATGCCAGGGCCAGGAAGTGGGAATGGGTGGGTTGGAGAACAGGGCGGGGGGAGGGTATAGGGACTTTTGGGTTAGCATTTGAAATGTAAATGAAGAAAATATCTAATTAAAAAAAATGTGTTAAAAAAAAAAAAAAAGACTGCCCTCCAAAAAATCGAACAGGCAGCTGAAAGAGTCAGATGCAGATATTTGCACCCAACCAATGGACAGCGGATGCTAACTACTGTGGCTGAATTAGGGAAAAGTTGGAAGAAGCTGAGGAGGAGGGTGACCCTGTAGGAGGACCAGCAGTTTCATTTAATCTGGATCCTCAACAGTGAGATCTCTCAGACACTGGACCACCAACCAGGCAGCATACAGCAGCTGATATGAGGCCCCCAACAAATATACAGCAGAGGACTGCCGGGTCTGGGTTCAATCAGAGAAGATGTACCTAACCCTCAAGAGACTGGAGGCCCCAGGGAATTTAGAGGTCTGATTGGGTGGGGTGGGGAGGGCAGGGAGGAGGTATGGTATGTAGAACAGTTGAAGGGTGGACAGGAAGGGGAACAAATCTGGGGTGTGAAGTAAATAATTAATTAATTAATTAAATTCTAAAAAGAAATGTAAGAAGTTCTGTAAAAAAGAAGTTTTGAAACTCTTTACTTTGAATTAGCACTGCTGCTTATTGTGCATGACAACTGTATCTATTATAGGATTGTATAAATAAGAAAAATAAATGAAAGAGTAAAATCATATTTTCAAATCTTACAGCATATTTTTATGTCTATGAAGAAGCATAAAAAAGTTGAAGATGTAACCCATTTAAACCACTCAAAAGCCTGATAAAAATCTCCACTAACTCCACCCTAAAAGGCAGAGTTTTCATTTTAATTTTGAAATCATAGTCATCTAGAATAAGGCAGAAGGTTTATTCAATAAGTCTTTCCATCAAGTCAAACTGACTGTTACAGGAGTCTTTATACATGACACATAGCATTGCAATTATTATCAGCTCAGTTACTGTCCTTTATCACATTTAGGCAAACTATTATTTTTTTCATATTTTATTGATGATTTGGAAATATCACACCCTGATGATCACACTTCCAAGCCATTCCTAGTGTCCCCCGCCCCGACCTCCATTACAAGAAAAGAGACGGACGTATCACTTGATGTGCAAGCAAAGTTCAGAACAAAACAACTCATCCTTTGCTTGTTTGTCTGTTTGTTTTTCGAGACAGGGTTTCTCTGTGTAGCCCTGGCTGTCCTGGAACTCA
>NC_034602.1:53510193-53515858 GCF_900095145.1 Mus pahari
GAACTCAGAAATCTGCCTGCCTCTGCCTCCCGAGTGCTGGGATTAAAGACGTGCGCCACCACACCCGGCATCATCCTTTGCTTTAAATAAGACTTTTTAAGTTTTCTTCTGACTCAGTTTTAAAATTTGAGTTTAGAATATCAGATTCTCAAAACATTTTCACCTATTTAATCTAAACTGAGAATGTTTATTAATAGATTAGATAAAATCATCCTATTGACCTTTGTGTGTAATCTAAAAATAATTATTCAAAGGAGACTTGTGAGGAGAGCTTTGTAAACTACTAAGACTATTGTCTTTAATCTTCTACACCATAAACACAAACTGCCATTCAGTTTCTCGTTGGTATACACTTCAGTTTAAAACTAAAATTTTCTCAATACATACTTGATTTCAGTGAATGAACTAAAAATCTTTCACCTGAGCTCTATAAGTCTGTGATATTTTTTTCAGAGACCTGCAGAAGCTAATACAATACCTAGATTAATCTCAAAAGCCAAGTAGAAAATAAAGTCTTCCTAGTTTATGGAAAGGAGTTAAGAATTGAATATTCTAGATGAGATCTATAAGTAGCCTTGGTATTATGCAATGAAGCATAGGAAGAATTGACTTAGAACACTTGAGGGAAAAACAACACCAATGATTGATGCAATTAAAATCTACTTATTTTACAAAATCTTATTTCTTCTTGTTCTGCCTGATCAACTTTTTCTGTATACCTTTTATTCCCTTAAGAAACAAAAGCTTTCTTTTGACATGAGGCCCAGCTGAACAATTTAACACTGTTATTAATAAAGTAAAAGAAATAATTTCCTGTAAATGCTATTTCATCCTTGAGCGACTTACTTGAGTGGCCTGATTTCAATGGTTTTTGTAAAGGTCCCAGCAGTTTAGCTCATGCCAATTCTAATCTCATGCTCTTCTCCAATTTCAGTGAAGATAACCAGAGGCTCATAGAATTTTTTCATTGCTAATTGTTAATTGATGATTGAGAAAGCTGTAAAAGAATAAACATGCATTGAAGTCACTTTAGAATTAGAACAAAGCATTATTCTCTTAGTGGCATTAACAAAGAAAGGTATACAAAACAGTATGTCCACAATAAATATTTTATAGTCTGTATTCTTATATATCTGCATAATTAAAGCAAAATATTCACACACAAAAAAACTCCAGAAAGAAAATAAAATATCAAACACATATAAAAGAACAGAGGGAAATAAAATGACTACGAAGAATTACCCACTCAGCTGAGGTAGAGGAAAGTGCAACAATAGTTTATAAGTATTCTGCGTCTTTCTTTTGCCAGCCAACTCTTTTTTTCTCACATTTTATTTATTTTATTAGATATTTTCTATATTTATATTACAAATGGTATCCCTTTTCCTCATTTCCCCTCCGAACCCCCCTCCCTATTGCATCCTCCCTCCCACTGCTCACTAACCCACCCACTCCTGCTTCCCTGTCCTGGCATTGAGTCCACTACACTGGGGCATCGATCCTTCACAGGACCAAGGGCCTCTCCTCTCATTTATGTCCCACAAGGCCGTCCTCTGCTACATATGCGGCTGGAGCCATAGGTACCTCCATGTGTACTCTGGTTGGTGGTTTAGTCCCTGAGAGCTCTAGGGGTACTGGTTGGTTGGTGGTGTTGTTCCTCCTATGGGGCTGCGAACCCTGTCAGCTCCTCGGGTCCTTTCTCTAGATCTTCCATTGGGGACCCAGTGCTCAGTCCAATGGTAGGCTTCAAGGGCCCATTTCTGTATTTGTCAGGCACTGCCAGCCTCTCAGGAGACAGCTGTATCAGGTTCCTGTCAGCAAGCACTTTTTGGCATCCACAATAGTGTCTGGGTTGGTAACTGTATTGACTGAGGAATCAATATTCAATTCTGTTGGGCAAAGGGAAATTCTCGAGACTATTAAACTCTCATGCTGCAATCAAGTTGTATATACTAATGAAAAAAAAAAATGTGTTCAAATGTATTAGTTGCTGGGGAGTCCTTTGTAAACTATGTCCCACGTACTTTGTTCACTCTGGGCCCCCAGCCTATCTTCTGTGCTCTGGAATGATGTGCTGGTGTATCTATGGCTTGCCGATCTATTTCTGCTGTGTTCAGCCGGCTGCTAATGCTCTTCCACAGGATGTAAGAATAGCACTTTAACAGGATGAGGGGAAAAGAGAGAGTTGTTCTTTCTTCTTAGCTTCCTGTTCCTGCTTCTGCTTCCCACTGCTCACAGCATTACCACAGTGACACTTTTTCACCTGGCAGTGGCATTTCATCTCAGGAGCAGCAGTGGCTGATTTCAGTTTGCACTTTTCCCAACACGTTTCAGCATCAAGCTTGTGATGCTCCCCAGCTTCACCTGCATGAGCAGTTACTCCTCCTCTAGAGTCTAGGCTTCAGCTCCTGCAGATTTCCCTTCATGGTGATTCCAGACAGTGAATGTCCAAAACTCAAGGAGGACCAACTTTTATTAGTTACCACTAGTTCATTCCTTAGTGTATTTCTTATACACCACCAGACTTCTCATAAGTGATATATCTGTATATCGAATGCTGTGGGATAAGAACAAACAACTAGACATGACAGAAACAACTGGCACCAGGGCTTCGTTGGCCTGGCTGGATCCTGAAGAACTCATATATCATTACAGATTCATAAACCATTCCTAAATTGCTACTGTACACACATTTTGTTTATTGATATCTGGAATCAATATATGAATTTTAACAAATTATTCAGATGTGCTCCTAGAGGTCATTACATATAAAAGAAAAGTAACATATAAAACTATACTTTCAGGGTGAAATTTTACTGTTCTTGATATTCTAACATTTTCTCAGTCATTACCAGAACTGTTTTCAGGAGAGCTTCCCAGTTATTTCAAGCAGTTGTATTGGACATGAGCCAGAGTTTATTTATCTGGAAGTACCTACTTATCTTTCTTCCAATTGAATATGCTACGATATTTCTTAAAGATAGGTTTTAAGAAATCTCAGTACTTCAAATTTAGAGATGTGAGCTTGCTCAGAAATGACTGCCACTGAAGATTTCTGTGAAAACAAAGCCAAGCCTGTTTCACATTTTCTGTAAATGCGGAAGACTAAATGAACAAGTAAGCTTGTCACAACCATTATATTCCATAGTCTTAAAACTACTTATTCTGAACTTTACTCTTCTTTCTCCCAATATACTTATACTTAAATTATAATCTATTCATTAACCTGGTTTGTACCTATACCTTTTGTTTGAGTCATATTCTACAGCTGCTCGGTCTACTTAACATATACAAAGGTCCTTAGAGTAAACTTTGGAGTCATGACACTGATTGAGCTGTGCTTGATTTAATTTAGTACTAAGTATATTCTGCCATGTTCTAAATCTTTGGTAAATTGATAACCTTCCTACATATTGTACATGATAATCCTTTATTAATTAAAACTCTGTTTGACAAGAGCAGTGCCTTCAGTATGTGGAAGGGATAACAGAGAGTTTACTGTGTAATTAAATCCTGGTCAAATTATATTCATCCCATTTCTTCTGCCATTACAACATTACAAACCTCTCACATAATTATTTTATATATAATGTCACTGTTTTGCACGAAAGCAGGTTAAAAATTAAAGCTAGTTATAATTTATTTGACTGCAAATATGTTTTCTACATTTCTCACTTCACTTGTTTCATGTGTTTTTAGTGGGTATCTTTAAAACAAAAAATAGTCTTCTTGGACTTCCTTTCCCACCTTTCGAGTGAAAAGATGAAGACGTGGTGCTGTGGCATGAGTTTACTGTGTGCCAAATAAATTAGGCCAATACCCTAAGCTTTTTGTAACAGTGGTCTGGTGCACTAATACGAGACTACAATACTTTTTACTGAATGATTAACATGAAAGTATACAATTACTTTTATTGGATGGTTTATGATGCTAAACAAAATGACACATAAAAGTGCGTAGAAGATGACAATATAAATGTAAAGCAGAAGAAGTCTTCCTCATTTTCAGGTTCAATAACCCAGAAGTAACTACCCAAAGATTTCTGCTTCTCAGCCCCCTGACACTGGCTTCTGTAGGGCTACTAGTCTTTCATATTCTCCAAGGGACTCTGATAAGGATAACATTTTATTATCTAAATAACTTCTTAGATGACATTAAGATTATGAAGCTATTCTTTTCTATAGCTATAAACAGTGCTAAAAATTCCTCCTACAGCCCTTCCAGTAAAATACAAATTCTCCTCTCTCTAATATTTCTTTTAGATATGCTTTCTTTGTTTCCTTTATAAGTAAAACCAAACCTCAAATTCAAGAGTTTTCAATACATTTTTGGTCCCAGTGACATTCTAATTCTTACAAATCACTCCATCTATCAAGTACCGTATCAGTACACTGGAAGTCATTTATCAAAGTAACAAATAATTTCTATTTCACTAAATCCACTAAACAATTACCATTAGTGACTCTTTGAGAAAAGTATTATCTTTGCTGGTTTTCTTCAGTGTGCTCCCAGGACAAGCTGTAGCCCAAGGTCCCATAATCTCCTCATGCCTTAACATGTCACCTAACATTATTGTTCTTTGCATCATTGACAACACAGTAATGTAAGGATCCTGGTATTCCTGGTTCGTGTGGTAAAAATTGCTTAATATGTTTTTAATAAATTAATATTAGAATTTCAGACATACCATGTATACCAGAGAACTGCTGATGTTCTTTTCTTAGAAAATAGCACACAATTTTGTTTTCTGTACACAATTTTATGTACTCATCAATTGTCTGATCTATTATTCTTTGTTAGGTTTATACTCAGAATTAATCCAGAATGAATTCACATCTCATCAAGACAGCATCTAAGATACCATTATCCACAAACGTGCTATAGTTCTTTGTTTCTAGTGTCTTCTGCTCTATTCTTTTTCTCAGTGCAGCAATCAGTATAATTTTATAAATGTGGGCATACATATGGCTAGTCTTCATGAGGCACTAACTTTACATTTGCAATGAAAGACAGTGCCGTTTTAATGGCATACAATGTTTTATGTGATCTGGGCCAGAATTATTTCTCCAAACCTGTTCCCACCATGTTTTGAGCAGCATATACTATTTCAAACTTGTTAGCATCTTCTCAAATAGAGAAGAGTTTTCCTGCCTCCCCTATTCATAGACTTCGCAGTTCTTTTCTGAAATTTTACCTTGAAGTAAAACCTTACCAGCTTATCAGCTAAAAGTTGCAATGTACACTATCGTTCAATCCTCTTGCTTTCTTATGACATCATCATATCTCTTCACATTTGATTAGATTATTCCATCACAGTGAAATGGAAGATTATTCCGTCACATGTTGGTCTGTCCATGCTCTATGTCCTTGTCCAGTGCATATTCTAGTCCTAGAGGAACACAAATATGTGGAGCACATAAAGAAATTCAGGTAGGAGATGTTAAATGGGATTCCAAAACATGTTAAAATATCTCTAAAATAATGGAAGCAGGACTATTTCCAGTGACCTTAGAGATTAGATACTGTAAATAAAAGAGTTTTCTATATTGTAAGTAATGTTGATCTTAAGGGAATACACAAACTTTTAATAGGTGTGGATATACTAGCAGAGACAACACAAACACATACACACACACACACACACACACACACACACACACACACA
>NC_034602.1:53516198-53538931 GCF_900095145.1 Mus pahari
CTTCTCTTCTCTTCTCTTCTCTTCTCTTCTCTTCTCTTCTCTTCTCTCTCTCTCTCTCTCTCTCTCTCTCTCTCTCTCTCTCTCTCTCTCTTTCTCTCTCTCTCTCTCTGTTTTCTACAATAAAGCTCTAAAAAGAAAAAAACAAAAAACAAACAAAAAACAAAAACAAAAAACCTTTGATCTTTATTTAAAAAATAAAGAGGAATTTGCTCATAGGAAGTGGGATTCAAATTTAAAAAGACAGTAAGGTTATGTGATGTATAGGTAAAAAAATAAAAAAACTATATATATATATATATATATATATATATATATTATATAGAAAACAAGTTATATATATATATTATTTTCTATTATGCCTAGTGCTATGTGTATACTTCATAAATATTTATAACACTCATTATTCATTTAATTACAGTTATAAAGTTCTATAACAAGATCCAGGTATGCAATAATAGTAAATTGAAGAACTTCGATCTTGAAAGAGAAAACTACAGTCAACATAAAACTGTCTCTATTTATTTTTCTAAAAGAGTATTCTGTGAAATTAAAATCCTGAATTGCTCAGTTCATTGCTCTCATATTTTCAAAACACTGAAGACAAAATACAGAAGTTAATTGAAGTCTACGATTTACAGTTCTCCACTGATATGCAAATCTGTGTAATTATTTTCATCATATTATTTTTTGTCAAACAAGTTTTGATTTAAGTTTTTTCTTAAAATTCTAAACTGAACCACAGATCTTTACCAATTAAGTGACTCTCTTATCACGGATATTACATTGCCAAAATTTAGCTAAATCCTTAGAACTACAAAACCTTTGACACAAAACTCAAACCCAACACAGCAAGAGAGCTGCACAAGCCATATAATGGCATCTATTATCTCAATCCAAGTGCTTAGGGTGACTTCAAGGCCCTAAATTTGCTCCTTACAAAAATAAATGCATTGCAATGGTTTTGTTTATATCTTAAGTTCACCATGCCACAAAGTACCCAGCTACATCATCAAATATTATTCTATATTTGCTTGAGGGTGTGTATTTGAAAAGCAAAAATATTTGAATTGAATTGAATTGATAGTCTATACTAAGTAAAGCAGGTTGCTCATGAAGCATAAGCAGACCCTTACAAGGGTAGAAAACTCTAATAGATTGATCTTTCAATAAACAATTTCTATCTTCTTAATTCACTCTTAATCTTTTTTACAATCCAGAATTTATTCCCCTCTAGGTCCACCCTCTGGTCCACATCCCACACCTCCTCCTCAGCCCTCCCCTGTCTCCAAGAGGATGCCCTCACCCCTGATTCCCATCCCACCAGACCTCCCCACTCCTTGGGGCCTCAAGTCTTCTGAGGATCAGATGCATCTTCTCGGACTCAGTTCAGACTTGGCAGTCCTCTGCTGTATATGTGTTGGGGGCTTTAGATCAGCTCGTGTATGCTGCCTGTTTGCTGTCTCAGTGTCTGAGAGATCTCAGAGATTCAGGGTAGTTGAGACTGCTGGTCTTTCTATAGGGTCACGCTCATCCTCGGCTTCTTCTAGCTTTTCCCTAATTCAACCACAGAGTCATGAGCTTCATTGCTTGAGTGTAAATGTCTGCATCTGACTCTTTCAGCTGCTTGTTGGGCCTTTCGGAGGGAAGTCATAATAGGCACCTATTTGTAAGCACACCATAGCCTCAATAATAGTGTCAGGCCATAGGGCCTCCCCTTGAGTTGGATCCCAATTTGGGCCTGTTACTGGATCTCCTTTTCCTCAGGTTCTTCTCCATTTTTGCCCCTGTAGTTCTTTCAAACAGGAGCAATTCTGGGTCTAAGTTTTTGACTGTGGGATGGCAACCCTATCCCTCCACTTAATGCCCTTTCTTTCTACTGGAGGTGGACTCTACAAGTTTCCTCTCCCTATGGTCCCTCCCTTTGAGTCCTGAGAATCTCTCACCTGCAAGGAGTCTGATACAATTCTAGAGCTGCCCCACCCCACTTCTACTTGCTGAGGTTGCCTGTTTCCATTCTTTCTGCTGGCTCTCAGGGCTTCATTCCTGTTCCTTGCACCAACACCTCAGGTATTGTGGGGAACCCTATCTTCTTTTACCATTCATCTGGAATCATTATTTTTTTGTGAGGTTATTGTTGTGGTTGTTGTTGTTGTTTGTGGGAGTTGTTTGTTTGATTGGTTTTGGTAGCGGTAGCTATCAAACTTCTTATAATGGCTCAAAATTTTAGACTAAATCCCCAGATTGCCACCTATATACGAATATGATTTTGGTTGTCTTTCTTCATTTCACACACATATACAAAAACACAGATGCTACATAAAAAATTGTTTGGTTTTTCTTCTAGATAAGTACCAATTAACAAACTTAGATATTTTAGGCACATTGTTCTACACAGCCCTAGATGCTTAGATACTGACAGTCATTTTTTTTTTTTATTTTATCAGAACATTTAAAAAAAACCCTCCACAAACTAAAAGTGAAGTTGAGCCTAGTTCACAATGAAATATTTGGGTCCTGCTTTCTAATTCTGAATAATATATGTCCTGAAGTATTAATGACTGACCCAGGGGTTGTTATTTAGTGATGTACATGTTATAGGACCTTGGAAATGAGATGAAGGCACAAAAGATGAAACATACTAATTTAGCCATTTTTCCTGCTTGAATGAAGCCCCATGTTTCCATTATACCATGGATCCTGCAACTTATAGAGCAAGATGTCAGTCCTGTGATGTGACGTGTATATTCTTAATGTCTTGAACAAAGAATTGGATAAAACAGAATGGTAATGAAAACAGAGAGTATACATTTTGGTGATAAATGTCTTTAATTCCAACACTAAAGAGACAGAGGCAGGGGGATCTATATGAGTTCAACATAAGTCTGTTCTATATAGCAAGTTTTAGGTCAACAAAGGCTGCACAGTAGGATCTTCTCTAAACAATAACAAAAAGAAGTAATATTATAGAATACTCTCCATAGAATGGAGAAGGCTTAGGAAAATATGGCAAGAGATCACTGAAGATCAGTTTCAGAGTTTCTTTTATAAGTTTAGAGTAAAATGAAAGCTATTTCCAGGATTAAGAATGGGTATATCATTTTCCTGACTGACAGACAGGATTAGTAAACTATTTGCATAGGCAAAGAGTATATGTTCTTTACTTTTAATATCTGTATAAAAATATGAGCTATCAAATGGAAGATTCCTACCTAAGAAGTCCCTTCAAGGACAGACTCACCCTCACTCAGGTTGCATGCCACACTGCTCAGCCTTATTTATTTTTCCTCCTGCCTGGATGTGCCTGACACAAAATTGTCCACAAGAACAAGCTGCCCTGACTAGAATGGACAGATTTTTTTTTTCTGATGAGTAAGGTTGTCCCTGTGCTGGTCCACCTTATTAGGAAGAGTTGAAATAGTAATAAAGAAGTGGGAACTAAAGAAGCAAAAGATGAGGATAAATTGCAGCAATGTCGTACTAATCAATAAGAGGGAAGAGCCTGTGCTCCAAGTGTTTGGTTGTGTATATTTGACCTGATATTGATCATAAAATACCATACCAATATGGATGCTATCTCACAGACTAGGAACAATTGCTAAACAACTCATTGGACCAGAAATTGGTAACTACATAGATGCACCATGCCTATGTATCTGCAAAGGAAGGTATTTTGCATGCTACCAAAAGAGAAATGTAAACAGACACCCAAATATAAACACTTTGATCTATGGTGGTGTCATGCCTGTAAGATATGACAGGGCAATGGTGTTCCAAAGATTGTTAAAGTAACTAATCAATATCTGAAATGACTTGAGGCCCACTCTGAATATAGAGACTCAGAGCCAGACATTTTTCACACACACACACACACATGGAGAGAGAGAGAGAGAGAGAGAGAGAGAGAGAGAGAGAGAGAGAGATATCTTGGAAGACTCAGATCTTAATGGAATATTTTGACCAAATCCGCCCCCCCTTCAGGCTTAAGAAGCCCTGTGGGAGAGTAGATGGAAAAAGCCAGAACGGATGAAGAATTCCATTAAAAACATATCACATCATATATATAATTCAGTTTAGTGGTTTTGAGCATTTTTATGTTAACAAATAAGTGGATCTCTGATTTTTGGTTCTACATTCAGCCCTTTTCCTTTTATATATTTTTTTGTCTAATTTCAATGTGTTACTTTTTATTTTGTTTTATATATTATTACTTGGAATCAGGAACTGGTGTGAGAGGAGGAAAGGGAAGCTGTAATCAAGATATATTGTGTGGGGAAAAAAATCCGTTTTCAATAAAAGAGGAAAAATGCTGTCTTACAGCTGGGGAACTATAACAACTGAACTGTTTTGTATTTTAAGATCCTACATACAGAAGAAATAGTGCAAGTGAATGGAAGTAGAAGGCCAGAGAGTGAATGGGAAGAAAGAGAGAGAGAGAGAGAGAGAGAGAGAGAGAGAGAGAGAGAGAGAGAGAGAGAGAGAGAGAGAGAGAGAGAGAGAGAGAGAGAGAGAGAGAGAGAGATGAGATGAGATAGATAAATGAGAAACAGACAGAGACAGAGAATATAAAAGAAAGGAAACATAATCCAAAAGAAATAGATGAGGGCCTGGGTTGTAGCTCAGTAGTAGAATGCTTTCTTGCCTTATCTAACTCCTGGGATCTGTTACCAAGAGAAGAACAGGAGCTCATAAATGAGGGAAAAGGAAAGAGCATCTAAAGTATGATTGCGATGTAAGTCAGTTTGTGTGCGCATGTGCACACAAGACTGTGCATAGTTTTTAGGTTCAAGGTCTTTAATTTTGATACAGTGGCATAATCCGTGGTAGAGTGTTAATTGGAATGATTTTAAAGGAGACGTTAAGTTAGCTTCAGTCATGCCAAATTCAAATAAATATTCTTACAGAGTGTTGGAGTTAAAAAAAGAGTAATTCAGAGAAAAGTGGTGACTGAGAAAAAAATTCTGAAAAATCCACTAAGGAATCTGAACCCATTCAGTTTGTATCAAATGACAAACGGAAAAGAGATTTAAAGAAAGAAACTTAAGGCCTCTTTTAAAGAGTTAAGAGTAATGAGTTAAACACTGGGAAATAAAGCTCTTCCTGGGCTTGTAGCATCATTTATGTCTGCACTAGAGACAGATGAAACCAAGAGAGTTTTACAGATCCTAAATGCTACACAGCTCCCAAGGAGGGATGAGGACTTTCAAAGAACTAAGTAGCGGAGTTACAGCTAGACATTGGAGACTGTCAAGAGAACCATTTTAGTATACTAAGACACAGAAGCCAGATTGTAAATGTTTACAAAGGGAACTGTCTGTAAGAAAGTGAAGGTTGTTTGCTCTTTTCAGATATTTACAGTTGAGTAGAGGCATGAAAGCATGTTGGTAAGGATAGAGCCAAGAAAATGAATTGGGGGATGAAACAGCTTGTGTTCCTGTTTCTGTGTTTGTTGTTTGTTTTTTGTTACTATAAAGGGGGAAAGGGGAAAAAGAAAACATCACAGAGAACGGTTGTGTTTACCTTTTTTGCTTTCAGGTTTTGAATCCCCTGCTCATCCTTGAATCTTCACAAAGACAATAACTCAATGAACTTGTCCGATACAGTATTAGATCTTGACACCTTCAAGGTTGTCACTTCGATCTATTGAGTTCATTTCATTCTACGGTGTCCCATTTTTAAATCTATACACGTAGGTAATCATAATGGTCCTTTCTGGCATACCTTGTAGGATTCTTTGGTGTTGAGAGTAGAAATATTTGCAAAATGTATTACATAATCTGTGACAAAAAGCTAAAACTGAGATGGTACAATGATGCAAGACATTGGTTAATTGTTTTACTAATAATTTACTCCCTGCTCCTTTGAAGATGCACAGAAAAAACTGAGTGAGTTCTCTTTGTTGGCCCCATGTAATGCCAGCTCAGGCCGTGGCTTGAGCTAAAGATTCATCCTGCTATTTCTTTTTATTCAACCCATATCCTGAAGTAACATGGGCAAATAAAGTAGCAAAAATGCCAGAATAACCGCATCAGGTAAACTACAATAAAAGTGACTCACCATTGTACCTTTACGTACCCAGGCCTGCATATTTGCATGTTTATTTCAGAAACTCTGGAATGGATCCCAACTCAGAGCTAGTGTGCTATGGTTATCATATGATTATGCATGACATCAATTTTCCTTCCCGCCACATTCTTTTTACAAGCTCTAGGAATCATAAACTTGGAGAATTTTTATTGGAAAGTCAAGGTGGCAGAGTTATGGAAATGACTCAGAAATGATGCTTCCCTGTGCAACAATGTTGATTTACTTGTGATGCTAAACACACTCCACTAAGTCATACATAGCTCTTGGGAGAGGATGACTAATTAGCGTAGTGACTTATCCACCCACATGCTCCGCTGATTCTTATACATTAAAATATTTTATTAGCCTGCAAGGTCAGGAAATCTTACTGCATGGATAGTATTTCTGAAAATTTAATAGCAATAGCCTGGTTATTTTCTTCGCTTCTTGTAGATTGGCAATAAACCCTCAAAGATGAATAAACTAATATTCCTCTTTCTTAGAATTCTTTGTACACAGGTCTCAAAGAGGTCGAAAATGTTTAAAGAGAAATAATCCCTGGCAAGAACCTATAGTGAAAACTTTACATGTGGGTAAATGAATTCTGTTGTCCAAATTTGAAAGCTTCTTCAAATATTATAGAAATAATATACTTTATGATGAGATAGTGAAGTTTATATATGTATATGAGCATTTGCCAGTAATTTCATATGAACAAATTATATATAGCAACTGTTTTAGAAGTGAGTATCTATGTCCAATGTGTATGGGTCAATTACAAAGGCTGTAAACCAGAGTACCCAAGTATTGTAATATTGTGATTTCATAATTAAAGAGAAAATTGCCCTGTATTTAATCATCGTCAAATAGAAGTCACAGAAATGGAGTAATTTCCAATATCGCCTGATCTTGGATCACCTCCTGAGCACACAAATGTCAAATTAAATTGGACCACAGTGGTCCACTTGAGCAAACTTACATTTTCTGTTTCCTAGTATTGGCTCTCATTTAGTGAGTACATTGTCTCCTTTGTGCACAAATGATGACAGGGTTTCTAGGTATAAGGTTGCTTTTCCTATCGAATAGTTAAAACATTTCATGAAGCTGTTGAGCTTCTTATCTCTGCTTTTTGGTGGTAAACAGGAGTGAAGCAAAAATGCCCTGAGAAAAAGGATAATAGAAATCAAAATGAAACACTAAGATAAAGATGGAGTTGAGAAAATCATTTTGTGCACATGAATAAAAAATAATTTGAATCGGAGAATATTTAAGGTCAAGATATTTGTCCGCCATGCAGACTGCATCATGTCTGAAAGTACTATATATTAAAAAATAATTAATGATTTTTTTCAGAATAAAACAAATAATTTTCTATTCAATTTATTTTCCCAAAGATTATCAGAAGGAAAACATTAAAAAAACAAAAACATTTCACTTCTAAACAGAAAAACTACAGCCTTAATGAACAAATATTTTTATTACATATCATGTCTGATTATATTATTTCTTCAAACAGATGCATTGGTTCCTCAGAGTATTAGACACTTTTCTGTCATTGAAAAATCCTGTTTTTCCCATGGTGTCTAATATTTTTCACTCTCATGTGTTTACTCATACAAAATCAATTCACATTATTTCATGTACATATTCACTTCCTCAAATTAAAAGTCTGATAATCAAGCAAATGGTTTAAAGTGTCGTGGACAAAGAAGCTTCCCAATAGCAGAGGAGTCATGGACCTGAGATCAAATTAAGTTCTGCTCCAAAGCTAGTCAGTTGCCCTTGAAAATATGTTACACGCTATCTCCTGCTCAAATTTGTAATCTTCAAAATGAAGAAATACAGTCAAATGAACACTAAAATTCCATCTAGCTCAAAAACTCAGTGCTCTGTGTCCAGTAACTTGCACCTGAAATTTTTTCACATTTTCGAATAACATGTGATTTGGACCATGGAAAGCATATATGATAGGGAAACTAAGTTTAAACCCACATCACTTCAGATTGAAAGGAGAAAAAGAAGTACACATGTACATAAAGACTAAGATTGCATTCAGGAATTCTAGTAATTTAGACATGCTTTGAATTTCAATTTTATCTTGAAGCTATAAACACCTTCTTCTTAAGAAAGGGAAGTATTTACAGCCCAAGTCATCTCATCATTAAAAAGAAATACAGTATTGGGAGAATAGAAGTAAAAGAGGGAAACTATCATAATTAACTAGGCATTATATACATTATTACATTCTATCTCTATGAAGCTGTGTAGCATGACTGGTCTCCATTGTCTTCACAAACTGCTTATTGGGCTAAATTTCTATAGCACATACACAGTTAATAATCACTACATATCCTTAAGCAAAACAGAATTACTTGCAGTTATAGTCAGAAATCATTTTTTATTTGAAAGTATTGTTTCATTTACTTTCCGTCCCATATATAACTCAACTTTTACATCATTAACACTATGTGTAAATATGTACATAATCTCTAAACCAATATGAAAGTACGGAAACAGGCATTCCACCACTGAGTAAGAGTTTTGAGATCTGGAATGTCATCTAATGACAGTTATACCAGGAATGTGAACAATACTCATCCAGAACCATTCTATCAAACTAGATTTAGGATTATTCATTTTGAAATGTTTTTCACAGCTATTCCAGTGACCTATTAAATTGAAATAGCAGACAGTTATATGAGAAAGAAAGAATCCACTTACACTATACATAATTGAAAGAATTAATGCATTGAAATGAGGTTCAATTACTCAACTCTAGTATCAGTTATCTTTCTTCATAAGCATGTAGAATATAACCTTAAACCAGGCTACCCACAAAACAAATCCATCTGGATACTGGATAGAGGAAGCATATGTTGTTTACGTCAAAAGGAAAAGAGTCCTAAATCTTTGTGCTTGTTCCAAAGACAACTCTATCTGCAGACAGGCTGTTACAGAGATTAACCTCTTGTGTCTGGTCCTTTCCAGACCCAAGAATTCATAGGAAATCTTGATATATGGAAAGTACAAAAATTAGTTTTCTTCTTAGTTAATATATTTTTTTAAAAAATATAAAACACGAGAACAATATTTCTAAAGTACTCATTTTAGAACAATAACTTTTAGGTGAATTAGAATGCCAAGTGTATACATGAAGAATAAGATGGTGTTCCTAGCATATGATGATCTCCTTGGATCTCTGGAAATTGATTATACACAATTCAGAATTTCTGGATTCATAGTGATATGCAGTTTGAATAGAGACAGAATAAACATGATTTTAATCAATTATATGACCTTCTTCACCAGGCTGGTTTGCACAAGGAAAATCTACTCTGTTTATTCATGTTTTCAAAATCCTCCATGATTTTTATAAAACAGAATGTGAAATAAATGTATACTAATATTTTCATTGAAAAATTATCATTCAAGTCATCCATTTTTTAATTTCCAAAATGGTAGAGTTGTTCACACAGGATAAAAAATGTTTTTAGAGAAAGGATGTGAATGCATTCAGAAATTACACACACACACACACACACACACACACACACACACGCGCACACACACACACACACACGCACACACTTTTAGGAGGTGCTAATCTTACCTGGTATCTGTTCATAATCTGTGGATTAAAATCTTTAGTCTCTTGAGTTACAAAGTGAGACACGACACACAGTAATCAAACATTTCATTGTAACAGTCTATAGTGTAGCTTAAGTAAGGTAGGATTCATAGGGCTGCAAATGTCAGATATACCATAAACAAGAGAGTAGTGATAAGTCACATGATCTCAACTATTTAGTTTATTGGTCCTTCAGTTCAGCATTTTAATCACCTTCAAAGACAGCAAGCATACAGAAATGAGGGGTATAGAAATGTGCTCCACTAAAGTGATAAAATCAAATTCTTACAGGAGAATTTAAATGTGGAGCTCCAAAACTGAAGATACAGAGTAAGTTTCCCAGGTTTATGCATCCTTTGAGGTTCTAACTCACTCCCTACCCCAACCACAATCCCCAGACAAATATGGTGACATGACCTGAAGAAAGATACTATTTTCTTATTTTTCTTCATGTTATATAATTCATACTAAAATATCTATAAAAACTAATTTCACCACTTCTAAAGAGTTTCCAGTTTATATTTCTATACATTGAAAGAATGTATTGAAAATTTAGCAATTATTTTAGAAACAAATCTGCAAGCAATTTGGAAATGATTCATAAACCTCAACTGTGTAAAATACTCATTAACTTATTCACCTGTCTAGTAACTGTTATTATCTCTATGCTATGTCTAGCATAGTATTGTGGTTTAAAATATACAAAGCATTACAAGATGCAGAGGGTGTAACAGACACCTCTAGAGTCTAGGAATAACGGGAGAAGAGGAAAGAGCAGTGGACAGTGTATTCTTAAAGCAAGGGAAGCGGTTCGGTTGTTAAACAGCATGAGAAAGGAAACCCTATAACACTGCAGTAGTTAATTATGCATCTAAAAATAACTAGAGGAGAAAATGAAGCTTCATAACATGGAGAGAGCAAGAAAATTAAGGCAATAGGAGGCAAATCTCCTTGACTGGGTTGGATATCACATGCATGTATCACATTATAGTTTGAAGTCAGAACCAACTGTATGTAGTGGGTTGGGCCGGTAATCCTAGCTATGAAAAAGAATGATTGTGAGTTCAATGTCAGCTTCCTCTGTCAAAATTTATATAATAAGTGGATAGATAGATAGATAGATAGATAGATAGATACATACATACATACATGCATGCATGCATACATACATACATACATACATACATACATACACATATACATACATACATAGATGGGTGGGTGGATAGATGGATGGATGGATGCATAGATGGATAGATAGCTAACCCTTGGCTGTACCTGAAGTTCAATCTCCTCTATCATCTATTTTCTTATACAGACTCCTTGACCGAGACAGCAGCTGCACTATTGGAGAAAAGGAAGTGGACAGGATCCCAATAGCCAATTAATTATGCTTCCTCAATAACCTGATGACCACAATCAATCCACTTAGTGCAGGAGAAGAAACCTGCTCATTACAATTATTTCTGTGTTTTGTCCACCATCTAAGCACCTCCACAGAAGTTCAGCTCTGCGAGATCTTACAAGGATAACGGCTCCTGCCCTTGGCAGGCCCCGTGGGAAGGAAACCAGATTCTCCCACACACAGACAGGAGCAAGCAAGAGAGTAACTGCACAACTCCTACTTCTCATTCTGAAACTTATTTGATGCTTTTACTGTCCCTTATGAAATCAAGTTTGTGTTCAAAATCTAAGAAACTAAAGAGAAGATTTAAGTTTTCAACATCTTCAGTTAAAATCGAAGACTAGATTTTTAAATAGTCATTTTCTAAAATCCACTAGGTCTAGCAAATCCTAGAAGAAAATGCCTGGAGACTCAGAACCTTTAGTCATTTCCTTTTCTGTCTATCTTACTGTCAATGCTGGAGAGTTTTGATACCATCTTAGCAATATCTTTACACTAATTGATTGTATATGTTAGGACCACGTCATGAGACACCAACTCAAAGAAGACATGCTCCATAGTTAAGTGGTGATACCGTGTTCAAACTTTCCTACAAATCTTTCTCTCAGTTTTGATCACCTCTGTCTTTTTAACTTATCATGAGCTGTGTTCAGTAATACCTTTGCTATTAAAGAAGTATTATTAATTCTACCATATAGAAGTAGTTATATTTTTCTTTTTAACCCCCCCCCTTGCTACTTTTCCGTTAAAAACAATTACTCTCAAAGTATAAAACTGCTACCATGGATGGAGATAAAGACAATTTATAGAGCTGCTGTAAGGGGATTGAATGGGTAAATGAGAGAAAAGAATATTCAATAGAAGCTGCTTCATATCCAGTGGCTAAATGAATAGGCAAAGAAATCTGATTCTGCATATTATGATAGACTATGGATTTTAATATCACTTTCACGAGTTGGTATAGGTAACTTTGTGGTTTGAATGAGGATCAACCCCATAGGCACATACTTGGCTCCCCAGAAATTCGAGATTTTGGGGAAGGATTAAAAGGTGTGGCTTTTGGGAAAAGGTATATTCCTTGGGGTGAGATTTGAGGTTTCAAACCCCACCCCATACAATCTGTCTCTTTCTCTATGTCTCCTTTTGCTCATTCCCCATCTCTCTCTGTCTCTTTCTTTCTGTCTTTCTGTGTGCTACTGTCTCTGTCTCTGTGTCTCTGTCTCTGTGTCTCTCTTTCTCTGCGTCTCTCTGTTCCTGTGGCTCTCTCCGTGTTTGTTTCTGTGTCTCTGTCTATCTGCCTGTGTCCCTGTCTCCTTGTCTCCCTCACTCCCTTTCTCATTCTTTCTCTATTTCTCTCCCTCCCTCCTCCCTCCTTTCTACCTCCTGCTTAAGCATCAGGACACAAGCTATTACAGCTAATACTTCAGCACCAGGCTGTTGGCCCTCAGTCATGCGTCTCACCATGATATTCCTGGACAAACCCTCTGAAACTGTAATCAAACCATCAGCTATACGTTGCCTTACTCACGGTGTTTCATCAGACTAATAGAACAGTAATTCAGTGATTAAGACAGTAACTTAGTCTTTCAGATCCCAGCACAGTGTCTAGTCTCAAGTAGCATTTAATGAGCTAAGTAAAATAGTTCTTCCGTCAATAGCATTGTAAAAATATTTATTCTCCTTATAGGCAAACTGCCCAAGAGTTCTTACATTTTAAGCAGGGAAGAATAAGTACTTCACACAGCAATCTTACTTTGTTAGTAACTTGAAGTACTAATAGTCCTGAATTTAGAGTGTTCTAGAATCATGTACTCAGGTAAATATTGCTACACCACTAATACATGCGCACGTGCACCTGTGCTCATGCACATACACCACACACACACACACACACACACACACACACACACACACACACACAGCGGCACCTCCTCCATTCCAGCCCTCTAGAGATAGCTCCTAAACCAACCAGTTCTCTCCACACCTTAACACCTCCCCCTAAGTCCCTACCCCATCTCCTCTCCCACACAGTTCCTTCTGTCCATCTACTTCTGGTGACTATTTAATTCCCTTCTGAGAGATAAGGACCCTCCCTTGGGCCCTCCTTGTTATTTAGCTTCTTTTGAGTTTGTGGATTTTAGCATGGGTATCCTATGTCTTATGGCTAATATCCACTTATAAGTTCATATATACCATATATAACTTGTGTGTCTGCATTACTTCACTCAGGAAAATATTTCCTAGTTTCATCCATTTGTCTGAAAAAATCATGGTATCCTTATTTTAATAGCTGAATAAATGAACTACAGAATGGCAGACTGTGGGGTATGGAAGAGAAAGAGGCATAGCAATATGTTCCTATGGAGATACAGACCTGTGCCACTGGTTAAGGTAGATCAACTCAAAGAACTTCAGACTGTGGAGTGGGAAGAGGGGCAGGCACGCCCATCTGCCCGAAGAGGTGCAGACTAGAAGGGAGATGAGGTTCATGCAGAAGTGGTCCTGCTTCTGCTGGACTCCATGGAGTTCCCAGCTGTGGTGGTGTTTTGGGCAGAAAACTCACTTGTGTCACTGGTGGCAGATCTCCTGCAAGACCTGCAAACTGTGGGGTAGGAAGAGGGGTTGACATGCCAATCTCTCCCCCAGTATACCACTCCTGGGCATATACCCAAAGCTATATCATATCACAAGGACATGTGCTCTACTATGTTCATAGCAGCATTATAATTAAATCACCAAAAGTTGGAAACAATCCAGATGTTCATCAACTGAAGAATGGATACAGAAAACTTGGTTCACTTACACAATGGAATACTACTCACCTATTCAAAACAAGGACATCATGAATTTTGCAGGCAAATGAATAGAACTAGAAAGTATTATCCTGAGTGAAGTAACCCAGACCTAAAAAGACATACATGGTATATACTCACCGTAAGTGGATATTAGCCCAAAAGTTCAGAATATCCATGATGAAACTCACAGAACAAATGAAGCTTAAAAAGAAGTAAGGCTATGGCTCCCATTGTAGGTACGGGGACAGCCAACCATCTCAAAATTTTTAACCCAGAATTGTTCCTATCTAAAGGAAATACAGGGACAAAAAATGGAGCAGAGACTGAAGGAAAGGCCATCCAGGGATTGCCCTAACTTCAGATCCATTATATATGCAGGCACCAAACACCAACACTATTGCTGATGCCATGTTGTGCTTTCAGACAGGAGCCTGGCATGGCTGTCCTCTGAGAGGCTCTACCAGCACCTGACTGAAACAGATTCAGACACATACAGCCAACCATTGGACTGAGCTTGGGAACACCTATGGAAGAGTTAGAGAAGGGACTGGAGAAGCTGAAGAAATTTAAACCTCATAGGAAGAACAACAGTATCAATTAACCATAACCCTCAGAGCTGCTAGGGAACATGCCATCAACCAAAGATCATACATGGGCTGATCATGGACACTGCTACTTATGTAGCAGAGGACTGCCTTATCTGACCTCAGTGGGAGGGGATCTGCTTGGTCCTGTGAAGGCTTGATGCCCCAGAAGAGGTGGATACTAGAGGGGTGAGGTGGGAATAGATAGGTGGATGTGGGAGCACCCTCTTAGAGGTGATGAGGAAGAGGAATGGGGTGAGAGGATCACGGAGGGGGACCAAGAAGGGGAATTACATTTGAAATTAAAATAAATAAAATAATTAATAATAAGAGGAAGAATTAACTTCCCTCAAATAGCATTTTAATTCAGCTCAGTTTTCTAGGTGTTTTCAACTCTCCTTACTTTCCACATTGCACTAAAACGTTTTTATTTTCCCCCAGGAATATCTCATTAGACAGCTAGAGTTCATGTCTTCCCTTTCCCTTGGCTCACCTGCATCAGCACACAGGCAATGTTTGAGCAACACTCAACAGAGGCAACTGTGACCCTCAATATGTGTTTCCGTTTTCATATTGCTGGTGAATTTCTCTAGGGAAAATGTGCTCAGAGGTGGACCTTTTAAACCCAAGGATATTTTCCAGTTCCCATGTAACTCAAATGACTATTTACCAATGGTGATTTTTTTTTTTTTTTTTAGTTACTCTTATCACTCTTAGACATGGGCTGTAAACAGTTTTATATTTTCACACAGAATTTTGTAATTCTGCATATTGGCACAATATGCAGAATTATAAGACAAAGTAGGAATAAGAAGCTGTTGTTGTAAGAAAGCTGAGTCCGCAAGCACAGACTCCAGTTGAGACACTCTTTGCTACAGGAATTTTAATTAGGGAAGACATTGGTTGGGAAGATGATGTTACTGTAGTGAGACATATTATTTTTAAGGTGCTATAACTAGCTACCTTATCTGGATAGGTGAATATGTACACAGAGATTTTTTTTAATTAAATAGCTATAATATTCTTAGTGGCCATATATTAGTAAAAAAAATAATCAGACAAATAAAATAGAGTATCGTTTGCTTACCTTTTCCAAACCAGGATAGAATATAATTATATAGGAATCATCATATGAAGTTCCTGAAAATACAGGTAGAAATAGATAATACATTCAGAACATACAAAAATTACTTTTTAAAATCCCTCCATTTTAATATCTATCATTCTATAGCACAAAAATATCTAAAGAAATCTTTTTATTTGAAAGAAAATAAATACAAATAATTAAGGCAATTCTAAAGTATGAGCAACAAAATTATTTGGGCCAGGACATAGCTCGTATTACCAAAATGAATAGGCTTAGCTGTCTGAGTAACCATGTTATGCATAATTCTTTTTTATATAAATCTCTGTGAGTATCTTAGGAATGTTTATTTTATCCAATTTACATGTCAATGATTTTCCCATTTTTTGCATAGTCAGTCAATTTATTTCTACGAAATTGAATTAAGTGGTGAAAGAAAATTCAATCAAGAAGTTTCCCCTCCAGCATTCTATCTTTCCCATAATGCATTGGAAACTTGTGAGATGAATTTTTTTTTTCATATGTAAGGTGGTAACAAGTATGAAATGTGTGTATCTACTTGGAATAAAATTCTATGAAGATACATAGTATATGACAGAGGATAGAGTCTAATAATTAATCATATTTGTCCTGCTGTCTACTTTAAGAATAGTGATTATTTTATGCCCAGTCCTTGATATTCAGTTTGTTCCATAGACCAACCTCATCCACACCACTTATACCTTGTAGAGCATCTGCTAGTTCAGGTCATGCCCTTCAGGTTTACATATTGACATTTAAGAAGCATTGTTCTAGTGGATAAAGGGGAACTAAAGAGTGGCTTTGATGAGAATTTCAAATAATTTGTAATATTCCTGAAGTTTAAGTAAAGCAGTGTTGTGATTTAGAACATCTGGGAATAACATAATCATTTGCCCCATTTGTCTATAATCTTAAATTTCAGGGAATAGTATTAGATTGTTTTAAATTCTACGCGTTATATTGGTTAAGAAGTTTCCAGCTGAAAGCAATAATAGGAAAGAAAAAAAAATGTGCTTAAGTAGTAAGTGAGCCCCAGCAGTACAGGTTAGGGCAGGCCTATGTGGACAGATTGCTTGGCTTTTTATTCTCCTAAATGGCTTCATGCAGAAGTCAGTACAAGGACCACAGTGAAGCTGACAGCTCTTGTAATAATAAAGTTATTTCCAGAGACCAGAAGTTTTTATCTTCTGAATAACAATTAAAAGAAAAGCAACTTACCCCACAGAATATTCCAACAAATTTCTTCTTGAAGTTAATTTTTAGAATGAAGTTACATGCTTCTCCCAGCCCAGGAATCACTATTCTAAGAACGATCTGAGGCAATGAGTGCAAAGGAGATGGAGGTCTTCCTTCTGTGGTTCTTGGATCATTCTCTTTCAGGGATCTTGAATGTTGGTCTAAGAAAAAATCCTGGAGCTGTTGGTGTGAGAATTCTTAGTAATGGAATTAACAGATTTTTGCAATGGGCGTGGTCCTGAGGATTTTGGAAGTCGGTAGTAGTACTAAGAGTTCTGGATATGCTTGGCTTTCAGACAAGGCAGGGAGTGGAACGAGTATGGTTAATCACAAAATGGGCCTATGAAGTAGGACCAATGCAACTGAGTTCTGTAGAAAAGATGGACTGATGAAAGCATGTGAGTAGCAACATGTTTGAGGCTGAAATTTACATTGAAATGAGAGAAAATAAAAATCACAAGTATTTCCTCTCTGTCCCATTAGTACAATGAAGTCAACTGCTCTATTCTTCTATGCGCTCTCAAACACAGTGAACTGAAACCTCTGTAAAGATAAACAGAGATTAATCTCTCATAATCTACAGATAATTAGTCAGAGCAATGAAAAAGGGAAACCACTACAATTACTAAATGAGTGGAGCATTTAGAAAGAATATTAAGATTGTTATAGCCACAAATCGACTTCATTGACTTTAAGATTACCAATAATAATAACTTTTATTCCAGTGCATCAAAAGGATTGGGACACTTAGGCTACTTTGTTTGGTTCCACACATTTATCCAATTGATCAGAGTATAAAATACAGCCAATGTTGATCCTGGGTCAGGTAATCTAACCTTAAGAGGAAACTGAGAACTAGCCTTGCCTAAGTCACATGAAATAGATGATGCAGCTTTATAGCTAACCAAGAAGTGCATCTTTTTTTTTTTTTTTTGAAGAGTTAAGCAGAAGAAAGTCTAAGATTCATAAGCTTATAATGAGGTAAAGCTTGAAAAGAGAGTTACAAACAAAAATGAGTTAGCACAACTGAAATGCTGAATGTCATTATAATATAGGTATTGCTATTAGGGATGCTTTGAAAACTAATTTTTCTATTGTCAGTCGATCAAGTCAACCTTTTACAGAAACTTATTATATGCTAATTGGAAGACAGAAGAGTACCTAAAAAAGGGTAATTAAAGATGTCATATGAATTTGAATTTGGGATCTGACATCAAAATGTGAATCGCACAAAAAACAAATGGTATACTGTCAAGGGGTTTTAAATACCCTAAAGAGAACAACGAATTCTGTACAATATTTCATGTCACCTAGATCCACAGGAACCCACAAAACTTTCTGTTATAAATATTCCAATTCTTTTTGTTCTGTTCTCTTCTTATGACTGACTTCTGATATTTGCTACTATCTTTACTTATTACTCATGTTAATTTTTGAAATTACAATATCATTTCTTCAGTTACTCCTTCCCTTTCCTCCCTCCAAACCCTTGATTCTTAATCAAATTCCTATCAAGAATTCATAATAAATGCACTTTAGTGGCCACTGTCAAAAGTAAAGTATTAAAGACCTCCATATTGTATAAGCTCCAATGAGAACAATATATTTTAAACTTATTATGTTTACATTAAATGTATAGCTAACTATATGTCTCCTAATAAACATCAGTTTGTTTTGTGCTCAACACTGTGCTAAGCATGTTATGATCAAAGAAGAAATTCTGTTTTTAAAGTTTGCATCATGTGGTAGCAATGCTACAAAGTGAAAATATAGCCAATAATATAAACACTAAAAATGCTAAAGTGTGCAGTTTCTGAGAGCTAGTGGCATATAAGGCTGCAATACTCAGGAAACAATTCATCAGAAAATAAAACCCAGCTTTCCTTACAACATTATGCACAATTGCATGGTGAGTTACCTAATAATAGTTTGCCTTTTCTCCATCCACACATCTTTATTTCGTATTGTTTATATAACCTAACAAGTTAATAAGCCCATGAAAATACTCACTGAATGATCACTTCATCCAGAGAGAATATGAGTGCCTGGTATATATGTTTATTTTGTAGGTAGATGTTTCCCCACCAACAGAATCATTGTTCATTTTCTCATAACTGAAGCAGTCAGTACAATGCAGCAGGAACTGATTGTTCACATTGGTAGTCTAATACGGACTAGCAATATTCTTCCCAACATGAAAGCAATTCCAGTAATGAACATCAAAAAGAGCAGATGATTAATTAGGAAGGAAGATGAACCATGAACTATTTAGAAAAATTACATTTACCTTCAGATAGGAATCTTACCTTCACACACACACACACACACACACACACACACACACACAAAACCAACATAATTCTACTTAAAATACTCTACTTAAAATATTCTGATAAACATTAACGGAAGAGTCTGTGCTGTTTTCACAAGCTGAATCCATGGCAGGAGACAGTTTCTTTACAGAAAATGATAGGCCTGCTGTGTGTGTTGTTAGTGTGATGGAAATGTGTCTGGTTCCCCCCCCCCCCCGTCTATGTAGGCACATCAGCATATTTCAGTGTTACGTGATGCTTCAACACCGTGTGATAAGCCCATCGTATTTGTACACATGAGCAATGTTACAGAAATGATGGATATAAATCAATGGAGAATGAATTAAACAAAAGCACAACAGGTGAACTAATCATTTAAATCCCTGGAATAGTTCCCTGAGAATTGTCCATCATTCACTGTTCTTTGCAATTTCAGTGAAATATTACAGTAAACATCGTATTTCCAAAGAATTTCAATTTTCCTTTACAAGTACATTTTATTGTGAAAAGAGCAATAGTTCACGGCATGTGAATAATAAAAATTCCTGACATCTCCATGCTGCCTTCTGGTTTTGTTCTGTATACAGATATGTGATTAGTTTGCATGAAATAAGAGAAAAATATCAAATTAACATGTACTATAATTCTCTAAAGTGTACTGCTGGGTTCCTAAATTTAGATATAACAGTAATAATCAGAGAGAGTAGATGAAAGTAAATATATAATTTTCAACAGATCTTGCACCTTGAGATCTACCCTTCTTGGACCTGGACATTTTATGTCACAGCATTTTAAAACTTTATTTAGTCATCAGAGGAGCATTAATTTTGCCATTTAGAAGTCATTGTTTTTCTTAAAGAGTGGATATTGGCTCCTCCTTCTAAACAGGTTTCAAAACTGAACATAGATAAAATGTCCTTCTCAGTTTGAAAACGATATGTGTAGCGCTCTGCTCCAGTTTTTTTTTTTTTCCTCTTCTGCCATCTTTTCTGATATTTCTAGGAACTAGGTTGCTTTGCTTGGCAGAATTAGATGAAAATTATGATAAAAATTGGGACTGAGAAGGTCAGCACTCAAAACCACTCTTCCAGGAAGACGTGATTTAGGTTCCTTTCTCTGCATGTGAAGTTTTTCTTTTTTTGTACAAAATTTTCTGAGATGCAACAAGGTGAACGTTCACCATTTGCTGATATTTTAAAGGAACTTTTAGTGGACATTTTTGCCTATGCTGGAAGGCCAAAGAATTTGCTTTTACAGTGTTCAAACAGAATCAATGCTTTTTTTTTTTTTTTTTCTTTTTCTGTGACAGATTTTAACGAGACATTTTTTGGGGTGTTTAAAAGTCTAGACAATATCATTAATGATCAAGTGTCCTTTAGTTTTTAAATCTGTTATATCTGTCTTCAGCTAGGAAGCCTATAAAATTTCACTGTAGGTATCAAAATGTAAGGTTAAGTAGACAATTTTATAGCACAAATATCAGACTATTTATTTCTGAGTTCAATATCTATAGCTATAAACATGAGCTTGATTAGATCCATAATCCATGAAACAGAGAGAGAGAGAGAGAGAGAGAGAGAGAGAGAGAGAGAGAGAGAGAATAGAAACTAATTAATGAAAGGCCCTGATAAGTTCAATTGTAAGTTTTCACAACCAAAATATTTTAAAAATGGGAGTCTTAGCTCTAGATCATAATGGTCTTCAGTGGTTAAGTATTGTGCTTCACTCAGTAACACTTCCATGGGAACCATACCCTACCCATAAGCCAATAAAAATCAGACAGATGTGTTTGGAGCATTTGTTGCTATTACCAAGAACCTATGTTTAGTTTTGTGCACCAAGTCTATATAGTTCACAATAATCTGTAACTCCAGTTTCAGGGTATTTGATACTGCCTTCTCACTTACAAGGACACCAGGCATGCACATGGTCCACAGACCTATATAAATGTGAAGTGTTCATGCACACAAGTTAAAATAAATATATCTAACTTAAAAAACAGTGAGTATTTCTTTGGTTTCTGAACCTTTACTTACATTTTTCAGCTCCAAATAAGAGGTTAGACATGATTCAGCAGCTAATAAGATATGATCTTTGAATTCTCTCAAGGTATTCAAGGATTTAACTTCCTTGGTTAGATTGTAAATCTTTGAGAAATGAGCTAACCTCAAGTCTTTTATTAAACTCTAAAGAGTACATGGCATATATGTTGGATGAGAGAATATGTATACTTTATCATGTAACAATTTAAAATGATCCTTAGTAACATTTATTCCAATGTCATAGACACATGACACAGTATTAAGTTTCTACTCTCTAATTATTACTTTCTGCTGCTCAATGTTTTATGGGCTATCTGTAGTAAATATGTGTATCCTATCCTACTATAGAGACTCAAATATGAAACAAATCTTACTAGTGTAGAAGTAGATCTTAACTAGATTTGAACAACTTTCTTCTGCTTTCAGCTATCAGTCTCCTAACAAAAATTGATACGTGATATACACATGCAGAAAAAGATGTAAGATAAACTGTAAAGCAAATGGGCACAATTTTTTCTGGTGATTTGGAAGTGACTTTGTTTTTTAGTCATTGTTGATGGCTTAGCTGCTCCACTTAACATGCTTTTGTGTTGCAGATTGTCATTACTATAAAATCACTGCAATTTCAGGCATGACCATGTTATTTCCATCCATTGCAGGTCTTTGCTGATATGGCATTATTAAATTAATACCTGATATAAACAATCATGTTTGTGCCTCCCAAGGAAGAAGGCTCTTGATGAACTTACCCAAATTAAAAGTAAATATAAACTGTAGATCAGTTCAATCCCCACGAAAAAGCTCGGGAATTTAGAGTGAGCTCATATGGCAAAAAATGCTGGTGATTTCCATACACAAGTCTTACACTTAGTTTAATGTAGATAAATATCATTAATCTCAATTCATAATGATATTTTGCATGTTGAACAATAACTCAGAGGTATGGTTGTCCCACACTTCAGGCTCAGGATAGGAAAACACAAGTCACTTTACAGTAATGATGATGAGATAATGTACCCAACAGTGATCTCATCAGTGACAAGGGCATTTCTAGAATTTAACTGCATAAATATGCATGGGGTGAATATTGAGAACAAATATTGCTTTTAATTAATAATGCTAAACAGTAGTGAATGAATTGAATGTGAGCACATTTAAACTTGAAAATATATTAGCTAAGTGAAACCAAGGGACTAAAGTTTACACAACTATAAACAAGAACTAGATGCCATGAATACAAATATCATGAATCTGAGTCTGTTACTAATCTATCACATTGCACATTAGAATAAGCCCAAATCAGAATCTAAACTATGGAATCTATAACATGCAAAGTTATGAGGAGAAGAAGCATGCATACAAATACTTACTACAAAATATTTTCATACTCAACAAAACTGGAAAACCTGGATGAAATGGACAAATTCCTAGACAGATAACAGGTACTAAAGTTAAATCAGGATGAGATTAATGGCCTAAACAGTCCTATATCACCTAAAGAAATAGAAGTTGTCATTAATAATCTCCCAACTAAAAAAAGCCCAGGACCAGATGGGTTTAGTG
>NC_034602.1:53538942-53548703 GCF_900095145.1 Mus pahari
GGGCCAAGTAGTGGGAATGGGTGCTTAGGGGAGCAGAGGCGGCGGGGGGGGGCAGGGGTATAGGGAACTTTCGGGATAGCATTTGAAATGTAAATAAAGAAAATAATAATAATAATAATAAATGTCAAAAAATAAAATAAAATTAATTGAAACCCCTCTTAAAAAAAGAAATGTAAATAAAGAAAATAATAATAAATAAAAAATGGAAAAAATATTTTCAATAACTCATTGTGAATTGGATATTAAACCATACAGTTTTCTTCTTAGGAGCAAGGCAGGGAAGATACATGAGTACCAGCCTTCAGTTTAACAAAAAGCAGAGGACTGACCCTGGTGCTGGAAAGGAAAGGTGTTAAAGACAAATGATTTCTCTCTCCTTGAGCAGGATGTGTTCTGCTTGAATAGAGGAAGAGATAGATTTGCTTCAAAACCATACCTTGGACAGACTTACTTAATGTTTCGAGTAGGAACTATTTTTTGCTCCCTAGAGACAGTACCCATTATCTGTCCCTACAAAAATGGGTTTGTCTTCTCAGACTACATTGTACCTGACCCTGTTCTTGGTTGTTCTACTGTTATCTAGAATCTGACTGAATACCTGGTGTGTGTTTGTTGTGCTGAACCTTAAAATGCTCTTCACTCATTCCCAGCTGGCACCTTTCTATGTTCATTCTGATATTTGTATAACATCCTAACTTTGTTTGTTTGTTTAGTTGGTTGGTTAGCTGTTTGGTTGGTTATCTGGTCAGTTTTGTTGATTGGCTTGATGAGTGTGTGTGTGTGTGTGTGTGTGTGTGTGTGTGTGTGTGTGTGTGTGTGTGTGTATGTGTGTGTGTGTGTGTGTTTAATTTTCTCCAGGCCATTTGCCTTGAGCCCCTGAATGCAAGAACACAGTCACAATATCTAACTGCAATTACATATGCCCACCCAGAACACCTTGCATAATCCAGTACATGAGGTTCAGAGTTCATTTGTAACAGTAGCCTTTGATACAACTCAGTAGCCTACTTTGAAATCACACAGCTTTGAAATTCTTCAAGTTTTTGTTTTTTCCCTTGTTCCATGCTTAAAGCCTAGACTGATTCACTTAGCCTCCTGACTTCAGATACCATGGGGATCACGATATCATGGGTATCATGGCTTCATCATTTATGTTCAGAGCCTTATAGTCAAACATGTAATATAAATATCTCATAAATATCACATCTTGAGCCTAACTTTGATATCCAAATCATAATCTCCAAAGAGGCAGAACTTAGTTTTCCAAGGCTAGTAGTTATGACAACAAAATGAAATGTTTCTGTGTTTCTTTTTTCATAGTTGTTTTTCTTTCCCTTTCTTTTTAAAGCAACTGATGCTGTAGCCTGAATTCCCTAGGTGGACCAGGATCACCCCAAACTTCTGGAGACCACCCTACTTCTGATTCTGTAGTGCTGATATAATAGGAATTTACAACTACACCCATTGGGGATCTTTATTCTTCAATAATACGATCAATCAGGAAATTTTTTAGAAAGAAAAGGAAGGAAACATACCCACGAGAATATAGAATAAAAACAAATTTAGCTAAAATTGTATTCAAAATACAACAATTAGCTGTTAGAATTTTTATAGGGATAAAAATATGTTTGGGTACTCTGATTTCTTCAAGTCTTGATTCAATGGTAATTGCTAGGTGAGCTTCCCTTGGCCATTTAAAAAGTATTAACATCTTTAGGTATCTCTTTAAAGCAAAGGAAATATTAGGTCTAACAAATTGAAAGGGTTAGTGTTTATTTATTAATTATGCACATCTCCAACTAGGAGGTAAGCATTATTAAGCATTTCTGCTAATTTCTCTCTTACCTTTTTAAATGCCAAAATAATACATGTATGAAATAATCTTCAAAAACATTTTAATAAATGCACAATTATTTTCTCCATAAAACTCAATGAGCATTTAGTCAGATGATTTTCGTGTTTTACTATAGAGCTAAGTTATAAAAGTTCCAGTTAAAGACTTCTGTTTTGTTTTTGTTGGTTTTGTTGTTGGTTCTGGTTGGGTGGTAGTAGTGGTAGTGATAGTGTTTTGTTTTGTTTTGTCTGTTTTGTTTTATTGTTGTGATTGATTAGTTTTCAATATAGATAAGGGAATAAGGTTAGACATAGAATGAATATATGATTATGTGATTGATGGTTAGGAAAGAAGAAACTGACAAAAGAAGAAAATAATCACTGAGTATTTGAACGCATAAGATATTTGTCCCGAGTGAGTCCTTATTTTGAAATGTTATTGACACTTAATATAAATATTCAATGTTATGATTTCTTCCCTAGAAACAATGGCTGTACTATGGTTGGCTAAGACAGGAAACTTGGAAGTTCTGAAATGAACAATATCAGCAGCAATTAAAATTCTATAGGCTTTGAGATATCACTTTGAGCAAAAATGTACTGTTTTCTTGAATACTTCTCCAGAAGAAAAATTTACAGAAATATGTTCATTTTACCCAATTAAAATTTCATTATATAAAGTATTTTAAATTAACATTTTCTTATTGTAGCATTGTGCATTTAAATAAAGCAGTACAAGCAATTATTCTTAGTACTTAATTATGCACATTCAATATAATTTTCTGCCTTGTCTTTAATGTATTTTCAGAAGGATGTCTTTTTTCAATTATTATGTACAATTATATGCCCAATAATGATAACTAAGAAGAAATGAACAAATTCCCGCATCCCCTAAAATTATTTAATGTCTTAATTTACCAAAATAAATCATGAGAAAATAGAATATAGCAGACCTATAATGCATAATGATAGAATAACAATAGTATCCCATAAATATTTATATATTGGTGGGTGTTGTTCAGTTTACTGGAATCTATTTTAAAGTTGAAGTTTAGCACTAATTTTTTAATTGCCATTTCTGCTATAATGTCTGTGTCAATCTGTCTTCCTCAAAGGAGTGTAGAGATGGAGACAATCATGTTCAATGAGATCTGCCAAGGTCAAAGAGAAGCAGAAATTAAATAATTGTACCATTGTGCAAGTATGATATACACAAATGGATAGACAGATAGAGGGAGAGGAGGATGCAAGAAGAATATAGCCCAGATAATCAAGGGGAGGCTGCCAGCAGAAACCTGCCTTCAGTAGAAGTAGATCTTGAGCATCCATGTTGTTCATTATTGTATTCTACTCCAGTTCATCAGGTTACTACAGCAACCTCAGACATGAGTTAATCAAAAAAAATAATTGCAATCTACAGTTCTTGAGGTTGTAAAGCCTAATATCAATGTACCTTATGATTTTGTTCAACCTGCCTTGTAGATAGATATCTGCCTTCTCATTGGATCCTCATGTGATAAGGGACCTGTACTCCTCTTTTTATTTAAAATATCATTGTATTTCTATTTATTTGATAAATACAAATTTTACACACACACACATTCACATAGTGGTTCAAAGTAATACCATAATGCTTCTCTAGAGAGTAAATGATTAAATTGTATCAAAAGAATATGTAACTCTTCATATATTTATTATTAAGTTGTAAAACCTTTAAAGCATAACTTTAAAGTTATATACTGTGATGGATTTTATATGCTTGGCCATGGGACTGGCATTATTAGGAAGTGTGGTCTTGTTGAAGTAGGTGTGTCATTATGGGCATTAACTTTAAGACCCTTGTCCTAGTTGCCTGGGAGTCAGTCTGCTCCCGGATTCCTGTGGATTAAAATGTACTAACAGTTCGTCCAGTGCAATGCCTGCATGGATGCTGCCTTGATGATAATGAACTGAACTTCTGAATCTGTAAGCTAACCCCAATTAAATGTTGTTCTTATGAGAGTTGTCTCTTTAAAGCAATGGAAACCCTAACTAAGGCGTATCCTATTTTTAAGTGGTCCTCGTGTTGTTGCAGAGATGACAATTTATTTCTGCTTCCTAAATGATCACTGTGCTGTGTAAGTACCACCTGTTCATTCTTTCACAACCTTACTAGCATCACAGTTGTAATCACTGCTTCTAACAGTTTGATAGTTTAGATTCCCCTTGAATTACACATCACCTAGTCTTTGTCTTTCTGTTTCTGGCTGATTTAGCATATTGTTTAGGTAATTACATACTGTTGAAATGTCAGAATTTCCTTCATCACAAAGGCTTAATTTCTACCACTGAAAGCCAAGTCCACCAGGTCAATAGTATAAATGGCAAAAAGACTAAAAAAAAACACCCAGAGGCCATAGGTGAGCTATAGACAGTGTTTCTACATTTAGCAATCTTACACTTATGATATTAACTCATTTCACATTGTATCTTTTATATGGGGTGAGTTAAAGATTTTATTTCATTCTCCATATATTGAAAACTATTCAATTTAAGCATTATTTCCATAAAACCTAACATTGGAGTTGTGACAGGAATTGTACTCAATCTTTAGATCAATTTGGAAATTTTGCATAATTGAACAATATTAATCCTTCTATTTCATAACTATGGCATATCATTCTTGTAGGGTTTTTCCAGTGCAGCAGTGTCTTTGCAACCAAGTGCCAAGAAACACCACAAAGCCACAGCATAAAATAATCCTCATGCAAATGATTTTTAGGGAGAAATATAGAATGACAGCCACCTCCAAACCAGAAGAGAAACAAAAGAGATCTGGATAAAGGGAAAGGCTTTTATAGTTTCCTTGGAGCATGGTTGATGAGCTACAGGAGAAGTGCAGTGCAGCTGGTTGGTTTCAGCCATTAACACTGAATAGGCAGCGGGCTGTGTGTTCCAAGTCTCAAGAGCTCTAGGTCAAGCCAAGGGCAGTGTGTTTTTCCCTGGTCCTTGTTTCTACAATTCTAATTTTTGCATCATCTTAAATTAATCTGTGTGTGTGTGTGTATGTGTGTGTGTGTGTGTGTGTGTGTGCATGCCTCTCTCTCCTTGTTTATTATAAGTGTGTATGTTAGTGTCTATGTGGTGTGTGGTAGTGTGTATATTTATGTTCAGATGCACATGTAAGTGTATTTGTAGTACATACAAATTCTCATATGTTCATATGAAGGTCAAAGGTCAATGTCATGTGTCTTTCTCCATAAATCCCCACCTTCCTTTTTGAGACACAGTCTCTCCTTGAACTTGGAGCTATGATTCAGCTAGACTGACTGGTGAACAAGTTCAGAGGATCCACTTGTCTCTGCTTTTGAATATCTGGATTACAGGCCTCCATTTTTCTAATTTATTAAATGTTACTATATTTTGTCATATTATTTTTCTGCATTTATCGATGGGATAATATACAGTATCTGTCCTATATTCAATTAATATAATATATCATATTCATTAATTTGTGTATGATTTCTTTCTATGGAGAACCAATCATGTGAATAATTCTTTTCAATTATTGACACAGCTTGCTGCTTTGTGGAAGATTTGTGTTTTCATTTGTATTTATAAGCACATTGTTTCATTTTGTAAGATGTATTTTCTCTAATGCTCTTTCTTACATGAACACTTATCTGAGAGGATCAATATCCTATTCTTACTATTTTATTTAATGTTAGCATCTCTACATAAATATCAGTCTCCAAATATAATACAATTGCTTATCAGGCTGTGGAACACAGTTCAGTAAATTGATTGAATTTATAACAAATATGGATACTTCATGAATTTGCCAGCAGTTCCAAAGATATGGTACCTTGAGACTTTAATACAACCATACTCCAGAGATCATTTCTCATTATGAAAGAACTAGGTGGGTCCAACTTTTTTCCATACATGCTCAATTATTTGTAAACATTTTTTTTATAAAACAGAAAATATTTTACATAATAGTTTATATAAAATATTTACTTCCTCACATTTTATGTTAATATTTTCTGCTTAAATGACAAGTAACTCTCTTTGTAAATCAGTTTTAAGAGACTCAGTAAATAATTAAGTTTTACCAAACTTAGAAAGTTCTATCATAGTTAATTTGGGGAGGTTAGGAATTCCAAATGTACAATTATAGAATTAAAAATAAATTTATACATTTTCACGTATTAGCAGTAAAATTTTATTTCCTGTCTTTATGATTTATGGAAAATTTGCAATGGGTTTCTTTGACAAGATTGATTTACAAGTAGTGATGTGACTTTTACATGTTTGACAAGGCTTCCATTGAAGACCTCCTGGTGGTGACCAGAACTCAAAATGTTCAGTATCAATGAAGGAAACTTCCATTCTGTGGAGCACTTTGAGGTTGTGTCTAGAATTTCTTTTATAAATCATATTATTTCTAAACTATAATTTATGACAGAATGAGTTCACACTTTTCTTAAGATATACTGTGTTTTATAAAATATGTTTTTTTTTCTTATTTGAAGAATGTGTAGTTGAATAATCCTAACTTTGTGTTTGTGTGGGCATACATAGAAGTATCTTTCAGGCTTGATTACTATAGCTTCTATTTACATTATCTGAAAATGACTATAAATTACAAGTGTAATTCAGCCAGTCTGAAATCCATTTTTCAGGTTGATAAGATGGTTCTTACAAACGTGATGAGAATACTGCATAAAATCTGATGTCCACACAGGTATCATTCATGTATGTATACATACACACAATAAATAAAGAAATCAATAATTGAAATTGTAAAGGATTAATCACAAAGTCCATTTTTCTCCATAATTTCCTTGATTCTTAAGGACAAGACTTCTTCAAACAAACATAGATTTGTATTGTTAATTTCAAGTCAGTAACTTAAAATATATAACAATCCTTTGATAACAAAAACAGGCCACACTACCAGGACCAGGTAGGCTGACTACAAACCTACTCTACTCTCTGCTCCCCCAAAGGTCATCCTCAAGTTACCACTAGGGATGCAACGGAACAGCAGCTGCAGCATCCACTCTCCCCTGTCCATGTCCATGTGAATCCCACAGAGCATCCCTCCTTGCTCTCCCCTACCCTCTTCATTGCTGTGTTCCATCTCCTGCTCATTCACAGGCCACATCTGACAGAAGACCTACTAGCCTGCTTGTATACCTCATTTATTCTTTCTGTTCACAAGCTAACCTTCAGGACTTCCCCTAGGGCGGCAACAGACCATCTCACCCTAGTATCCCATTATCCCAGCTTCCAATGCCAAGCGTTCCACATCAACATACAAACCAACAAGGACAGTAAAATGGGCAACACAGAGAGAACACATTCTCTGAAAATCCAGAGAGGTTGCAGAAATCAAGAAATAAATTTCTGACCCAACAAATACAAATTGAGAAATAAACACAAAGGCCTGCAGTCATCCCGAACACATACACTAGCATAAGAACACAATTAATAAGAGAGAGTGTAATAAGTCTGTAACAGAGTACAGCTATCCTACTGGAAATAAATAAATATCTTAAATAATTCCAGGAAAATACAAACAGATTAATGGGGGAAATGAATGAATCCTTTAAAGAAAGCCAAGAAACAAACAAGGAAACATTCAAGAAAATTAATAAGTCTGTTAAAGTCCTAAAACTTAAAATGAAATAAATAAAGAACACACAAGCTATGGGAATGCTAGAAAAAAAATAGGAATATAAACAGGAAAATAGAGGCAAGACTCACCAACAGAATACTAGAGTTGAAAGAGACAATCTAAGGCATTGAAGATAGAATAGAAGATATGGAGAAATCAATCAAAGAAAAAATTAAATATAAACGATTCTTTTCTTGACATTTTTATTAGATATTTTCTTTATTTACATTTCAACTGCTATTCCAAAAGTTCCCTATACCCTCCCTCTGCCCCTGCTTCCCAACCCACCCACTCCCACTTATTGTCCCTGGCATTCTCCTGTGCTGGGTCATATAAAGTTTGCAAGACCAAGGGGCCTCTCTTCCCAATGATGGCTCAGGGGATATTGGTTAGTTCATATTGTTGTTCCACCTATAGGGCTGCAACCCCCTTCAGCTCTTTAGGTACTTACTATAGTTCCTCCACTGGGGGCCCTGTGTTCCAACCAATAGCTGACTGTGAGCATCCACTTCTGTGTTTGCTAGGCACTGGCATAGCCTCACAAGAGGCCACTATATCAGGGTACCTTCAGCAGAATCTTTCTGGCATGTGCAATAGTATCTGGATTTGGTGACTGATGATGGGATGGATCCCCAGGTGGGGTAGTCTCTGGATAGTCTATCCTAAACAATTCTTGACACAAAAAATAAAGGAAATCTGGGTCAATATGAAAATAATAGTAGATGTCTCCAGACACGCCAGAAGAGGGCATCATATTTCACTATAGTTGATTGTGATCCACCCTGTGGTTGCTGGTATTTGAACTCAGAACCTTCAAAAGAGGAGTCAGTGCTCTTATTGGCTGAGCCACCTCTCCAGCCCTAACACTGGACCACCAAACAGGCAGCATACACCAGCTGATATGAGGCCCCCAACACACATACAATAGAGGACTTCCAGGTCAATGTTCATTCAGAGATGAAGCACCTAACCCTCAAGAGACTGGAGGCCCCAAAGAGTTTAGAGGTCAGGTGGGGTGGGGTGGTGGGGGCATCCACGTGGAGATGGGGGTGGGGAGGAGGTGTGGGATGTGGAGCAGTCAGATGGTGGATGGAGATTGGCAGAGAATGGAATATGGAGTGTAAAAGAAGAATTATAAATAAAATTAAATTTAAAAAATACATCAAAAGTTCAAAAAAGAAGAAGAGATAATAATACTAATCAAGGAAGGAGCATGTCGGCTCACAGGACCAGAAAATATTTTCAATGAAAACATAGAAAAAATTTTCATTACCTAAAGGAGTTGCCTATAAAGGTACAAGAAGCGTAAGAACACCAAATAGATTGGACCAGAAGGAAAATAGCCTTGCCACAAATAATCAATACATTAAACATACATAACAAAGAAAGAATATCAAAATCTGCAAGGGTAAAAGACCAAATAACCTACAAAGGCAGTTCCATTAGAACAACACCTGGCTCAGTGGAGACCCTAAAAGCGAGAGGGCCTTGGACAGATG
Source organism: Mus pahari (assembly GCF_900095145.1). Lineage (NCBI taxonomy): Eukaryota > Metazoa > Chordata > Mammalia > Rodentia > Muridae > Mus > Mus pahari. The sequence continues at coordinate 53,547,937 of NC_034602.1, forward strand.
TGCTGTAGACCCTAAGAGGCCAAAGAGGACAGATCAGATGACTAGACTCAGCAAAATTTTCAATCACCATAGATGTGCAAAATAAGATATTCCATGAAAAAGTCAAATTTAATCAATATCTTTCTGTAAATCCAGTAATGCAAAAGGGGAAAAATAAAACAAATAAACAAGCAAACAAAGCACAACAAAACAAAAGAAAAAACCTTCCAAACCAAGGAGGTTCACAATACCCATCAAAACTCAGGAAATAAATAATCTTACACCAGTGTCTTAGTCAGGGTTTCTGTTCCTGCACAAACATCATGATCAAGAAGCAAGTTGGAGAGGAAAGGGTTTATTTGTCTTACATTTCCATACTGCTTTTGATCACCAAAGGATTCAGGACTGGAACTCAAGCAGGTCAGAAAGCAGTAGCTGATGCAGAGGCCACAGAGGGATGTTCTTTACTGGCTTGCTTCCTCTGGCTTGCTCAGCCTGCTTTCTTATAGAATCCAAGACTACCAGCCCAGAGATGGTCCCACCCACAAGGGGCCTCTCCCCCTTGATCACTAATTGAGGAAATGAAGCACAGCTGGATCTCATGGGGGCATTTCCCCAACTAAAGTTCCTTTCTCTGTGTCAAGTTGACACAAAGCTAGCCAGTACAATTGACCCCTTGTCAACTTGACACACAAACACATCACTAGTAAGCCTTAACCCTTAGTTTCTTATTCATGTCCAAGATCTAAACAACTTTAAAAGTTCCACAGTCTTTAAAAATTCTTAAA
>NC_034602.1:53549813-53555162 GCF_900095145.1 Mus pahari
TTATCAGTGAGTGCATATCTAGTGACTTCTTTTGTGATTGGATTACCTCACTAAAGATGATATCCTCTAGATACATCCATTTGCCCAAGACAAGGACACCCACTGTTATAAAAGAAACATGATAACATATTAAATCACATATTGACCCTCATACACTGACAGTGGGAGGCTTCAACATTCCAGTCTCACCAATGAAATATCAAAGGTCATCCAAACAGAAAGTAAACGAAGAAATGCTTGTGCTAACTGAAGTTATAAACCACCAAATGAACCTAAAAGGTATTATACAAAGTTCCACCCAAACACAAAAGAATATACCTTTTTCTCAGTATCTCACAGAACTTTCTCAAATTTCCAGATACTTGGTCGCAAAAGAAGTCGCAGTAAATACAAGAAAGCTGAAATATCTCTCTGCAGCCTAAAAGACCACCTTGGATTAAACAACAGACCCAAAAGGAAGCTAACAAACACATAGAAACTGAACAACTCACTCCTGAGTAAAAAATGGGTCCAGACAGAAAGCAAATCTCCAAACACAGATGTCTCGAGGAAAGAAATTAAAGACTTTCTAGAATTCAATAAAAATAAATAAATAACAAACATATGGGACATAATGAAAGCAATGCTAAGAGGCGAGTTCATAACACAAAATGCCTACCTAAACGTGATTAGATATTTCTCATATTAGCAAAATGACAACACACCAAAAGCCTCTAGAAACAAAAAGAAGGAAGCACACCAGAGAGGGAACAGAGTGCAATCAATAACCAAATTATGGGCTGAACTCAATAGAATAAAAACCAAGAGAACAATATAAAGAATCAGTGAAACCAAGAGTTGGATTTTTGAGAAAGTCAACAAGATAGACAAACTATTATCTATACTAACTATAACCTACTTAGATCAAAACCCCCAAATCCTCAGACTAGAGAGATGGCTTAGCTGTTAAGACCACCAGTGAAGTTAATATTCAAAATCAGGTGATTTGGGGGGGATTTTACATAATAAAATATGCAACGTTGGCTAAACAGAAATAGGGTGAAATGATATAATTTATTTACCCCTTGCTAAGCAATAAGAAATATAACACTATATCAGGGACCCTGCACATGCCAGCAAGATTCTGCTGAACAAACCCTGATATAGCGGCCTCTTGTGAGGCTATGCCAGTGCCTGGCAAACACAGAAGTGGATGCTCACAGTCAGATATTGGATGGAACACAGGGCCCCCAATGGAGGAGCTAGAGAAAGTACCCAAGGAGNTGNAGGGGGCTGCAACCCTGTAGGTGNAACAACAATATGAANTAACCAGTACCCCCTGAGCTNGNGTCTCTAGCTGCATATGTANCAGAAGATGGCCTAATCNGCCATCATTGGGAAGAGAGGCCCCTTGGTCTTGTAAACTTTATATGACCCAGCACAGGGGAAGGCCAGGGCCAAGTAGTGTGAGTGGGTTGGTAGGGGAGCAGGGGCCGGGGTAGGGTATAGGGAACTTTTGGGATAGCATTTGAAATGTAAATAAAGAAAATAATAATAAATAAAAAAGAAAGAAATATAACACTAACAATATTATACTAAATAAAATTTGGTAATTGTTGTTAGTATAGGATTATTAGAGAGAATGATGGTAACCATGTTCAACCATGAACTTGATATCAGTTCATCTAATAATGACGAGATTTAGTGAAAAACCAACTAGTAGCAAATGTTCCATTTTTTTTTTCAATACACGGCAGCTATTCATATATGAAATAAAGTCTAAATTCTAATTATGAAGAAAATATAAATGCTGTGAAGGTCAATACCAAATGAGTCAAACAAAATCCATCTGTAGATTAGTTGTGATCATCTAAATTCTAGTTTGGAACCTCTGATAATTAAACATACTAAGGTTTGTTAGAGGCAAACATAGCACAAGGAGATAAAAACTCAGTATAGTATTTGGTCTTCTCATTATTGTGACCAAAGGCCTGACCAAAAGAAAGAAAGAAAGAAAGAAAGAAAGAAAGAAAGAAAGAAAGAAAGAAAGAAAGAAAGAAAGAAAGAAAGAAAGAAAATTAAAAGAAAACTGATCTTTGATTTGTAGTTCAGAGCAATGGATTCAGTCACAGTGGGAAATGCACATTTGCAGGAGCAGGTTGGATTATGATGACAACAAAGAAGGAAAGAGAATATTGATCCATATATGGCCTGGGATCTCAGGAAAACTAATGATGTTAGTATATTTAGGATTGGTTTTTCTCCTTGGATAAGCCTCTCTGAAAAGCCTCTCAATGATGTGTTCAGACATGTATCTCTCAGGTAATTCTGAATCCAGACAATTGACCAAAATGACCATCAAATATTGATGCCCAAATATATCACTTTTTAGACGGAAACTGTCAGAAGTAAGATAAAACAGCAAAATGTTTCTGAGCTAACATATTCATTTACTACACTATATTGAGTTTGGGTTTTGTTTTTTGTGGTTTTTTTTTTTTTTTTGCATGCCTTCTAAACTTATGGTGTTATTTTAAACATAAAATACAGTCAATAAAAAAGGATCGTCTATATAAACACATAACACATAAATAAATGATTTGAGAATATGCATTATGTCAATGTGCAGAACATTAAAATATATAAATTTACATACAACACTAGATTTCTAAGGTTTTGAGATTATGAATTACATTTTGGTTACCTAATGAACTTGCATGATTTTTTATAACATAAGCTCAGAATTTTATGATAAGGGCCATAGGTAATGTCATAATTTAGGCTATTCTAGTTTTCCCCCGATTCTTAATAATAGCATTTGTTACATTTTAGCAAGTAACACCTATAATCTTTTCTATGTAGGGATGGCATGAATCTGGGCTTATCAAACAAAAGTGATGTACTTCATTAGCTATTAAGTAAAAAGATGTAGCATATAGCCTCATCCCAGAAACAAAAATGAATTTGTAAACTTTAGACACCAAAACCTTTCCTTTTCAAAAGCTGCATTCTATGTAATGAGTTTTCTTCCTTTAGCTGAATTTCATATAAAATTATGAAAACTTTAGATCCAGAAATTCAGATGCAAGCTTGAAAATATGAGATCCAGAATTCCAACCTGCACATGTAGAGGTCCATTCTTTATATTCTGTAAGATATTTAAAGACTAGGAAATGCTGAGATACAGTCATACTTCCAAAATGAATAATTCATATGTATCCACCATGAAAATGAGTAGGGAAAAATTGGACTCCTCAATATTTAATATATATAGCAGGGCAATTCTTACCTCTGAAGTTCTCAGTTCCTGAGAATGAATCTAAACTGACCTATCACCATTCCCTCTAAGAATTCCAGATGAATGGACACCTTCTTCCTATAGCCAGATATGTTCTAATTAATTGTGATGCACAATAAATGAATATTGGGAAATAAAATACCAATAAAGAGTGATCAAGAGAAACAAAATGAATAATTGAAAGGTGATGAAAGATAGAAAAGAAAAAGAGGTCCAAAAGGAAATATATGTATATATTATGTACATTATATTTAAATGATTGAATATATATAAATATTATATAAATCTCAAGTTAAAGTTGAGTAATATTGCATTTGGTAAGAAATTCTGAAGATTTCACTATATTATCACTCTTGGGCATATACCCAAAAGATTCATCACCATGCCACAGGGGCAAGTGTTCCACTATATTCATAGTGGCCTTATTTGTAATAGTCAGAAGCTAGAAGGAACCCAGATGTTCCACAACAGAAGGATGGACACAGAAAATTCAATTCATTTACACTACACGGCTATTAAGAACAAGGATATTATGAGATTTGCAGTCAAATGGATAGAACTAGAATATATTATCCTGAGTGAGGTAACTCATACCCAAAAGGACATGCATGATATATACTCATGAATAAGTGGATATTAGCCAAAAAAAAGTATGGAATACACAGGATACAGTCTACAGAACTCAAGAAGGTTAGCAAGCCAAAGGACCCAAGTGAGGATGTTTCTATCCCGCTTTGGAGGGAGAAGAAAGCAAACACTAACGGGGGTAGTGAAGGAGGGGACCTGGATAGGTAAGGGGTTAGGGAGGGGAATAGGTGAACAGGATCAGGCATTGGGGCACTGGGGAGAACAAGACTGAAGCCCTGGGGGCCAGCAGAAAGAATAGAAACAGGCACCCTCAGGAGATAGGAGGTGGGGGGACATTTCAGAATATACCAGAGACCTAAGAGGTAAGAGACTCTCAGGACTCAAAGGGAGGGAGGGAATGTAGATGAAATGCCCTACAGTGGAGAGAGACAACTTGTAGAGACAACCTGCAGTAGAAAGACAGGACATCAAGTGGAGCGATGGGGTTGTCATTCAACAGTCAAAATTTAGACCTAGAATTGTTCCTATCTGAAAGATCTGCAGGGTCAAAAATGGAGAGGAGCCTGAGGGAAAGGAGATCCAGTGACAGGCTAAATTGGAATCGAACTCAAGGGGAGGCCCCAAGACCAGGCACTATTACTGATCCTATGGTGTGCTTATAAACAGGAGCCCAGCATGACTGCCCTGTGAAAGGTCCAACAAGCAACCGAAGGAGTCAGATGCATTTATTTACACTCAACCAGTGGACAGAAGCTGGTGAGCCCTGTGATTGAATTAGGGAGAAGCAGGATGAAGCTAAGGACTAGGGTGACCCTATAGAAAGACCAGCAGTCTCAACTCACCTGGACTCCTGAGATTGTTCTGACACTGGTTCACCAACCAGGCAGCATACACTAGCTGATATGAGGCTACCAACATATATACAGCAGAGAAATGATGGATCTTGGCTCAGTGAGAGAAGATGCACCTAACTCTGAAGATACTTGAGATCCCACGGAGTGGGAGGTCTGCTGGTGTGGAGGTGAGGGGTGGGGACATCCTCTTGTAGACAGGGATCAGGAGAGGAGGTATGAGATGTAGAACAGTTAGAGGTGGGCAGGGTGGGGGCTTAAAGACTATACTGTAAAAAAAAAAAGAGTAAATAATTTAAAAAGTGGATTTTTATTTATTCGTTGAGAATTTTATACAATGGATTTTTACCATTATTCACACCCCTTCGCCAAACTCCTCATAGATCCACCATACCCCAAAAGTACCCACTCAACTATAAGTGGTCCTCCTCTTCTACTTCTCTTCCTCTTCCTTTTCTTCTTCCTCCTCCTCTTCTTCCTCCTCTTCTTCCTCTTTCTCCTTCTCCTTTTCCCCTTCTCCTCTTTCTCCTTCTCCTCCTCCTTCTCTGCTTCTTCCTCCACCTCCTCCTTCTGCTGCTCCTCCTCCTTCTTCTTTCATCTCCTTCTTTTTCTCTTCCTCCTCCTCCTCCTCCT
>NC_034602.1:53555316-53582294 GCF_900095145.1 Mus pahari
TTCTTCTTCTTCTTCTTCTTCTTCTTCATCTTCTTCTTCTTCTGACTTGAGGTTAAATTGTATTTCCAAATTAATTTTAGTTATGGCACCTACTCTAGAGTGGTTAATAAACAAGGAATCAAAACATTCAAGAAAACTGACTCTTGCTTCCCTTGCAGCTATCAGATAACAATAGTTCATTAGCTAGGAGTGGGACTTCTTGCCTCCCTCCCATACACATGCTGAGATTTGGATTTAATTAGGCTTTGTGCATACTGTTATAATCACTTTAAGTTTATACATTCAATTTTCCTATTCTTCTCAAAAGATATAGTTACCCACTGCCTTTTACTCTTACAATCTTTCTCACTGCTTGTCTAAAATAATCTCTGGGTCGAGATGGAAAAGGTATGCCATGAGCCTAAAATTTAGAGCCACACACTTCCCATATCTTATTTTCTGCACTTTGACCAGTTAGTTGAGGCTCTCCCTGTGAACTGGCATCTAGTAAATGAGCAGAATTCTTTGATAGTAGCTGATGGATACACTAGTTGTTACAGTATTTGGGTATTACAATAAATCCTTAGGGATTTGATACTATATATTTTCCTCAAGATAATAGTAATAGATTCTCTTCTAGAAATTATAACTTATCTAACCATAGGTTCTTGACTCCCTTAACAGTTCAAGTATGGGTTCCATAAGAATGGAAGTTATTAGACAAAGTTAGAAAATGGTGGTACTCCCATAACATTCAGGTCTCTAAAGTACCTGTGGATGTTATCTTGTCAGGGCAGTCATTGTTGTAGATTACAAGGTTTCCATTTCAGTAAGGTTGACAATTGTTTCTCTCCCTTGGTTATATTCATAGCAGCTTTCAATACAATAAAATTAATCTAGTAGGCTTGAATCTTCCACATGAATACCAGCTCGATATCATAATTTTCTATGACTTAGGTAGATGGTGTCATCACCAAAAGGATCTTAGTATCAATTTCTGGGAAGTAATTGAGAGCACAGACAGTAAAACATTTGCAGGTCTATTGGACTCCATGGACAAACCACTCAAATGAAATTAAATAGTGCTACTTACTATAAATGTGTAAACATGTTAATGAATGTTAGCATTGAGAGTATACATTATGTCATGTCCAGGTCATCATAATATATAATATTGTGTACAACTCTAAAGCTGGATTTCTATTTAGGTAGGTGCTATGGATTTTATTCTCTAGCATGTGATATTTAGTTCTGGTATTCCACTACCCATAATAGGGTATGTGGTCCTCATTCTGTTTAAGGAGTGAGCTATTCTGGTGTTGATTTTATATGCCATCCATAAATTTCATCGGAATTTTGGGCTCCAAAGTTTAAGCAAACCATAGTGTTTGTTGATGAAAAGATAACTTTGTTCTTAAATTAAAAATAAATAAATAAATAAACTCACATTCTCACTTAGGATTATTTGCCAAACATTATAAAAAATACTATGTACTTCCAGTCTGAAAATGGCAGAACCATGTTACTGTGTGAGAATAGAGCCCAGTGTGCATGCTTCTTCCCAGGAAAGAGGCAGATACATTAGCCATGCTGGTTTCTAGTTCTCCCGTTATGAAAAGAGCTCAGTGCTCTATCAAGGTTAGATTATTTGAAAATCCTCTGTGAGGATTTTCAAAACATGTGTCTAAAACAGAGCTGTTTATTGTGATGGTGCTTTAAAATGCCATGATAATGTGTTGAATGTAAAGCCTAATACTGGGAGTGAAGAACTGAAAAGTAGTTTGATGAGATTAAATATTTCAAGGTTCACCATTTCTTTGTCTAAAGATGGCAATCAGCACATTGTCCACATCTTCAGAGGTTTTATAAGTGATTTCTTGAGACTTTCCAATAAAAAACTTGATATAATACTGACCTCCAATTACACTTCCAATTGTGTGTTTTTTAATTACATGGATTGTCTTTGTATAGTTTACTATATTGATGGAATAATACAATATTCAGTATCCTCCATACAGAAGGCATATCAAAATGTTTCCCTTTTAAAAATATACTAAAGTCTGTAGCCTAATAACATTCACAGAACTGTGCACTGTTGAAGGAAATGTGAAAATCTGAAAAGCAAAATTTAGCAATATTCTAAACGGAGTTCAAAAAAATAGTCTTCTCTTCTATAGTTCTTCTGTAAGTGGAGAAGGGGCTAGGAAACAGATAGCTTATAGTAAAGTATACATTCACTTATAGATAAAATATGAAGAACATAAGTACAAATTTATGAATATATGAGAAACTTAGAACTGAAGTATAACAAGCACTCTCTAAAAACTGTATTTATTGTGCAAAAACTGTGATGAACATGGAAATGGTATATGACTCAGTTGGTAAAATGCCTGCTTCTGTTCATTGGTTTGACTCCCAATAACCACACACACACACACACACACACACACACACACACACACACACACACCATAGTAATGCATTGGTTATTTTCCCTTTTTATCCCAGTTTTTGACAGACAGTACTACATCTAAGCCTGACCCATGCTGTGATCATTAAATTCACAGAATGTGACAACTCTGAGTGTAGAGATAGGGACAATCCATGGTCAGTGTCACTTCTTAACACTTGTCATCCCCATTCTGATTTCTAATACCTGGTCAAGAAGTAGAGGTGGAGATAGCCTATGTCACTTTATATCTTATATTTTCTGGTAGCTAAACATTCAAAATACGTTTTTCTTATGTAAAGTACCTTTCTCTAACTAGAGATGATTGAAATGTCTAAGTATTCACTTCCTCCTACAGTTCTAGTTCACGGAGTACAGATGACATTTCACCTACCATGTCATCTCAGAGCTCTGTTCTTGAACATCTTGAGGCTTTCTGAGAAAACAGTTATCCTCAGAGAATTAATGGATCATGTCTCCTGAAACTTAAGCATGGAATAGCTCATTGTGATACACCATAAATGTGTTAGAAACAGAAAGGATCTATAAGAATAAAGAGGTAAGAGAACATATAAAGTATTTATATGAATCAGTAAGACAAATCACTACCAACACAATTTTGGTAAGTCTATGTCTGGCAAGGAATCTGACAGATGAGGCAACAAGTCTGAACAACATAACACCTCTGAATGCTAGCACACTCATAAACCAATAATATATAGGCATATCCATTACTAAGGAGATTAAAGGCACTTATTTATCTATTAACAAAGATGTTCTGGCACATCATAGACATACATCTCCCATAATAGCAAGAACTTGACACTTCCTATTTCACTGGACCTCTATAAATTTTTCACTTATCAGGTTTTATTTACCTCAATTGGTATTTCAAGTCACTGAAGCCCAATTATGGAGGGATAGAAACAAGGGCCCTGGGCCTCAAATGTAATAAAATTCCTTTAAACTACATTATAAGCAGTAAAACAGCAGCAAAAAACACACCCACTCTGACCACAGGCAACTAATCATCCTTGAGGATAATGAGATTTATCCATGAACTTTATCTGTCTAAATAAAGCAATGTTCGGTAAATAAGTACTGGGAATTAGCAAGTATTCTATGGCAAGAAAAACAACTTAGATTGATATGCCTCCTTGTTCCACACATGAATCTTCAGTCATTCTCTTTTGCAATGGTATCCACTTTGCTAGTCTATTTTCTAGAAAATATTATTTTCAATGCCTTCCTCTACTTTAAACAGTGTGATGCTTTGGATGGCTAATGTATTTAAGTAACTATTGAACCCCTAATAAGGTAAAGACATGATGGAGGAAATTTGATGCAGTGAGACGACTTGTGGTTCATAGTGACACCTTGGATCCTGCTCATTCTTGGCTTCTATACAGAGCTGAGATGTGAGCTAGCAGCTTCCTGCTCTGACCACTAGTCGTCAGGCACCACTGGTATTATGGACAAAAGCAAAGCTGGAACCATAAGTTGAAATAAATCAAGTTTATTATTATCTCAATGTTTTATTAGAATAAAAGAAAAATAACAAAAACAAGGAACCAAAGATAAAATAGTTCAATTCTGACTTCAGTTTCACCTATCTTCTTTCAGTTTCACGTATCTTGTTAGAATACTTCTGTTAAAACCGATCATAATGAGAGGAAGAAACTAATGGTTTCACTGAGTTCATTTCGTGTTGTTCATCTACTGCTGGGCACGGGCCCTGCCTGAAGAGTGGTTTGTATCCCCATGGCCTAGTCGGCCATCATTGGGAAGAGAGGCCCCTTGGTCTTGCAAACTTTATATGCCCCAGCACAGGGGAAAGCCAGAGCCAAGAATTGGGAGTGGGTGGGTAGGGGAGCAGGGCGGGGGGAGGGTATAGGGAACTTTCAGGATAGCATTTGAAAAGTAAATAAAGAAAATATCTAATCTAAAAAAAAAAAGACTCTTTTGGTAAGAACTAATATTTTTTATTTGCAAGTGGTTATCAATTGGAGATAGCTTCTGAATTAGGAAGGGAGTTGTATCTCCTCCTCTTATCACCGGGACCCCTAGTTGGTGCAGAGCTATATAGGCCCTGTGCATGCTGCCATAGTTTCTCTGAATGTGTGTGTGTGTGTGTGTGTGTGTGTGTGTGTGTGTGTGTGTGATTCATGCTTTTACTTCGAATCTTTCTTCTATTCCTTTTTTGTTCCCATTCTTTGTTTTCACTTGAAAACAGTGTGTGTGTGTGTGTGTGTGTGTGTGTGTGTGTGTGTGTGTGTGTGTGTGTATGTGTGTGTTTGTTGTATCCCTCCAGTGAGACTCTCTTGGACAGAACTAAGTTTTTTTTTTTTCATTTCCAAGTCCATATCAATTGGAGATACCTTCTGAATTAGAGATGAGAGCTTGCATCTACTTCTCTAAGCAGTAGAACACTATCCTGTGCAGACGTGTGTGTGTGTGTGTGTGTGTGTGTGAGAGAGAGAGAGAGAGAGAGAGAGAGAGAGAGAATTTTTCCTTTCAGACAGATAGATAAAAACATACAGTTGCAAGGCTGAGGTGAGGAACATCTGGGAGTAGAGGGGAGGAATATCATCAACATATTGAATGAAAAACTTTTAATAAAAAGAATTAAAAATAGTAATTTAAACTTTAAAAATAAATAAAACCTGAGCTGGCAGCATACTTTCTTTAGATAAAATGTCTATCAAAGAGTCATGTGTAAAAGTCTATGATACTCACATAGTATTATTGCAAGCTTATGGGATATCTAAGAAAGAATATCTGAAAGAAGTTAAGTCAATGGTAGGGATGTATTTGAAAGGGTTCTCAGGACTCTGGTCTCATAGTCTTGCTATTTCCTGGAAGACAAGGATAAAGAGCCCTCCCAGTATGCACCTCCTCTATTTTATAATGCCTGCCCATAGGTCCAAAGGCAAGAGAGCCAAAGAAAGTGGACTAAATTCTCCAGAACTATGAGCCAAAATGAGACTTTTCTCTTTTAAAATGTTTATTATTTTTAGATATTTTTACTACAATGATAAAGATTGGTCACTTAGAATTTCTATAGCTGAACAATAAAGTACTGATCCTGATGCTCAAAGATTTCTAGTTTCATTACAAAACAATGGCATAAAAATTTGCCAAGGCCGGGCGTGGTGGCGCACGCCTTTAATCCCAGCACTTGGGAGGCAGAGGCAGGCAGATTTCTGAGTTCGAGGCCAGCCTGGTCTACATAGTGAGTTCCAGGACAGCCAGGACTACACAGAGAAACCCTGTCTCGAAAAAAAAAAAAAAAAAAATTGCCAAGATAACATGATCCTTCGATATCATCCTCTCTTATTCCTTAGTGATTTAGAACATTCATTATGGAATTATATATCATAGGTAATAATGAAGGCACAGAAATTGATATGTATGAAGTCAAATATGACCATATAATTTCCAAAAAAATCTCCAGAAACCAGGAGAAAATTATGGCAAATACCTTCAGAAGTAATGGGTTCTTGAAATGTCTTAAATTCAGATTTCTAGCCTAAAGAGACTTCGAAATTGTTGTTTGCCTGCATGTTTTATGATATTCTATGTATTGTGGTATCTCAATATTACTCAGGTTAACACTCTCGATTTTATTATTAAAGTTTGTATTAGCCTAATTTTATTCTGAATTTTAAAAGAAATGAATCATCATTATTTTGATATGCTTGTTAAATATTTTGAAGTTGAACTCTTTGGTAAGTATTCAGATAAGTCATAAGCTCAATGAAAAACAGACATTCTCCTCTACTGAAAATGATTTAAGTGAAAAAAATTTACAAAGATGATAACACACACATACACAAAAATACGTTGACACACCAAGGACTATAAATTGTTAAATGATGATTCTATTCCCCAATGTAGAAAAGAAAATCAGGTCATTAAAATTGATTGAGAACTGTCAATGAGATATAAATGCCACTAAAACAAAGTTAGCATCTCTTAGAGCCAAAGTCATATTCAGAGACACAATTGTAGGAACAGAAATTGCTCTGATTTTTAGGACTGTTCTACTAGCTGATCCTAGCCAGAAACCAGAGGGCAATGAGTTCCCGGTGATGTAGTCTGTAATGGTCAGCCATTCAGGACCCAGAGCAAGACAGAAGGGCAGAGAAAGAACCCAAGGGCACAGGGAGAGCACCGAGAGTCAAGGTTCAGTGGGACACATTGGACCATAAATAACAAGCTGCCAGTTTAAATGGCTTAAACCATTTATAAGGGGAAAGGCTGAGTGTAGAAAATTTCAGTCAGTTTAACTTCTTAGTATTACCAAAGCACTAGTTAGACTTCTTTACAGCAGTCCGTGGTTTTTGCATAATCACAGAAGACCTACATTGCCAAACACCTCATCATGCAGGGGAATTCAATGCCTAAAGGAGTTAGAAAATCAGAGAGCTTTCTCTTCCTAGTTCTTTCTCTTTGCTGAGTCTGGTCATTTTTCCTATAAGATCAGTTTCTGTTAGCTAGATATGAGTCGCGTTACTACCACTAATCCTATAACTCGTAAGATAAAATGAGTGTATCATTATTATCTCAAGCTAATTGCTCATAGCCTGGATCAGATACACTATCTTTGGAAATAATCCCTCCTCTCTGATAACAGGACATAAAGAGCATGAAAGGGATGTGCTCTCTTGTTTCCAAGGCCTCAAGATCAAAATATGAATCTGCACTCCAAGGCAGGACAGCATCCTGAACTCCTCTCAATTGACAACTCTGGTTTTACACTTTTATTGTAACCTCAATTCAACCAACCAAGCTATAGTCCTACCTCTATGCCTATGGGCTTCAGCAATCACTGAACTTCTCCTAACTTATCGTTCATCATGGTATACTTTCAGAATGTTATTAACAATCTGGTCATGATTATGACACATAAACAAGCTGGGATATAAGGCGACATGACAGGTTTTACCAAATGCTAGAGATTTAGATCAAGAATTATTTCTCATTAAAAAAAAATTAATGTTTGCAATAGCATGAAAACTGTTGTAAAGGAAGTATCAGAAATGTCAATTTTAGTCTTTATTTCCTTGTGCTTTGCAATGCAGTCTTTTTTGTTTGTTTGTTTGTTTTTGTTTTGTTTTGTTTTGTTTTTTTCGAGACAGGGTTTCTCTGTATAGCCCTGGCTGTCCTGGAACTCACTTTGTAGACCACGCTGGCCTTGAACTCAGAAATCCGCCTGCCTCTGCTTCCCGAGTGCTGGGATTAAAGGTGTGTGTCATCAGGTCCAGCAATGCAGTCTTATATAGTATGCATGTAGTCTCATATGTTTTCAAACACTGTGCCTTCATCTGTTAGACCATCAAATTTATAAGTACTCAGTTGAATGGATTAAACATATTTTTTGGATGTTAATAACACCTCATCTTGAAACTGAAAAAAATTATAGTTTTCCCCTATTTCATTTGATGACTAGCAATAAACTAGTGGCTCATGACTGTTTCAGGAAGTATTGGCTCAATAGGCAGTTTGGGTTTATTTATGTATTATGAGCCAGTCCTCTGACACTATCTGCTTGTGTTTTTGGATGAAGACCATAGTTTAATGTAAAAGAAGTAGACAGATTCCTATATTTTAAAAATTCTATACTCATAGTTCCCATTATTTTCCCATATCTCTCAAATTTTACACATTCACAGTTGTCAAATTTAAACCTTTCGTTTCACATGCAAAAATATCACTTTAACATTTTCATCCTGTGTGAAAGTTAACCTTAGAAGATTTTTTTAATTGACTTATATAGGTACACCTTGCATTTTTAAAGATTAGCTCAAAAGTTCAGAATAACCATGATCAAACTCACAGACCATATGAAGCTGAACAAAAAGGAAAGCCCAAGTATGGATGCTTAAATCCCACTTAGAAGGTGGGCAGGGAAATAATCACAGGAGTCAGAGAGAGGGAAGGACCTGAGTAGTGGAAAAACAGGAGTTAGGATCAGGTATAGGGGAAGAGAGGAGAAAAGCGAGAGGACCAGGAGAATGAACAGAACTATGAAGCAGTATGGGGTGGGAAAGTCCACAGATGTGGGAGGCTCCCAGGACCCAACGGGGAAAACATTCGCTAAAGTGTCTAATGGCAGGGAGATGAGACTACCTCCAGTAGATAGACATGGCCCCCAGTTGAGGGATTGGATCACCCACTCATCTCAAAATATTTAACCCAGAATTGTCCCTGCCTAAAGGAAGTGAAGGGAGAAAAAAAAAAAAAACTGGAGCAGAAACTGAAGGAGAGGCCATCCAGAGACTGCCTCATCTTGGGATCCATCCCATGCTCAGAAAACAAAGCCTGACACTATTGTTGATGCCAAGATGTGCTTGCAGACTGGAGTTTGAATGGCTGTCCTCTGAGGCTCTGATAGCACCTGACTGAGACAGATGCAGACACTAACAACCAGCCATCGGATTGAGCCCAGTGGCCCCCATGGGAGAGTTAGGGGAAGGACTGAAGTAGCTAAAGGGAACTGCAACTCCATAGGAAGAAAATCAGCATCAACTAACCAGACACCTCAGAGCTCCCAGGGAATAAGCCACCAACCAAAAAGTCCACATAGGCTGGTCCTGTTGCTCCGATTACATCTGAAGCAGAGGACTTCTTTGTCTGACCTCAATGGCAATGGATGCTCTTGGTCCTGTGGAGGCTTGATGACCCAGAGAAGGGGGATGCTAGGTGGGTGAAGTTGGAGTGGGTAGGTGGGTGAGCACCCTCTTAGAGGTGAAGGGGAAGGGAGATAGTGGGGGGGGGACCGGGAAGGGAGACAACATTTGTAATATAAATAAATAAATAAATAATTTTTTAAAAAAAGATAAAGCAAATTGAACTTGTCTCAACTACATGTTCTGATAGTGTCCTTGATTATTTAACCGCTGTTTCTGTAAAATTCCAAATAGTTTGAGCTATTACAGGGTCACACATCAATATTGATGATAGGAAGATATGCCTGCCTACAAAACTTAAGACAACAGCCCAGCAGGTAGTCTCTGTTGAAATTAAAACTGGTCCCTGATTTTATATGGAGCTTGTTTAAATTTGAAGAATTATTTAGGTTGTTGTATTAATTTCTCTTCAGAAATCTATTTTTAAAATGATGAAAATCTCTAACAGTAAACAACCAAGGCTCCACGATCTCTGTTTCCAGAATAAGCCCAGAAATGTGTGTACTACTTTTGTGGAATATAAGATGAACAGAGTATAAACAGCTAGGAAATCAATTCAAAGCATGTACTTGTGAGATATTGAAAACAAGCATTAAAAGATAAGGCCTATGCAAACTTTAAATGATAAACAATTTTTAAAAGACTAGAAAATGAGCAATTTTTATCACTGAATCTGAGCATATTTAAAAGATTCTACATATTTCAATTTTGCATTAAGCAACTGTGATGCTTGGTTGAAAGATGTGCTTCTTAGATAATTCTCAACTAAGTTTTATAAAATCTCTACAATCATCTATGCAATTAAAAAATAAACCATTCATTTAGCAATAAACCTCTCCTTTGGTGAGGCAGTAAGATATAGCTCGACCATGCCCCATTGATAAAGAACCAGGTTACAGATATTTTTACAAATCTAGCCTCTACTGCTTTAGTTAATATACTTCACATTGTTAAATCACAATGTGCTGTTTAAACTTGTTGAAAGCAAACTCTAGCAGAAAGTAGGATCTTCTCTCTTTCAGACCCAGGCTTGGTTATGTGAAGAATCCACAAAAAAAAAAAAAAAAAAAAAAAAAACCTGGCCTGGATTGCCCTTAGTCCAGTATTGATAATGGAAAAGCAGCAAGAAGCTAAGGATGTTAAAGACATTGTATCCTTGACAACAGGCATTGCTGCTGCTTCTCTCATGGTTTAAAAAAAATAATAAGCTTCAGTCAAAACAGGAAGCTAGAAGCTCATTAAGACAGAGCCTCTCACTCAGGACGGAAACATGACGTCTCTTGCTCTGCTACGTTCATAAGCACCTTGTGATGGTGTTATCTTTGTTTATTTTCTTTCAAATAAGTTTCCTCAATAACTGCTGCTAGCTGTTGTAGGTGCCATATTCGATCATTTCTTGCTATCTATCTCTTGTTTCTATTTGCTACTTGCTATTTTTTTTCTTTTACTTTTGCTACATGCTGAATACATGCACTCACTAGAAACAGAAAAGATAGTAAACATAGATCATTCTCTGTTCTCCATTCTCTTCAGTAAGGAACATGATTCGAGGCCAAAAAGTAAGATTGTAATGCTGTCACTTGACATTCATCACCAAAAAGATTCTATATTACTGACAATAATTATTGTAGTTATTCTGTCTGTCACATGCCATTGTATATGTCTCACTTTTAGTGTTGTTGATGTGTATGCATATTTGTATGTGCATGTAATAGTGTGTAAGGTATATGTGATATATGTACATTTTGTGTAAATATATTCACAGGTGCATTAAGCTGCATATGTGTATATATAAGGGTCCATGCGGAAGGCAGAGATAACTTCCTGATATCTCTCTTCATTGAAGCAGAGTGTTTAATTGTAAACAAAGCTTATCTATTTGACTAGTCCGAAAGGCTACTGAACATAAATAATACACCATAGGTGTGTGTGTGTGTGTGTGTGTATGTGCGTGTGTGTTTACAGGATATCTTTAAGCATAAAGAGATCAGATTTTATCACATTTTTTTCTACATCTAATAAGATGACCATGTGCATTTGTATTTTAATCAATTGATATATATATATATATATATATATATATATATATATATATATATATATATATACTTATTTTAGACCTGCATTTTAGAGAGGTGCTAACAATTGAACTTTTGTCTTCATGCTTGCCTGACAAGCACTTTATTGAGTCATTTTCCAAGGAATAGATATGCATGCATCTTATTGTTTCTCTTTTCAATAAGTGACTGTATTCACTCAGGAAGGGAAAAACTTCCTGGCAAGCTATAGGTGAATTAGAACCTTCTTACAATGTTACATCAACAAATAATTTAACAGACAAAGAGAATTTACAAATGTGGGTGCCCTAGCATTTGGGGCATAGTTGCTCAGGATTGAGAGTTCATCTTGGTAAATTTTTCTTTGATGAGTATAAACTGACCTTCCTCGTCTTTTTGGATAACTTTTGGTTGAAAATCTATTTTATTAGATATTAGAATGGCTACTCCAGCTTCTTTCTTGGGATGATTTACTTGTATAATTTTTTCCAGCTTTTTACTCTGAGGTAGTGACTGTCTTAATTTTTGTTTTCTTTTCTTTGTTTGTTTTATTTTGTTTATTAGACATTTTCTTTATTTACATTTCAAATGTTATCCCTTTTCCTAGTTTCCCCTCCAAAAATCCCCTATCCCCTCCTTTCTGCCCCCGTTCCACAACCCACCCAGTATAGCTTTCTGGTCCTGGCATTCCCCTATACCCTCACAGAACCAAGGGCCTCTCCTCAAATTGATGACCAACTAGGTCATCCTCTGCTATATATGCAGCTAGAGACATGAGTCCTACCATGTGATTTCTTTGATAGGTGATTTGGTTCCAGGGATCTCTGGGGGTACTGGTTAGTTCATATTGGGTTTTTTTTTTTTTGGTTTGGTTTGGTTTGGTTTGGTTTGGTTTGGTTTGGTTTGGTTTGGTTTGGTTTGGTTTGGTTTTGGTTATGGTTTTTGGTTTTTCAAGACAGGGTTTCTCTGTATAGCCCTGGCTGTCCTGGAACTCACTTTGTAGACCAGGCTGGCCTCGAACTAAGAAACCTGCCTGCCTCTGCCTCCTGGGTGCTAGGATTAAAGGCATGTGCCACCACACCTGGCTTAGTTCATATTGTTGTTCCTCTCACGGGGCTGCAAACTGCTTCAGCTCCTTGGGTATTTTCTCTAACTCCTTCATTGGGGACCCTGTTCTCTGTCCAGTGGATGACTGTGAGCATCAACTTCCGTATTTGCCAGAGTCTCTCAGGAGACAGCTATATCAGGCACTGTCTTAGTCACTGAGGTGTTTTTCCTCTGTGCAGCAAAATGCTGGGTCCTGTTTACATATTGAGTTTGTTAGTCTATGTCTTTTTAATGGGGAATTGAGTCCATTGACGGTAAGATATATTAAGGAACAATGATTGTTTCCTCCTGTTTTTTTTTTTGTTGTTGTTATTAGAGGTAGAATTATCTCCTTCTCCAAGGATTTTAGTGTTGGTTCTACTAAGTCCTTCCATTGATTGCATAAATCCCACTTGCATTGTGTAAGATGACCAATCCTAAATTCAACTATTTAAATATTAATTTCATTCAAAAAAGTCTTTATAGGAATATCAAATACTATATTTTTTCAGATTCCTGTGTAATATAAATCTGCCTATCTAACATATTTTATTAGCCACAACAGGATAGGTTCCCCAAACCACTCTCAAGTTCAGAAATACACTATGAAGTTTTTTGGACTGGTAGAAACCTGTTATGACTCATAATTGCAATAATTACTATATAATCACAATTAAAAAATATGAAAAGGAAGCATTTCACTGGAACAATCTTAGAGTCTTTTCCTAATGTGTAATCCTTTTGGTATTAATATGTGACTGATATTGACAACACTGGGAATTAACCTGAACGTTGGGGTTCAGTCTTTTCATTAGAACTTCATTGTGTAAATATAATTGGATGATTAAATTTTCCATGTAATTTTATTCAATCTCTAGTTTTCACTCCTCCTCAGACTGGCATTTCTATCAATCAGCTGAAGGTTTTGGGCTCAGAAGACACACACCTACATACACACACACACACACACACACACACACACACACACACACACACACAAGCAATAACAACAACAAAAACAAAGCACAGCTTTCTTAGTATTAGTAGCTCTAATTTTTGGCAGTTCTTAGATTTTAGAGTTCATAGTCCTGGGCCTTGAGTAACAATGGCTTTGGGCTATTAAGAAGTCTCTTCAGGTGCATCTCGGCCATTCAGTGTTCCTCAGGTGAGAATTCTTTGATTAGCTCTGTACCCCATTTTTAACAGGGTTATTTGGCTCTCTGGAGTCTAACTTCTTGAGTTCTTTGTATATATTGGACCTTACCTTGCTATCAGATGTAGGATTGGTGAAGTTCTTTTCCCAATCTGTTGGTTGCCATTTTGTCCTATTGACAGTGTCCTTTGCCTTACAGAAGCTTTGCAATTTTATGAGGTCCCATTTGTTAATTCTTGATCTTAGAGCATAAGCTATTGGTGTTCTGTTCAGGAAATTTTCCCCAGTGCCCATGTGCTCAAGGCACTTCCCCACTTACTTTTCTGTAAGTTTCAGTGTATCTGGTTTTATGTGGAGTTCCTTGATCCACTTGGACTTGAGCTTTGTACAAGGAGATAAGAATGGATCAACATCCTTAGTCTTCAGAGAAATGCAAATCAAAACAACCCTGAGATTTCACCTCACACCAGTCAGAATGGCTAAGAATAAAAACTCTAATGACAGTAGATGCTGATGAGGATGTGGAGAAAGAGGAACACTCCTCCATTGCTGCTGGGATTGCAAGCTGGTACAACCACTCTGAAAATCAGTTTGGCCATTCCTCAGAAAATTAGACATAGTATTACCTGAGGATCCAGCAATAACACTCCTGGGCATATACCTAGAAGATGCTCCAACATGCAGTAAGGACACATGTTTCACTATGTTCATAGCAGCCTTATGTATAATAGCCAAGAGGTGGAAAGAAACTGGATGTCTCTCAACAGAGGAATGGATACAGAAAATGTGGTAAATTTATACAATGGAGTAAATTTCAGCTATTAAAAACAATTAATTTAGGAAATTCTTAGGTAAATGGATGGAACTAGAAAATATCATCCTGAGTGAGGTAACATAATCACAAAAGAACACACATGGTATGCACCCACTGATAAGTGGATATTAGCCCAGAAGCTCGGAATACCCAAGACACAAATCACAAACCATATGAAACTCAAAAATAAGGACTATCAAAGTATGAATACTTTGGTCCTTCTTAGAAGAGGGAACAAATTACCCATGGAAGGAGTTACAGAGACAAGGTGTGGAGCAGAGACTGAAGGTATGACCATCCAGAGACTGCCCCACCTGGGGATCTATCCCATATACAGTCACCAAATGCCAACACTATTGTGGATGCCAACAAGTGCTTGCTAACAGAAGCCTGTTATAGCTGTCTCCTAAGAGGCACTGCCAGTGCCTGAAAATTGCAGAGGAGGATGCTTGTAGCCAAAAATTGGATTGAGCGCATGGTCCCCAATGGAGGAGTTTGCAGCCCAATAGGAGGAAAAACAATATGAACTAACCAGTACCCCAAGAGCTCCCTGGAACTAAACCCCCAACCAAAGTGTACACATGGTGGGACACATGGCTCCAGCTGCATATATAGCAGAGGATGGCCTTGTCAGTCATCAATGGGAGGAGAGATTCTTGGTCCTGTTAAGGCTCTATGCTCCAGTGTAGGGGAATGCCAGGACCAGGAAGAGGGAGTGGATGGGTTGGAGATTATGGGGGACAGAGGAATAGGAGTTTTCAGAGGGGAAACCAGAAAAGGAGATAACATTTGAAATGTAAATAAAGAAAATATCTAATAAAGAAAAGACTCTTCATTGTTTTCCAAGTAGCCAGGTTTAGCCACTCCCTTCTACTGAGAGTCGAGCCTATTAGATATGTATACTTTCACCTGCTAGCTGCCTTATATATATTAGCTTTTAGACAGTGATATATTTGGCTAAATGCAGAAACTAGAAAAATGAGAACACGTGGTAAAGGTACTAATGCTTATACTGAAAGGAACAGGAAATGAAAAATCAGAAACCCAACCTTGAACATGTACACTGTACCTGGATGGGAACTTGTGCTCTTTAATGACCTCCTCAACCTCATACACTATCTGCAGACGCACTTGGCTGAAGTCATCTAGGACAATTGTAATACATGTTGCTGTGGAGAAGCAAAGTCTTCTAGAGCAAGTTGAGGATACCTTCAAAGCAACTGAATGCATTTTCTCTGATGTATCCATGATATATTTGAGCCAACACTGCAGAAAAAATAAAGTAGAATGAACCTCAAATTTCTTCCCTTCTTTCTTTTTCTTTTTCTTTTTCTTTTTCTTTTTCTTTTTCTTTTTCTTTTTTCTTTCTTTCTTTCTTTCTTTCTTTCTTTCTTTCTTCCTTCCTTCCTTCCTTCTTTCCTTCCTCCCTCCCTTCCTCCCTCCCTCCCTCCCTTCCTTCCTTCCTTCCTTCCTTCCTTCCTTCCTTCCTTCCTTCCTTCCTTCCTTCCTTCCTTTTGTAACTTTTCCATCTGGTCTCAGTATTTCATGATATAAGGATATTTCTACAAGTATTATGTTCAACGTATACTGTCAGGCTTATTTGTTCCTTGACTTCCAATCTAAATATAATGACAAAAGCAATCTTATCTTTTAAACAATTATTAGAAGTCATAAAGATTAAGAGATAGCTGTTGGCACAGAGGCCACAAGCGTTTGTGAATTAAAACATATTTCTTAGTAAACATGCATTCATCTTTATCCACACTTAGCACATTCTGATCAGTTCTGTTCCTTATCCTCTGCAGCTACACTAATGTGTCCTTCTTCTGTGATTTCCTTTTGTTCTTACAGCATAATAGCACGCCTAACTTCGTTTCATTTCTGCAGCCTCATTTTGAGTTACGTTTCTACTTGACTCTCCACATAAGCCACTGTACTAAACAACCCTTTACCACAAGAACTGCACAATGGCTGATTCTTGGGCATAAATTATGGTTCTCCATCCTCTTGTCTTAATTGTCTAGTAATTAATAACCCTCATTTCTTAGCACTTACTGGAGAAGTAGTTTTTAATCATATAATTAAGGTTTGCTTCCCCATGGGCGTTTTTTCACGTGTCAGGAAGAAATCCTACCCACTTTTACTCTTCATTATACCACAGTCCTAAACATAGTATATAAGAAATAATAAATGTAAATTAATAAATGCTTTTTCCATAGGGAATAGTGTTATGGCCAGACTTATTCACACAGTCTCAAGAGATAGATTTGATGGATAGTTCATTCATCTGTACATATTTGTGGACCACCAATGTATAAGGCCTTTTGTAATAGAAATAGGACATATCAAAGTAACATTGCTGGTAGGGATGTATTCATAGCTCCTATGTAATGCAATGAAAAACTACACAGTGGATTCCATTATAAATAATATTGATGTCAGTCTTCCACTATTTCAGCTACTCGTAACTATAAGCTGAAAAGTTTCATTTAAATACCTAGAAATGAAAATATTATCATCTTTAACTCTGCTCTGAATTCCTTTTTAGCTCAGAACCAAAGAGCTCATAAGGCTCACATCAGCACTAAAACTGCCAACAGGAATCCACACAGAATTTGGGTAATGAGTCCTGCTGATCACAACATTCTCTCATTATTTGTTTGCATACACCCTAGTGTGTGATCTCAGAAAATACGTGCAGAGATGGAGAATCCAGGACCTGGTTGAGTATTTGCTTCTTTCATTCCAACACAGCTGTTTGGAGGCACTCAGGAGACAGGGCATTGTGCTAATTCTAAGCCAAGTTTATGTTTGTGTTTATCTTCAAATATATCTAACTGGTTTGAAGCCATGAATTTTTTACTCATAATTATAAGCACAGAAGTGGGTGATATCAGCGCTTGCTATGTTTCTAAAAAGGTATGGAATTTTCCTTCTGGGAATTGATGGGTGAATCCAATTATTCTAGAAGCAACAGTATGTATCATAAAGATTCCAAATCAATACTTTTCTGGTGGAAGTTAATGGGTTTGCTGCTCTTTTCCAAGGAAATAGAAAAGTCAAAATTTGGAATATACCACTAGTATTGGCACAAGACTAAAAATACAAAATGCCCAGGTTGGGCAAGAGCATAGTGAAAAACAGGCTGAGAAACTACACAGTGAGCACGTCAGCAGATGGCAACATAGCTGGGTACACAATGACCACGTCAGCAGATGGCAACATAGCTGGGTACACAGTGAGCACGTCAGCAGATGGCAACACAGCTGGGTACACAGTGACCACGTCAGCAGATGGCCACACAACTGGGTACACAGTGACCACATCAACAGATGGCCACATAGATTGGTACACAGTGAACACGTCAACAGATGGCAACACAGCTGGGTACACAGTGACCATGTCAGCAGATGGCCACATTGCTGGGTACACAGTGATCACGTCAGCAGATGGCAACACAGCTGGGTACACAGTGACCATGTCAGCAGATGGCAACACAGCTGGATGGTCCAGACTGCCCATTTCCCAGGAACACTGACTTATGTCCCACATATTCTATATTTAGGACCTCTGAAGAGATTTTAGCCACCAAAATTAAATGAGAACAGATAATAATAATAAGATTTAGAAATCCAACTGTGATGGAGATAAACCTAATATAAATAGGTATGTTTAGATTGACTGGAATGTATCCTTTTAAATCTGTGTCATATGACTTTTCTGTGTTAGGACCTATTTCATATATATTATATGCATATATCACTGCAGATATATATATATATATATATATATATATATATATATATATAGCCTAAAATATAAAATATCAAAAACTAAAAAACTATAAGGTCTGCAAGAAGGTTAAACTTATAATAAAAGAGAATTTCATTTAGTCTTATGTCTAGTACACTATATGTTCACAAATTTTATTGACTCGATGAAAGAGAACAAGAATTTTTTAAATATAGAAAGATGAAGAATTAAAACTTTTGCCAAAAATATAGTCATCATCTTTATTATCCCTTTTCTTCTTGTTTTCTAGGTTTAAATGATACTGGCACTAAATTAAAAAAAAAATCATGGAACAATAATTGAACAGAGAATAAGAAAAATGAAAGTGTTTATTAACAGAATACATAGCAACAATCCCTGTCACAGCTTAGATAACTACTGTCTTATGTTTTGCTTTTTTACTTTATAGGGATTAGATCTAAAATGTTGAACATAGAGTTTCTGAGTGTCTCATATCTTCTGGATTTCCATCTTGGTTTTCCTGTTTATATATCAGTTATAAAGCTCAGAACCTATCTTGTATTTTTCTTTTTTTTCTTTTCTTCCTTTTTTATTAATAAGCAAAAATAATTAAAAACAAAAACCACAACAATCTTAAATGCAGAAGAGCAATTAAATAAAACTGCTACTGAATTCAAGGATGTACCAAATGTACATGCTTCCTCATTGTGAGGCACATGACTGTGTATGTAGGTAGATAGGTAGGTAGGGGTGTCTGTGTGTGTATGTATATATAAAACCATATCTTGTATTTCTCTAACAAGTGATCTACTCCAAAGGAGAACAAATAATATTGAGTATGGCTATAATATTTATTTGAATTTTTATAAGTTCACCATTATTTATTGCTTTGCTTATATTCATTTATTCATACTACTTATTTTGTTTTTATAGAATTTAATTAGTAACAACTCTTTTCGAACACACACAAAAAAGCTCTGTTCACCAAGCCTTCATGAAAACAAAAATCAAAACAAACAAAATCACATTCTTTCTTTTCTCTAGACCTTACTGTAAATTTCCCTTGCCATGCTCAATGTTCAGATGGAGGTGCCCAATTACCTCACATCTCATTTTATAAATTAGGTCCTGGGCATCTTGATGTTTACTATTTCGTATAGTTTACAAGTACTTTTTGCCTAAGAGAGAGTTCACGTAAGATCCCCAAGAAGGTTTAAACCTTGAAGAGAACCAAAGAAGAAAATGGGTGGGAAGAGAAGAATAAGAAGTACACAATTATTTAGGAAAGATACTTTCCACACAAAACAAAGGTCTTGCCAAAGAATAACATTTATCCAAACTTCTGAAGTTGGAAACTTTATTTTTGATAACTCTATTTTTTATACTTTCCTGCTAAACTTTTGAAATGTTTTCTTTCCCATTCCTAGAGTTGGCTCTGAATCATTTTGTAGATTAAGGAAGAAAAGGAAATCTGTCAAATATATTAGAAACTTAAGAGATCTTAGAGATGTACATCCGATTAAAGATTCCCAGAAATTACTTCCCAGAGTAATTGTTTTCATGTGACCATGTGGCTTCCTAAATCAGCTTTATTGAACCAGTTGAGGCAGGACTTCAATCCTTTCTCACTGATCAGGATTTTATTAATGTATCTTTCAATGCACTGTAATATGCTTCCTATTTACATAGCACAGCTATGTCCCTCAAACTTAAGGAAGTTTATTTGTTCACACTAAAAGCACATCTCTCTGTTCTGTAACAAAAATAGGTAAAAATCAAGGGACACTCACTCATCTGTTACACTGTCAGTCTATCGTAACTTGAATATTGATTCCAGGGGAGTCTGTGGCATTCCCTAGGTGAGCATGTCAGTCTGCTGACAGAGAGCTCTGTGCTTAATTGAATATGATGCCTGTGCAGGGAAGTGGTGAGGGATGTCATTGATGTATGTTTTGTCACCCACTATGTGTTCAGTAGAAGGTAATGATGTTCCTTCGTGTGCTGACCAAACTCTTTGTGCATGTCTTATTACTTCAGCATTTTTTTCCCTCCTAAAGTCTTGGGAGCAACGCATTTATCCATCCAAGAGATGATTATGCATTAAAAACGTGAAGCATGAAATATCAGATGGGGATAGTCATAAATGATTTGACACATGAGTAATAATTTTAATTTGGTCACTAAGCTTGCAGTGTAGCTTTGCTCATCTGTAATATGGGAGTAATGATCATCCTTCCTGCCGTTAACTTACTTCTCAGCAGTGTTGTAAAGATTAATTTATGTTTCTAAATGGCTCTTCAAATGGAAAGTGCAAGGTAAATGTTAGTTTGTAAAGCAAAGCCCTTGCTGGCAAGAACTTGCTTTGTCTCTGATTAACATTTAAAGTGCTGTATGAGAAATTCAATTTTGTTTAGCCACTATCAGAGATATATTTTTAGTCATTTTAAAGGGAAAATGAAATACAGTTCTCAGTACTTTAACACAAACAAAACAAAAAGGATTATCTCCATTAATTTAACAAATATACTATCTAGATCACCAACTTTGTCATTTATAGTTTCCCAATGGGAAGAAAAAGCTCACTGGCTTTCAACCTAACAAATTGTGTTGTATTGCACCAGTAAGTTACACAAATTAGCCTGAAACCACTTCAACTTAATGTATGTAAAAATATTCCAAGGTAACATTTTGTAGTCTGAGCCCTCAACTTTTCATTTGGTTCAGAGACGTGTTTAAATGATTGGTCACTAAGGTCTCTGCAATTTCCCATCTGCCAAAATTATAGTGCAAAGATGCAAATAAATATGAACAAGAACAGGAAAGGTAATTTTTTTCATGTGTTGGAAACTCACTAAGCATTAACATTGCCATGCTGTTAAGTTACAGACCGGAAGTTGTGAGTTTGTAGCATCCATACTTCCCGCCCTCCAGCTCCTTCTCCAGAGAGGGTGAGTGTTAGTTATGGCAGCTGACACCTTTGCTAGTTTTTTTTTAATATTCACATTTCTCTTCTAGCTTGTCTTACATCTCTCTGTTGGTTCACTTTTCTTTAATCATTTTAAATTCTTCTCCAATGAGTGAATTCTAAACATGTTAAAATTGGATTTAAATTGCATCCACACCAAGAATTGATCCCCTTATGTGACAAAAATGTCAAACTTAAAACCAAAATAAGTGAATTTTAGATCTTCCTCCACCTATTGGTTTGGTGCCCACTCTGTCCAAGTAACTCATAACACAGATAGCCTGTCACAACATCATTTTATCCAAACCACATCAAAATGTCTATGTAGCTTTCCATTCATCTGTGGACCACAGTTAAAGGAGTTTGAATCCTGTACTAAGCTTTGGAAGACACAGTAAGCAAATGAGCTGTCCTGATCCCATCAACCTATAATCTATCAGTACAGAAACTGTGATAATGAAATAACAGATTAAGAATTTGTCTTAAAAAAGCAAGAACGCCAACATCTTTGTGTGAAATTGAGACTGTCATCTTATGAGTGTTTCCAAGAGAAGTAATGATGAAATTGAATTCCAAATAGTAGGAAAAACATGACAGGAAGGAATGGAGAAAAGTAGGGGAAAATGATTGAATGAGGAAGGCATTTCAAATAGACAAACCAATTTGTGCCTTCTTTTCCATTTCTAATCAATTCCAAAATCATGGGGCTCAGAGCAAATTCCCTTGAGTAAGTAGCACAATGTGCCAAACAGTCTCAAGTCTCACTGACACCTGTCTTATGCCACTATATCACCTCTGTGATGTATGAACTACAATCATGAACATGTTCTCTTGTTTCTATCTTTCCCTCTCAGAATTTCCCACCGCTTCTTTTTTTCCTTTACTTCCACCTGAAATGGGGGTGGGGAGACAGGGAAACCAAAGTGATGGGGGAGAGAAATCATCAAGCTACTCTACCGAAAGAAAACAAACAAACAAACAACGGGCCCTACAAAAATACACAAATTGTGGCCTGATTGGCCTGATTGTTATTCCTTTGAGTTTTTGAAGACGTCTCATATCTACTTTCTTCAATCCTGTTGTTCTTTTAATGTCCACTGCTAGCGTTAAAACATATCAGATAATAATCTTCTCTAGCTTAAAACTCATCCAGTGCTCTCAATTGCATACAGACTGAAAGTCTAATTCCATACAAATTCTCTGTAGCTAATCCTGTTTTGACATTACTTCTTATGCCGGTCACCCTGTTCAATGTGACTTGCTCCTCTAAGAACATTCTGACCATTCCTGCAGTATAGTTTCTCACACTACATGAGGGATTTTAACCTGACTGTTTTTTTTCTTCCTCAAGTGCCTGTCCCATTATAAAACATGACTTGGTACTCAATTTCTTGCAAATATCTAGAAAAAGCTTCTGAAAGATGCATTTTATAATCATACTATATAAGACCTCATGATTATTTTTAAATGTCATTACATTTACTTAGTGTGTGTGTGTGTGTGTGTGTGTGTGTGTGTGTGTGCGTGTGTGTGTGTGTGTGTGTGTGTGTGTGTGTGTGTGTGTGTGTGTGTGTATTCCCATGCATAAGTAGCAGGAGTCTATTCTCTTTCTACCTTATAGGCCACAGGGATCAATTTCCAGTCATCCAGTTTGATTGCAAACAGCATGACTCACTGAGCCATCTCACCCACCTGTCTCTGTCAACTTAATAACACTATGGCATCCAGCATTGTTCTCTTCAGTGTCCTGATTTAAAAAAAAAAAAAAAAAAAAAAAAAAAAAAAAAAAAAAAACAGCATGTTCTCTTCATTCTTACTTTCAGCCTATGAGAAAATGTCTTCTACATTTTCTCACACACAAATACTTATATTTATTGAATGGATTAAGTCCTCCCAAACATATTATGATCATGTTAGTATTATTAAACATAGTGACAAGCGATGACTTTATCAGGGGATATGTGTCAAAATTTATGCCTACTACTGTCTTTTTAAAACTATGTTAAATCGTTTTCCTCTTGGGTAGGAGAAAATTCTGACACCGTTTCATTGATGGTTCTGATATACACATCTCTCACAATTTAGGAAACTCCAGAACTCCCACTACCTCCAAATAGTATAACTGTCTTCATAGAATTTCATATTCTGTAAAGTTCTTCTCCTGACATCAATTACTAGACAAGATGAGTAATAACACTGAAGTTAGTATAAAAGTTCAGAGCAAACACTTAATGCATTATGAGTCATCTGGGAGGATGTAGGTAAATGATGGATAGACTCCAAAACCTGACAAACTGCTCCATGACAAACTACTGAATGCAGAAGAGTCAAAGAAAACCTCTAAGGTTTATGAAGTGCTTTTAGGAAAACAAGAAATGAAGCTTGAGAAAACATATCTATGTAAGCATAGTTATATTACACTAGTTTGAATATGCTTAGATAATGGGAAGTGGCACTATTAGGAGATTTGACCTTTTGGGCGTAGGTGTGGCCTTGTTGGAGAAAGTGAGTCACTATGGGGATTGGCTTTGAGGTCCTATACTTAAACTCCACCTAAGGTCCCCAGGGCAAAAGAGAGTTTCCTCCTAGATACTGGTTCCAGCCTGGACACTGCTATGCTTTCTGCCTTGATAATAATGGACTGACCCTCTAAATTTATAAGCCAGCCCCAATTAAATAAAAGTTGCCTTGGTCATAGTGTCTCTTCACAGCAGTGGAAACCCTAACTACAACAGAAGTAATCTCAGTCAAAATTCTATATAAGAAACATAGCTCATCACTTCTCCATTAATTTTCAACATAAAGTCCCATTCCACTATTAGTTATAAACTAATATTTTTCTTTGCTTATTTATTGGTTATATCCACATCCTCTCCAACAAAGTAAATGTTAAAATTTGGAAATTTTTCACAAAGGCAAAGGTTATCAGGGCATTTAGGGGTGCTGGCTGAGGCAAGTCAACTCAATTGTTTAGCTCAGAGTTCTGTAGGCTGAAAAGCAAGGTGCCCACCTCCTCTCAATTAATAGTTGATGAGGTCATTATTATGGGAACTCATGCAGAAGGAAGAAGTCATATCTCAAAGCAGAAAGTCAGAGAGGAATTTAGGAACCTGGCTCCCTTTGAGAACAATTTCCTTTTGAGAGAGTTCAGGGTCCATGGAAGCTACTTCAGTCTTTTGTGACAACAGATCTGTCATTGTCTCATTAATACTGGCCTCATGTCTTGAAGAATCCTTTTTTTTTTTAAGGCATTTTTTTAATTAGATATTTTCTTCCCCGCCCTGCTTCCCAACCCACCCACTCCTGCTTCCTGGCCCTGGTATTCCCCTGTACTGGGGCATATGATCTTTGCAATACCAAGGGCCTCTCCTCCCATTGTTGGCTGACTAGGGCATTCTCTGCTACATATGCAACTAGTGACACAAGCTCTGGGAGGTACTGGTTAGTTTATATTGTTGTTCCTCCTATAGGGTTGCAGACCCCTTTAGCTCCTTGGGTACTTTCTCTAGCTCCTTTATTAGGGTCCTTGTGTTCCATCCAATAGGTAACTGTGAGCATCCACTTCTGTATTTGCCAGGCATTGGCACAGCCTCACAAGTAAGAGCTATGTCAGGGTCCTGTCAGCAAAATCTTGCTGGCATCTGCAATAGTGTCTGGGTTTGGTGGTTGTATATGGGATGGATCCTCTGGTGGGGCAGTCTCTGGATGGTCTTTCCTTCTGTCTCAGCTCCATATTTTGTCTCTGTAACTCCTTCCATGGGCACTTTTTTCCTTATTCTAAGAAGGAGCAAAGTATCCACACTTTGGTCTTCCTTCTAGAGTTTCATGTGTTTTGAAAATTATATCTTGGGTATTCTGGGCTAATACCTGCTTATCAGTGAGTGCATATCATGTGTGTTCTTTTGTGATTGGGTTACCTCACACAGGATGATATCCTCCAGATGCATCCATTTGCCTAAGAATTTCATGAATTCATTGTTTTTAAT
Organism: Mus pahari; assembly: GCF_900095145.1. Lineage (NCBI taxonomy): Eukaryota > Metazoa > Chordata > Mammalia > Rodentia > Muridae > Mus > Mus pahari. The sequence goes on from NC_034602.1 coordinate 53,580,251, forward strand.
AGCTGAGTAGTACTCCATTGTGTAAATGTACCATATTTTCTGTATCCATTTCTCTGTTGAGGGACATCTGGTTTCTTTCCAGTTTATGGCTATTATAAATAAGACTGCTATGAACATAGTGGAGCATGTGTCCTTATTACAGGTTGGAACATCTTCCATCACTACAGTAGAAAACAAACCTTTAACATGTGAATTTGTGAACAAAAATACACCAAGTTCTGTTGCAAATTCTGTGGGGTAGGGTTTCACTGAGTTAGCAATTAACTTCATTAAATTTAATCAATTTTATCTCCCAGGTATCTGCTAAAAAATGAGGCTTTATGTGTGACCACTTCTCAGCTTTCTTTTAAATGCTAGATTTTATGACTTACTTTCTTTAACCTAGTAAGCATGCAACATTTTGATGCTTTGATTAAAAAAAAGAAGAAAGAAAAAGAAAAAAAAAAAAACATCCAGTATGTCTACACATAACCATTACCACTTCCAATTCCTTATTATTATTAAATGGGGGTTATTTTACATATGCAGCTATCTATGCAGACATGCTGTGTTTCAGAATGTTTATACTACTGTCTAACTTCAGTTTCTGGAACTAGAGAAAGATAACACAGACAGTATAAACTATAAACAATAGAAGGCTATTCCGCCCAGAGTGTTAGAGACTAGGACCTCTAGCAGAAGGAGTTCACATGTAATGAAGACGTTCATGCTTCCTCACAACGGATGGGAAGTCTCCATGGGCACAAAAGTGAGATGGCAGTAGCAAGAGAATGCATAAGAAAGCTTGTTCTTATACCAAGGTTCTTCCACAATAGCTAAAACCATTCTCACGTAGAGGTCACCTGATTCTCCTTAAGATCCCACTTCTCAATATTTTCAAAGGACAATTGAATTCACTCTGGGTTTTGAATGGAACATTTACACTACAGCATCCACTCCTCTGTTCCTCAGGGTGGTATTTGTTCTCTGGACTCTGATACTTCTTGAGACTATTTGGATCTCTGTCTTCTTTGTGTGTGTTTGTGTGTGTGTGTGTGTGTGTGTGTGTGTGTGTGTGTGCATCAAACAACACTTTTTTTTTTCTGTGAACTTTTTTATTATTATTATTTTCTTTATTTACATTTCAAATGCTATCCTGAAAGTTCCCTATACCCCCACCACCCCCTGCTCCCCTATCCACCCACTCCCAATACTAGGCCCAGGCATTCCCTTGTGCTGGGTCATAGAAAGTACAACACGTTTTTATTTATTTACATTTCAAATATTATCTCCATTCACAGTTTCCCCTCTGGAAACTTCCTATCCTATTCCCTTCCCCCAATTCTATGAAGTTGCTTCACCACCCACCCACTCCTGTGTCTCCTCCCTGGCATTTGCCTATATTGTTAGGGACCAGATCACCTAAGAGCTTACATGCATACAGCCTATATATTTTATGAAGTTCTTGATTAGTCTGCAATTCTTTCGTAATTCTAAAACCAGAAAACTTCACACAAGTTCAAGTGGCAGAAACTTTTGCTAGACAGTTGTCACTTATGAATTCCTGAGCTATGTGTATTAACTCCAAGGTAAAAAGGGAATATGATTCCTACCTTCGAGTCATATAAATGTAGACCATTCAAACAACAAGGTCAAAGCTGTAACCTCTTCCTGCACACAGAGGTCATAGCCATCCAATTTTATGGGTAATTTATAAATGTATCCTGATATAGAAGGCTGATATGCTAAATGGTGATGGAGAATTGGTTCTGTTCTCAAAAAGATAACATGCAAGCAGCTGATCTTGTCATAAATAATGATAATTCATTGGTTTGACTCATGGAGATTTTTATAATAAAGTCTTTAAAAACAATGGGTAATCTTTAGAGACTTTGGCCAAAATCAGAAAGATCTGACTTTGGGGGATAAGCAATGGGGGCCCTGAGGTGAACACCTAGACCCATTTATAGTTCCACTACAAACTGAAGAATGAGAAGAGCTATTGCTTCTCTAAGTCAACTGCAGAGAGAGAGAGAGAGAGAGAGAGAGAGAGAGAGAGAGAGAG
>NC_034602.1:53582394-53589278 GCF_900095145.1 Mus pahari
GAGAGAAAGGAAGGAAAGAAGGAAAGAAAAGAAAGAAAGAAAGAAAGAAAGAAAGAAAGAAAGAAAGAAAGAAAGAAAGAAAGAAAGAAAGAAAGAAAGTCATGTGACTGACTTATTGGCACCTCATAGAGCTGTATGAAAACTTGTGTCTTGACTGATTACCACATGCTGGAGATGACTGAAGAGCCATGACAATCATGATGATGTACTTAAAAGTATGCAAAACTGAGGAAGCCCCATGATGTTTTTACTATAACGAAAGAAACCAAAAACTAATAACAAAGAACAGAAGAAACAATTCTAGAGAGAACCAGGCAGCTTGAAATTATTGTCACTGAAAAATTCTGATGGTTGATATTAGCTGTCAATTTGACAGAATCTTAAACCATCAGGGATACCAGCCTGGACATCCGTGTGGGAGATTATCTTGATTAAATGATTGAGAAGTCCTGCCCACTGTGACTGCCAAAATTCAGACTGAAATCATAGACTATAAAATGAGATTGAACTGAGTAATGCTATGCATTCATCCTGCTTTTGTACTGACTTACAATGCAATGTGACCATCTACTTTACATTGTTGATGCCTTGAATTTCCAACCATGATGGAGTGTTCCTTCAGTAATGAGGTAAAAAGAATTCCTTTCTCCCGTAATTCATTTTTGCCAAGGTATTTGATCAAAACAGAAAGAAAAGTAGCAAACAAACAAACAGAATGAATATATATTCTTTCTGTGATAAGATCCCAGATAGAAAGGCCAAATTAGTAAGGACACCAGTTCCAGAATAGAGTAAGATAGCTAATTCAATGATTAGGGACATACTGGCTACATTTCGTGGTTAATGTGTAGGAACTCATCATAACAGAATGGTAGCAATTAACTGGAGAGAAATGAAATAGAGTGGTTGAGGCTGACTTAGTAGTGATTTATGTGATCGCAGCACTGTATACACCAAGCAATGGTGGTTCACAGCTTTAATAAGCACTCAGGAGATGGAAGCAGGTAGATTGGAACTTCACTGTCATTCTCAGCTGTGTAATCAATTTGAGAGCAGCCTAGACTAGAGACCCTGTCTGCAAAAAAAAAAAAAAAAAAAAAAAAAAAAAAAAAAAAAAGACAAAGCAAGCAAGAAAGCAAGCAAGAAAAGACGAAAGAAAGAAACAACATACAAACCACTTATAACATACAAGGAACATACTTGCTCCTCTGGAGATCCTCACCATATGTTTATTCTCTACTGTCATTTGTTGTAGATGTTGTTATTATCGATTTTTCATTTAGGCTCAACTTAAGAAGATGTCATTAGGTAGGGTACAGAATCTCTCTATGTGAAATTTTACAAGTCTTATCAACTCTCTGTTTTTGTGTGATAATATACCTCTTACTTCTAAACGCTCCTTGAGTACCTAGGATTATGAGTGACTGTATATGAGAACTGCTAATTATAATGTCTAAGCAGACAATACCTTAACAACAATTTGTGATTTTTTTAAATAAATATTAAAATGCAATAAATTATTGCTAAAAAATAAACATCAACTCTATCATCTTTTCACCTAAACATCACGTCTTTGACTGGAGACCTTTCTGTTGTTAGTCAACTGTTTTTAATTTCACTCCAAAAAACACAAAAAGCAAAATCAAAAACATATTTCCCCCATGTCCACCAGTTTACTTAGGACTTTGATATCAACATCCTTAGTGCCTTTGATATAATGTGAATCCAAAGACCCAGGATTCTCAGCAAGATACATCTGCAAATAGCTGGCTTCACTTCCACCCTGAATGAATTCACTTATACCCTCCTAGATTTCAGAGTAAAAACATCTATGCCTCTTATAATGGCTATCTTTGGATACATGACATTATCTCCAGTCCAGGACTGTTATACCAGCCCTTTTTAAGATAGGAAGGGATAGTAGCCCCTTTAATTAAAAAAAAAAAAAAAATACAGCTTCTCTGACTAGCAGCTATAACATCAAACAAAAAGCTGCTTGTCAAGGACTGAACATTAAAATGACTGATGTGCAGTCATTTGCCCTGCCTGTCATCCTCACAACTTGCTGATAATAACAGCATCCTGGGATATGAACATGTAATGAACAGCAGTATGTCAATAACTATTAAGTGTCAAAGGAATAGAAACCAATAAAAAAATAAAAGTTTCTTAGAGTAGTAGGGGTTTAAATTCCAGGCTTGCCAAAGTAACAGGAAAGGCAACATATTCCATCACAAGGGAATTTTTATGAAATATTCTCTCTTATTTTATGAACTCTTCCCTCCCTGTCTAAGCCCAATACCCACCCACCATTCCAAGTGACACAGCATGAAGATGTATTTTAAAAGACATACAAGCAAAACCACTTTTATCAATCATTAATATTCATATTGATCAGAAATCTAAACCAAAGTAGTGTTTTTTACCAGAATTCCCAGACAGAAAAGAAAAACACCAATGAACACAAAAATTTTAAAGTACATTCAAGATATAATTGTTCTGATTTTCGTGTTTATATGTAAAATTTGTTTTTAAAATCTCATGCTCTAATAGTTTTGACATTTCAAAAAAAAAAAAAAAACTTTTACAAACTAAGTTATTTCCTACATCATTTAAAGTACCCTGTGTGCTCAGTGCATGTCATAATACCATTAAGTAGCCTGGACGACCTGCAATTTTTTCCTTTTACTGCAGGCTCTTAATGTACTGAGTGCCTCAGAATCACCATAGAGTCTGGAGATCTGGCAAAGACAGTGTACCTCTAGTGCTTGGCTTTAGTCCTTACAGTGGGTCATAAATGTTAACATTGTATCATTAAGAAAATGACTTTCAATTAGTACAATATTTCTCTTTTTACTTCATTTGTGTAAGGCCATTGCTCAAAAATTTCCATCTGTAAAATGTGTTCTTTTAGTTAAAAATGTTTTTTAACCATTAATACCTGAAAATAGCATTTTGTCACATTGCTTTCATTATATGACATAACCAAGTATGTTGCTAGGCGACGAACTATAGCTTTTGGAAGATTGCACAGTTTATAATAGATTACTTTAGAAACATTTTTGCAAAACAAATAGAACAGAGTTATCTAAAAGCATCTTCTCAAAACCTATACTGGAATCTTTTAATCAACAACCCTAGAAGGAAGAAGAGGATGCTCCTGTTATATGACCACTTAGCAGAAAGACACAGATAGATATATGGAAAGAGAGACAGGAAAGAAGTAACTATCTGGGATGGCTGCCTACATATATCAGAACTGCTAATGAAAGTGTTCATTTTCCAGAGCAGTCCATGCAGGAGAGCACACTGACCACAGAAGCAACAGAGCTTCCTGGACAGGGTCCCTTCAGGCCTTCATCCTCAGCCAGGAGGCAGAGCTGAGCCCCAGACCTCTGTGTTCCTTCCCCCGCCAGAGGAGAGTTGGCCTCCAGGGAGGGCTCTGATCCCAGGACTCAGGAGAGATCACCATCTTATATCCCAGTCTCTCAGAGACCAGTCCACACAGGACAGCACCAGAGCTGCAGAAGCAGAAGAGCTTCTTGGACATGGTCCCTTTGGGCCTTCATCCTCAGCCAGGAGGCAGGGCTGAGCCCTAGACCGTCACTGTCAGAGAGCTTGCCTGCAGAGAGTGCTCTGATCCCTGGGGCTAAGGAGAGAGTTGAACTCCCAGGAGTGTTGACAGAGGCTAACAGACTCACAGGAGGAACAAGCTCCAGCCAGAGACAGCAAGAACATATAACACCAGAGATTACCAGATAGCTAAAGGCAAATGCAAGAATCTTACTAACAGAAACCAAGACCACTCAGCGTCATCAGAACCCAGTATGCCCAACATAGCAAGTCCTGGATACCCCAACAACCAAAAAAAAAAAAAAAAAAAAAGATTCCTATTTAAAATCATATTTCATGATGTTGGTAGAGGATTTTAAAAATGGCATTAATAACTCACTTGAAGAAATACAGGAGAACACTGCTAAACAAATAGAAGTCCTTAAAAAGAAAGCACAAAAATCCCTTAAAGAATTACAGGAAAACACAACCAAACAGGTGATGGAATTGAACAAAACCATCCAAGATTTAAAAATGGAAGTAGAATCAATGAAAAAAACCCAAAGGGAGACAATTCTGGATAGAAACCCTAGGAAAGAAATCATGAAACATAAATATGAACATTAGAAAAGGAATACAAGAGATGGAAGAGAGAATCTCAGGTGCAGAAGATTCCATAGAGAACATGGGCACAACAATCAAAGAAAGTGCAAAATGCAAAGAGACCCTAACTCAAAACATCCAGGAAATCCAGGACACAATGAGAAGACCAAACCTATGGATAATAGGAGGAGATGAGAATGAAGATTTTCAACTTAAAGTGTCAGAAAATATCTTCAACAAAACTATAGACGAAAACTTCCCATACTTAAAGAAAGAGATGCCCATGAACATACAAGAAGCCTATAGAACTCCAAATAGGCTGGACCAGAAAAGAAATATTGCATGACACATAAAATTCAGAACAACAAATGTACTAAATAAAGATGGAATATTAAAAACAGTAAGGGAAAAAAATGAATTAACATATAAAGAATAACACCAGACTTCTCACCAGAGACTATGAAAGCCAGAAGATCCTGGACAGATGCAATACAGACCCTAAAAGAACACAAAGGCTAACCCAAAGTACTATTTCCAGCAAAACTCTCAATTACCATAGATGGAGAAAACAAAGTATTCCATGACAAAACCAAATTCACACAATATCTTTCCAGGAATCCAGCCCTTCAAAGGATAATAAAAGGAAAACTCCAACACAAGGAGGGAAATTACACCCTAGAAAAGGCAAGAAAGTAATCCTTCAAAAAACATAAAAGAAGATAAGTGCAGGAACAGAATCCCAACTCTAACAACAAAAATAACAAGAAGCAACAATTACTTTTCATTAATATCTCTTAATATCAATGGACTCAATTCTCAAATAAAAACACATAAACTAACAGACTGGCTACACAAACAGGACCCAACATTTTGCTGCATACAGGAAACCCACCTCAGGGACAAAGACAGACACGACTGCAGGGTAAAAAGGTGGAAAACAATTTACCAAGAAAATGGGCCAAAGAAACAAGCTGGAGTAGCCATTCTATTATTGAATAAAATCGACTTCCAATCCAAAGTTATCAAAAAGGACAAGGAGGGGCACTTCATACTCATCAAAGGTAAAATCTACCAAGAAGAACTCTCAATTCTGAATATCTATGCTCCAAATGCAAGGGCAGCCACATTCATTAAAGAAACTTTAGTAAAACTCAAAGCACACATTGCACCTCAAACAATAATAGTGGGAGACTTCAACACCCCACTCTCATCAATGGACAGATCCTGGAAACAGAAACTAAACAGAAATACAGTGAAACTAACAGATGTTATGAAACAAATGGCTTTAACAGATATCTACAGAACATTTTATCCTGAAACAAAAGGATATTTCTTCTTCTCATCACCTCATGGTACCTTCTCCAAAATTGATCATACAGGCCTCAACAGATACAAAAATATTCAAATTATCCCATGCATCCTATCAGATCACCATGGACTGAGACTGGTCTTCAATAACAACATAAATAATAGAAAGCCAACATTTACTTGGAAGGTGAACCACACACTTATCAATGATACCTTGGTCAAGGAAGAAATAAAGAAAGAAATTAAAGAATTTTTAGAATTTAATGAAAAGGAAACAACAATATAACAAAACTTATATGATACAATGAAAGCAGTTCTAAGAGAAAAAATAGCCCTGAGTGTAGCCAAAAAGAAACAAGAGAGAACATACACTAGCAACTTGGCAGCACACTTGAAGCTCTAGAACTAAAGGAAGCAAATTCACCCAAGAGGAGTTGACTGCAGGAAATAATCAAACTAAGGGTTGAAATCAACAAAGTAGAAACAAAAAGAACTATACAAAGAAGCAACCAAACCAAGAGCCGATTCTTTAAGAAAATCAACAAAATAGATAAACCCTTAGCCAGACTAAGTAGAGGGCACAGGGACAATATCCTAATTAACAAAATCAGAAATGAAAAAAGATTTATAACAACAGAACCTAAGGAAATCCAAAACATCAATAGATCCTACTATAAAAAGGCTATACTCCAAAAAACTGGAAAACCTGGATGAAATGGACAATTTTCTAGACAGATACTAGGTACCAAAGTTAAATCAGGATCAGATTGATGATCTAAAAAGCCTCAGATTCCATAAAGAAATAGAAGAACTCATCAATAGTCTCTGGACAAAAAAATGTCCAGGACCAGATGGGTTTAATGGAGAGTTCTATCAGACCTTCAAAGAAGACATAATTCCAGCTCTCCTCAATCAGTTCCACAAAATAGAAACAGAAGGTACTCTACCCAATTCATTCTATGAAGCCACAATTACTCTGATCCCTATACCACACAAAGACCCCCACCAATTTCCCTTACGAATGCAAAATAATAAAATTCTCAAAACCGAATCCCAGAACACATCAAAATGATCATCCATCATGATCAAGTAGACTTCATCGTAGGAATGCAGAGATGGATTAATATACAGAAATCCATCAATGTAATTGAATATATAAACAAATGCAAAGACAAAAATACACAAGATCATTCTGTTAGATACTGAGAAAGCATTTGACAAAATCCAACACCCATTCATGACATCAGGCTTGGAAAGATCAGGAATTCAAGGCTCATACCTAAATATATTAAAAGCAATATACAGCAAACCAGTAGCCAACATCAAACTAAATGGAAGAAACTTGAAACAATCCCACTAAAATCTGGGACTAGGCAAGGCTGCCCACTTTCTACCTACCTATTCAATATAGTACTTGAAGT
>NC_034602.1:53589289-53649871 GCF_900095145.1 Mus pahari
TCTGGAAATCAGTCTGGCTGTTCCTCAGAAAATTGGACATAGTACTATGGGAAGATCCAGCAATTCCTCCCCTGGGCATATACCCAGAAGATGTTCCAACTTGTAATAAGGACACATGCTCCACTATGTTCATAGCAGCCTTATTTATATTAGCCAGAAGCTGCAAAGAACCCAGATGTCCCTCAACAGAGGAATGGATACAGAAACTGTGGTACATTTACACAATGGAGTACTACTCAGCAATGAAAAACAATGAATTTATGAAATTCTTAGACAAATGGATGCATCTTGAGGATATCATCTTGCGTGAGGTAAACCAATCACAAAAGAACACACATGATACGCACTCTGATAAGAGAATTTTATTAGCCCAGAAACTTAGAATACCCAAGATACAATTTGCAAATCACATGAAGCTCAAGAAGAAGGAAGATCAAAGTGTGGATACTTCATTCTTTCTTAGAATGGGAGAGAAAATACCCATGGGAGGACTTCCAAAGTTTGGAGCTGAGACAGAAGGAAGGGCCATCCAGAGACTGCCCTACCCAAGGATCCATCACATTAACAACCACCAATCTCAGACACTACTGTATATTCCAGCAAGATTTTGTTGACAGGACCTTGATATAGCTAGTTCTTGTGAGGCTATGTCAGTGCCTGGCAAATTCAGAAGTGGATGTTCACAGTCATCTATTGGATGGAACACAGGGCCCCCAATGAAGGAGCTAGAGAAAGTACCCAAGGAGCTAAAGGGATCTGCTGCACTATAGGAGGAACAAAAATATGAACTAACCAGTACCCCCCAGAGTGTGTGTTCTAGTTTTATATGTAGCAGTGGATGGCCTAGTTAACCCTCAATGGGAGGAGTGGCCATTGATTTTTTGAAGATCATATGTCCCAGTACAGGAGAATGCCAAGGCCAGGAAGCGGCTGTAGGTGGGTTGTGGAGCAGGGCTGAGGGTTGGGGGGAGGGGGATATTGTGTTTTTTCAAAGAGGAAACTAGGAAAGGGGGATTGAAATGAAAATGTAGAAAATATCTATTAAAAATTAAAAATAAAAAAGTAAGTGTTCATTTTCAATTGTTCATTATATTCAATTTTTATTAACATACCTCTTTAGTAAAGAAAATCTAATCATTGAGAAATGTAGCTTCTCAATAACTACATTATAAATATAATAATGAATTACTGGCATCGTGGTAGTTTTCTACTACTTACAGATAGAGTAATAACAAATTTAAAGGGAACCTTTTATGATAAACTAATAATCAGCAGTCATTTAATTTAATATAGATGGGGGTTTTTGGATTGCAAACAAATTTAGATTACATGACATCTAAAGTTTATCCTAACTAAAATGAGAATATATATATATAAATATATATATATATATATATATATATAAAACAATGAAATTATGTATTAAGGGTATGTATATGTATTAAAGGTAAACCCTATGAATTCTATTTAATAAGTTGATATTTTACGATATAAATCGTACATATATATATATATATATATATATATATATATATATAATTTTATACCTTACCTTTGTGTGTGTGTATGTGTGTGTGTGTGTNTGTGTGTGTGTGTGTGTGTGTGTGTGTGTGTGTGTGTGTGTGTGTATGTGTTTCTGTAAGAGGGAGTTTAATCTTTAGATAATGTGCCACTGACAAACTAGAGAAATGTTGGAAAGGAACAATTACATACATATTGTATCTTACCATCTTTAAGTTAATGTTACCCTATGTTGTTTTACATATAAAATATTTAGTGGATATGCTATTGAATAAGTGAATGTTAGACAAACACATGGCTCTGAAATTATTTATTATATGCTGCCTAAATTTTCACTAGTGTTTTATTATTCTAAACAATACAGCAATGAATGTTTTTATTTATGAATCATGATACATATCTTTGCATTCTCTCTAGAGTAGAATCTTGGAAGTGAACTACTGAGTCAAAGAGTATATGGTAGTTACAGGATAACCAGTACATAGTTAGAAGTTATTACTAGCATAAAAGAAAAAAACAGAAACAATTTCCATAAAAATGCTCAACAGTGGGAAAGAGGAGAAAGTTCACTTCATTAACTGTTACTGAATTAAACCTTTGTTCAGTGTAGGGGAAGAAACCAATTGTAGCTTGAGGTGTCAGTGAGACAGAGTATAATTTTATTACATTTATTTTTCATTATAGCTCTTCTTTTGTTTATTTATGGCATTGTGTACTTTTCAGGTAGAGCATTCATTTACATTCTCCAATTAATTTTGTTAAGTATAGACTATGTTTACTAGAGTGGTAACCTTTACAGAGCTAAAGGAAATTGAAATTCTTTCCAATGTAATGAAATGAAAACATCGAAATGTAGAAAAAAAGACCATCCCATGCTCTTACATTTCCTCTTTGAAGTTTAAATTATTATTATTATTTTAGTTGTGTTCACATGTATATATCAACACATTAGTGAAGATGTTCCTGGAGGGTATATTTGATCCCTGGAAGATGCAGTTGGTAATAACAGAATTCAACCCACTGTAAGAGCAATATGTACTCATAACTGCTGAACCATCCTTCCAGCCCTCATATTGTACATATCTCATCCAAGAGCATATGCCTTATATGTGTGTGTTTTTATAAACATATGAATGTGTGTGTAGACACATTTCATGTCATAGTCTTCTCACTAAATTTCTTTTCATTTCCATTTGTTCTAACTTAGACACTCTTGTTTCTCCATCACCACATTCTCATATTCCACTGGTTGGCATTACTTTCAAAGTGATATGACCTATAGTCACCAGGAAAGAAGAACTCTTAATGAGAATTTACATAATCATGTTGGCCTATATGAGTGTGTGTTCTAATTGTCCCTTCAAAAGAGAAGATTGATCACACAAATCAGATTTTTTGTATTAATTCATACGGAATCAACGGTGACATCAATCAATTCATAATTCATTTTACTGCATTGATTTCATAGAAAGTCTTGAAGACCCGACTTCATTTCTCAGTAATATTGGAATCAGAAAGCAGAGACAATCAGAGAAATTTCTAAGATATTTTGAACACACTGTATATTCTTAGCCTTATATATGTAATCTCTTGGACATGTTTGAGTATAATAGATAACAATCAAGCTTTCTCTTCCTGTGTCCTTACTGTCTGAAGAAAAGGTAAGGAAAATTTTAACAATAGAAAAATGATTTCCACACTATGTAACTATTTGATTGGCTATCTCCAAGAAAAATTAGCAGATGGACACATAAATATTTACATACAGGTGCATAAAAATATTCTGAAATCTTCCAAAAGTTCTAATTCTTAGACCCATATCAACATTCAGTTGTCAAAAGTCTAAGTATGAATATTGATACTGTATATATTCAATTATGAATCTTAGTGAATTTAATAATACTTCATCCAAGAACCTAATGCTTTAATGGAACCATGTTAGCAGTTACATCAAATAATTCTTGGTAAAATATGTATTTCAACTGTTAATTAATGGGCCCTTTTATTATATGCACTTTGTTATTTCAGTGTAATCACTATTATTACAAAATAAAATATTTATTTTCATATCTCTTAAATGGGTCCATTTGTGAACTTTTATTTTATTAATATAATTATTTTACATAACTTTCTCTGCTTTCAGTTCTTATCATAACTTAATTTCCCTCATTAGCTTTCTTTACTGAAAATTTTTTTGTGCTTGCAGAGACGAGCCGGGTAGATGTTTAACTAAGTTTTAAGTGTGATTGCTTAGGTTATATAATCTTTATGTTCTTGGATGTCACAAGAACCTTTCTTTGCTCTACTCAGAGATCTTGGCTTCTGAGTACAGAATTTTTAGGAGATTTTTTTTTTAAAGCTGCTGATGTTGCTCTATTGATTTCTGACCTTCAATTATCAGGAGGGAAAACACTAACACAAAATTAATTACATCTTTTGAAGAGAACTTGTCTTATCTACTCCTTCTTGGAGTGTCTATTTTCAGTAAATTTAACTGGAACTAGGTGACCTTTTGATCTAGTACTTCAAATCTTTTCACGGGATAGAAAATTGCTCTGAGTGTGTATTTGATAATAACTTGCCCACCAAGAGTTCTGTTATTCTTATTCTAATTCAAAGTATCAGGGTATTAGTTTGTTGGAAACACTGAATAATAGATTTCACATATTTTTAATTTGTTTGATTTAACTTTGGCATGTGATGATTTTATCCTGGCTTTCTATTTTGTTTTTTCTGAGCCCCTTTTCTCTCAGGTGACTCCTATGCCCACTGTCTCCTTACAATCTCCTTCCCAGAATCGTTTGTTTTCTTTTGTGACCCACTGTAATTGACCAGGGTCTTCTGTGTGACTCTTTTATTTGGAACTATCCAATGGAGCATTGTTCCCTTCAGAACACAAGAAAACAAAGTCTGCCCTTCCCTCCAAAGTCTATGAGTAAACAATGCTTCAGCAGGGAAGAGGAACACTATTTGTACAACTCTCCAACCATGGCCACTGTTGTGCAAGTCCTTTAGCTAGGAGGATTGTCATTGTAATAGCTGTGTCTTGAATAGAAGAGGGGATTTCACAATTCCCCTGTTATCTTCCTCTCACATATTTTGCCCCCTTTCATATTACCTGAGCCCTAGAGGAGTTGCTAGGACCGTCCTCTTCATGACAGAGGACTTGACCAATCATCAGTTATTCTCAGCTCCTGGATCAGCCCCATATCTCTCCATATTCAACATTCAACGATAAAAACGCAAAAGTTACAGGGTTAAGACTAAAAGTAACCTTCATATATGGGTCTGCATAAGTATTTAGAAGGCAGTTTGGAGCCGAGTCAATTTAGATAAACAACACTAGTAAGCCTCCTCACACGGCCTAAGACCTCAGTCTTGAGTTTTTAAAGAAATTTAGGGTTCCCAGTGCGAATTCTGTCTTGAAGATACAATCATCCGAAGCACCTCGTTACTGTGCTCTTAGAATAGTGACGCCACTCTTGTACCAGTGGGCACGTGTGACCTGGGTGGTTGGCATTGTCGTTCATAGGGTTCTCAGCTCGTAAGATACTGATATCTTTTCTCCCCCAGTACTTTGCATTGCACCTTTCAGTGCAGTAGAAGTTGGTCAGCCGAGAGGTTTTCTGTTCATCCCCAGTTTGCTTTCTCTGTATCTTGCTATCAAGGTATGTTGTGGCTTCAAAGCTAAGGTGTTACTCTCCAAATTGTAGTGATATTTTAATCCAACAAGCTGGCTGCTCTGACAAAGGATCACTTCCAAAGATCTATAGGTCTGGATTGCAGGCATACCACATTCCTTTAATGCCTCGAGCTGGAATATAGACATACCCTTAGAACAACCTTTAATCCCTAAAAATGAAGGTAAGGTTAGTTTGCAGAAGGAAGCAGCCATATTTGAAAGTGACACCTAATTGAGGGGCAGAGAAAGTATAAATAAATAAATAAATAAATAAATGAATAAATAAATCAGAGAAAGATTTGGCAGAATGAATCAGAGAACATGAGAGCTCTCATGAGAATAATCAGAAAATAGAGGTTATTTAAGAACAGCACAGGGAGAGTATCAGTTGGGAGTCAGTACAGTGAATGCAGCACAATGCAGTTGAGTTCCTTCCTGAGTTTGTTCATTGAGCTAAGATCAGTTGAGGTCAGTCACTTCTGTTCAGAGGCAGGTTGTAGCCAGAGAGTGAAAAGGAGCCAGAAGATTGGAATAGAGAGCCACAGTTAGTTTGAGGTCAAGCAGCACAATTTAATCAAAAGCTGAGAGAAGTCAGATTAAATCAGCCAGCTTGGAAAAGTGTTTAAACCAGAAACAGCTAAGTTGACCCAGCCCGCCAGAGTTTAGAAGAAAATAGAAAAGGTAAGCTTATTCAGCAGTAAGTCTCTGAGACTACAATTACATCAGTGCTTTTACACAAAATAACTACTTCATCAAAATAATTCCATTCAAGTGATTATTCTTTGTGGGGAATTGCAGGCTGGTCTCCAGTTGAGCTGAGGTCTGAGCCCAGGAAATGGTGATAATTCCCCTACATGACATGGTAGGCGCTCCCTCATGCTCCTGGAACTCTGGCTCCTACCTAAGTTACCCCTCACAGCCCCCACAAGAGAAGTATGGCTAGAAGTCACTTAAGCAATGGCCCAAGCTTCTGACCTTCAGGCTAAACTCCTCCCTAGTTACCTAGCAACAATAAGATAAGCCAGCATACTTTAAAAGGGGCTGTTAGGCCCCCACCTCACTCTCTCACTCCTTTGTTCTCTTACCTCACTTCTCTCACTCCTATCTTCTCTTCCCTTTCTTTCTCTTCTCTTCTCTTCTCTTCTCTTCTCTTCTCTTCTCTTCTCTTCTCTTCTCTTCTCTCTCTCTCTCTCTCTCTCTCTCTCTCTCTCTCTTTCTCTCTCTCTCTCTCTCCCCCTTCTTTCCACCCCCTCTCTCTCCCTTCTCTCTTTCTCCCTACCTCTCTACAATACAGCTCTAAAACCATAGTCTCTGCTCATCAAGATCCACTGTGCTCACTCTCGCAGGTGTTGGGAACCTCTCTTCCCTCATCCCTCTCTCCTATAACCCTGGTGCCTTTAGCAAAGTAGCTCTGGGGTTCCCAGGTAGGGCTGCCCCTTTGCCAATCCCTGAAGAGTAGGTCAGAGGAATGCCCACCAGGGGCTGAGTGGAAAGGGTATGGCAGTTCTCCCATGCCTGACAGACCAGAGAATAGGCACAACTCTGGCAGAATGTGGGTTTCTCCTTCCCCCTCTTCCCCAGGGCCACCTTTTTCATTCCCTACAATTGTCGTTGCTATTATTTTCAAATATCTTATGGCAAAATAAGAAAGTAATTTGGTTCTTGCCTCCAGTTATCAATGGGTAAATGAAGGCATAGGTATACAACAGGAGAGTAGCGGGGTCTGACAAGGTAACCCTGAAGGTGCTGCACTCAACTCCTCTTGGAATTAACCAGTGTACTGCTTCCTATTCAGTTCTACCCCCTACTCACATCCTGTAGTGCAGTATCAACCAAGTAGAGTGTCTCCTTCAGTTCTGTGAGTGGTCATAGCAAATAACCTGCTGAATAACAATGTACACACATAATTTTATCCTGGAGGGGAACGCCTTAAGATCAGAAGAAAAAATAAAATAAAATAAAATAAAATAAAATAAAACAAAATAAAATAAAAAGGAAATTTAACAAGCTCAGTAGGCAAAAGTCTCCAAATGGCAGGGGCTGGGCCAGTGCTCTCCCAGCAGCCCTGGGAATGCTGCAGGCCCTGAGGCACTGCGGGCAGGAGCTAAAGCTACAGGTTGATAGTTTGGTTACTGAAAGTCAACTAACAGGTGCTCTGGAACCAAGTAAAAGGAAAAATATTAAACAAAGATGCATCCAGTTAAAACAGGTAATAGATGAAAATAAAAACTCTTCAAAAGTTAAAAAAAGTAAGCATGAGGAATCACAGAAATCCCCCTTTACACAAATACTTAAGGGGGTATGAACTTCAGCGGCTAAGATCCTGGGTTTGCATCAGGGCTGACGTCCAGTCACAGCCAGCTCTGGATTGCTGTTTTAGATTGTTTCTGTTGCAGTGATAAAAAGCCATGACGAAAAGTCACTTCTTCAAGGAGGAAAGTTATTTAGCTGACAGATTACAGTCATCCCCTAGGGAAGCCGGGGCAGGCTCTCAAGGCAGGATCCTAGAGACAGAAATGGAAGCCAAGCGCGGAGAGTGGATGCTTCCCACTGGTCACATTGCCTGCTTTCAGGGTCACATTCAGATGGGCCTACCTGCCTCCAGCTGGACCCAACATAATTACTAGTCAAAAAAATGTCCGACAGCGACGCCAACAGGCCAGTCTGATGGAGGCAGCTCTTCAGTGGAGATTCTCTTTGCTAGGTATGTGGAGAGGAAAGCAAGAATCAGCCACTATTATTGCCTGTTAGCGTTCTTCTTTATTTTTTTATTAGATATTTTCTTTATTTAAAATTTCAAATATTATCCCCTTTCCTGGTTTCCCCCTATGCCCTCCCTCTCCCCCTGCTCACCAACCCACCCTGGCATCCCCCTATATGGAGCCTTACTTGAATCCAAAGCAGCTGGGATTTCAGCTGCTAAGACTCTCGCTTTACCCAGCACCACCAACTCAGAAAAGCTGGGAACAGCTACTTAAATGTTTCGGTTTGCTTTTTTTTTTTTTTTTTAATTTCCCTTTCTTTTGCACTGAATTAATTCTTAGAGTTTAGATTTAGATGTAAAAATGTGCGGGGAGAGAGGACCTAGTTAAGAGGTCTCTGGTCCCACAATAACTCTCCTATCAATAATTCTGCAGAAATATGCTGAAAAGGAATTTGCTCTCTACAGTCCTTTCTGGGGCTTTAATTAATTAATTAATTTTTTATTTTTATTTTTATTTTATTGGTTATTTTACTTACATTTCAAATATTATCTCCCTTCCCATTTTTCCCTCCGCAAACCCCCTATCCCATCCCCCTTCTTCTATGAGGGTGCTCCCCCACCCATCCACCCCCACTCTCACTTCACTGGCCTAGCATTCCCCTAGGCTGGGGCATCAAGCCTTTATAGGACCAAGGGCCTCTCCTCCCACTGATGTCCAATAAGGCCATCCTCTGCTATATATGTGGCTGGAGCCATGGTTTCCTCCATGTGTCCTCTTTGGTAGGTGGTTTAGTCCCTGGGAGCCCTGGGGGAAATGGTTGCTTGATATTGTTCTTCCTGTGGGGTTGCAAATCCCTTCAGCTCCTTCAAGTCCTATCTCTAACTCCTACATTGGGGAACCCATGCTCAATATAATGGTTGGCTGAAAGCATCCACATCTGTATTGGTCAGGCTCTGGCAGAGCCTCTCAGGAGACAGCTATATCAGATTCCTGTCAACAAACATTTCTTGGCAATAGTGTCTGGGTTTGGTGGCTGCATATGGGATGAATTCCCAGGTGGGGTGGTCATGCAGCAAAAGCCCCATGCAGCATTTACAGGGGAAGCCACCTCTGCTGATTGCTTTCATCCTGCACCTGAGAATGTATCTGGCCCCGACCTCTCCAGTGACAGAGTTCTTCCATGTCAGAGGCAGGCTGGCCCTTCAGCTGCAGTGGAAAACTAATTGCTCTCCTTGCAAAGACAACAAAAGGATGCTTTCAAGGAGGAAGGAATCTTGCCTCACCAACAAATGCTTAAATTTAGGAGCAAGTCGTCCTTGTTTGGGACACCTAATATTCGACTATCTAAACCTGCTTTATACAGATTATAAAGGATCTGTAATGGATAATAAAAAAACAAGGAAATACAAATTGTTTCATTTGCTTTGAATTCCAAATCAGTGAAGTAGCTCTTAATAAACTATTATATCCAAGGTAAATGTATTCTCACTGTCTTAGTCAGGGTTTCCATTCCTGTACAACATCATGACCAAGAAGCAAGTTGGGGAGGAAAGGGTTTATTTGGCTTACATTTCCATACTGCTGTTGATCACCAAAGGATGCAGGACTGGAACTCAAGTGAGTCAGGGAGCAGGAGCTGATGCAGAAGCCATGGAGGGATGTTCTTTACTGGCTTGCTTCCCCTGGCTTGCTCAGTCCACTCTCTTATAGAACCCAAGACTACCAGCCCAGAGATGGCACCACCCACAAGGGAACCTCCCCCCTTGATCACTAATTGAGAAAATGCCTTACAGCTGGATCTCATGGAGGCATTTTCCCAACTGAAGCTCCTTTCTCTGTGATAACTCGAGCTGTGTCAAGTTGACACAAAGATATCCAGTACACTCACATTAGTAATTAATGTTTCCTTACAATAACAACAACAACAACAACAACAACAACAACAACAACAACAGTCTAAAGAAGATCTTAAAATTTACAAGTTCATAGGCCCCTTCCCAAACGTATGCAAGCAGTAACAGCTGATGGATTGGATGAAGATTCCAACTTGTGCTTCATTCAAGAGGCTTAGTTTTATGTGTCATCACTCCCCATGGACATGGGCTTTTCAGTGATCCAACTATCTTTTAGTAACCCATGCTCCAATAAGTAACTCCTCATATTTCTGTTATATAATAACAACAACAATAAAAACAAACCAAAATAAAAACTCAGTGATTCCCCTTTGTTTATGGTGGGGTCATACGTTTGGTCTGTCATTGGTCCCCTAGCTGTGGTGAAGAGATGCTTGTTCATATATCCTCAGAAAATGTCCTACATCATCACCAAATCTGAGGAGAAATTAAGCAAATCAACTTTGTAGCCAAGTCAAACAAAAGTATGATGAATTGGCAATCTGCTATTGTTCTTAGTGTTTGGAACAAAGGAGGCAATCTTGCTGTACTGAACAGTAAATCAGTGAGATCTGTGCTGGTGTTGGAAATTGAATTTATGCACTCACTGATAAGTGGATATTAGCCCAGAAACTTAGAATACCCAAGGGCCCCCAATGGAGGAGCTAGAAAAAGTACTCAAGGAGCTGAAGGGGGCTGTAACCCTGTAGGTGGAACAACAATATGAACTAACCAGTACCCCCTGAGCTGCATAATGTCTCTAGCTGCAAATGTAGCAGAAGATGGCCTAATCGGCCATAATTGGGAAGAGAGGCCCCTTGGTCTTACAAACTTTATATGACCCAGCACAGGGGAATGCCAGGGCCAAGAAGTGGGAGTGGGTGGGTAGGGGAGCAGGGGTGTGGGGAGGATATAGGGAACTTTCAGGATAGCATTTGAAATGTAAATAAAGAAAATATCTAATAAAAAAAAGAAAAGTAATTAATAGCCAGCCCACAGCTTTAAAACCTAGAAAACCTCTTTGTTGAAATCCCATGCCATTGCTGTCAGAAATGTCATAAGCAGAGAGACAGTTTCTGTTTTAAAACATTGTCATAAGAATTTAAACAAAATATTTTCTGATATTAAGTATCTTTTTAAAAAATTTAGTACTTGTATTATTATTAATAAAATCATATAGTATATTTGGTCCCCCTTTTTTAAGTAAAACCACTAAATATTGATTATGTTTCAATTAATTTGTCTCCAGCTGTAAGGATTTTGATTGCCTGATATCACACATATGTATTTTATTCAGGTTTAATTTCTCTTTGTTTATGTATTGAGTTGATTAATTGGATTTTTATGTCACAGTTTCTCATGTATGTAGCCTAAGAAGGTACAGAACTTTGTGTCTTCTAGCCTAAGAAGGTTCAGAACTTTGTGTCTTCTAGCCTAAGAAGGTTCAGAACTTTGTGTCCTCTAGCCTAAGAAGGTTTACAACTTTGTGTCTTCTAGCCTAAGAAGGTTTAGAACTTTGTGTCTTCTAGCCTAAGAAGGTTCAGAACTTTGTATCTTCTAGCCTAAGAAGGTTCAGAACTTTGTGTCTTCTAGACTTTACCCCTGTATTATCAAGGTGGCTGAGTTGACTGTGCCTACCCACCCTGCTGAATTATATACTAGAGCCAGATGAAGGTCAGTTACTTTGCCATTGATTTTGAATCATGAATTAATACTTGTGCTGACTTTAGCATGACCTGGTTGTTACCTAGACCAAATCCATTATAAAACAATTCTGGAAAGGAATACTCTATCCTTGGCATTCAGAAAGCATACAAATTAACCTTTGCTTGCCTCTACTAAATGGCTTGGCAAACATTCAAATACACAGGAAATGGCATTTAGTAATGATCTCCTGGAAACTTATTTAAAGGCTTTCTTAGTAAAGAAAAAGTAATGTGAGCAAAACATGAAAATGTGGGATAGACATTAGATCATTAAAGAATTTTTAAAAATTCTGCTCAAACATCCAGACCGTTATTAAAAATCCATTTGATTACCACAGTTCCATAATTTTTTTCTAAACAAAGACTTTTAGACTTTCCCTGAAGGAACCTCAGTAGCACTCCATTATGCTAACTTAGTTATTTGCAACTCTAATTAAACCTCAATACTATATAAGTACAATTATCTTCTAAATATTTACTGTTGTTAAATGCCAGTTTAAATCAGAAAGTCATACTTAGAGGAGCTGAGATTACCATAAATGGAAGTCTCAAATGGCATCAATAGTGACAGATTATTACAAAATTTACTGCTTATTGCTGGGTTTCTTAAAATTATTTATATGCCAGAAACTATTTCTATAGTGGTCATAATTCTCCAAATAAATATAATCAATAATATATATTAGCATATATTCATGGAAAATGATTTATTGTTGAGAAATTGACTCACATGTCATAGAGGTGTGGAAGAGTCTAGTACTTTGGGGCTAGAAAAGCCCTGACATACTAGAATCAGAACTTAGTAGGATATTTTAGAGGAAGCTTAGAAAACAAGAATGGTGAGAAAAAATATAGACACTGGAGACCAAGGAACCCATCAGGGGCTGTTTCCAGGAGAATTTTTGCAAAGATTATGACTTCATTCTGCTCATTCTATGAAAAGCTGAATGAAGATGCCCTTAAAATGGCAGGCCTGGGAGCAAAGAGGTTGATGCTAAGAAGGCAGCTGCAGCTGTTAGAGATCAAGCAGAAGAGATACCTCCTACAGTGCACTGGGCTGAGGAAAGGTAGCCCGAGTGCCAAATTCTACCCACCTGAAGCTTTATTTTGTAAAGATCTAAATTTATCTAAAGAAGGAAAGCCTACACTGAAGGGGTTCCTCTGAACTTAGCAGTATTGTCTCTGTGGCAGTGGCTGTGGAAGCATGAAAGATGGGGGATTGAAGAGGGTCATGGAGTCTTGCTTCATAGTTGCAAAGCACAAAGACCAGATACTGTGTGCCAGGGACATAGTAAATGCAAGGAGGCCTAACAACATACAAGTTGATTTCTGAAGGACATGAGAGAAAACTTGGGGAGGAAGATATGATAACAGCTCACTGTTTATGTGTTTACATTATAATTAAAGCCATGTGACTGAGTGAAACAGCTAGGCAGTTTTGGTCTGGCCTGAGTGTGCAGGGCTCTTGTATAAGTTGTCACTATGGCAAAGTCCCAAGCTAGCCAAGGAGTTATTGGCAATTGTTAGCTGCTGGGAAAAGGAAAATCAGTTTTCTTTAAGAACACATACACATGCAGTGGCAGGTAAGGTAACCATGATTCCATGGATGGCTATACATAGAAGAATATATGGGTAACACAAATTAAGCTTGATGTGTTGAAGAAGAAAAGAAAGGAAAAAGGGCACAAAGTTGGGTGCCTACAGAAGCAAGGGTAGAACAAGGAAGGCTTGGGGGAGGGGTGAATATGATCAAAACATATTACAGGAAATTCTCAAATAACAATTAAAGTTAAAAGAAAAAGAAAAGAGCTTTTTATAAAACTGGGGTTCATGTTCAAGTCCAGTATTAAAAAATATATACAACCAGTCATGAGTTCTGCAGCCCTTCTGAGAGTTAATTTCTCATCTATAAAAGTAGGAATATATGCTTCTCAGGGTCATTACAAAGATTCATAACGTACTGCATTTAACTGAGCTTAAAGAAGCATAACTCCTGGAAAGTTCAGTATATAGTAGTTTGTTTGATAATGATAATAAACACTAGTAGATAAAAATAATTTTTCATGGTAATCTATGAAATATGAACACACATGATATGTACTCACTGATAAATTGATATTAGCTGAGAAGCTCAGAATATCCAAGACACAATTCACAAAACACATGAAACTCAAGAAGAAGGAAGACCAAAGTGTGATTACTTCAATCCTTATTAGAAGGAGGAACAAAATAACCATAGAAGGAATTACAAAGTGTGAAGCAGAGACTGAAGGAATGACTATCCAGAGACTGCCATACCTTGGGATCCATTCCATATACAACCACCAAACCCAGACACTACTATGAGTGCCAACAAGTGCTTGCTGACAGGAGCCTGATATAGCTGTCTCCTGAGAGGCTCTAGTAGTTCCCGACAAATACAGAAGTGGATGCCCACAGTCATTCATTAGAAGTAGCACAGGATCTTAAATGAAGGAGCTAGGGAAAGAACCCAAGAATCTGGGAATCCCACTGTTGAGGTGGATCTGTACACAGCAAAAGGTTTCTTACAAGCTGCGGTGCCCAGCAGTGAGTCCACTGGCATCTACGAGGCCCTAGAACTCCGAGACAATGATAAGACCTGCTTCATGGGCAAGGTTGTCTCACAGGCTGTTGAGCACATCAATAACACTATTGCACCTGCTCTGGTTAGCAAGAAAGTGAATGTTGTGGAGCAAGAGAAGACTGACAAGCTGATGACTGAGATGGACGGCACCGAGAATAAATCTAAATTTGGTGCAAATTCCGTTCTGGGAGTGTCCCTGGCTGTCTGCAAAGCTGGTGCGGTAGAAAAGGGGATGCCCCTTTACACACACATTGCTGACTTGGCCCGCAACTCTCAAGTCATCCTGCGGGTCCCTGCTTTCAATGTGATCAACGGTGGTTCTCATGTTGGCAACAAGCTGGCCATGCAAGATCCTGCCTGTGGGGGCATCCAGCTTCCGGGAAGCCATGTGCACTGGAGCAGAGGTTTACCACAACCTGAAGAATGTCATCAAGGAGAGGTACGGGAAGGATGCCACCAATGTGGGTGATGAGGGTGGATTCGCACTTGATGTCCTGGAGAACAAAGAAGCACTGTTGCTGCTTAAGGCTGCAATTGCAAAAGCCGGCTACACTGACCAGATTGTCATCGGCATGGATGTGACTGCCTCCGAGTTCTTCAGGTCTGGCAAGTATGACCTGGACTTCAAGTCTCAGGATGACCCCAGCAGGTACATCACACCTTACCAGGACTGACCTGTACAAGTCCTTCATCCAGGACTACCCAGTGGTGTCCATCGAAGACCCCTTTGCTCAGGACGACTGGGATGAGTGGCAGAAGTTCACGGCTAGTGCGGGCATCCAGGTGGCGGGCAATGACCTCACAGTGACCAGCCCTAAGCAGATTGCCAAGGCTGCGAGAAGTCCTGCAACTGCCTCCTGCTTAAAGTGAACCAGATCGGCTCCGTGAAGGAGTCCCTGCAGGCATGTAAGCTGGCCCAGTCCAATGGCTGGGGTGTCATGCTGTCCCACCAATCTGGGGAGATTCAGGACACTTTCATAGCAAACCTGGTGGTAGGCCTCTGCACCGGGCAGATCAAGACTGGTGCCCCTTGGGGATCTGAGCACCAAGTATTATCAGATCCTTAGAATTGAGGAAGAGCTGGGCAGCAAAGTCAAGTTTGCTTGCATGTCTTTCAGGAACCCCCTGGCCAAGTAAATCATGGACTGGAGATCCCTGGAGCCACCAGCTGCTAGATCCTCTGTCCCTGATGTCATCCAGGTGGCTCAAGGCCAGCCCAGTGCGTGTCCCTCCCATGTCACTACTTCATTGGCGTCCATACCTCACCACCAGAAACCCTGCTGGAGACCCAGCTTTGTAATCATGTGACTGGTCTGAATCATTGTTTCTGTCACTGTCACCTGACTTCCTAGCTAGTGTCTGGAGTCCTCGGAACTCCAGTGTAATTAATCTCTAGGGTTCCCCCCACCACGCAGTGGTTTACATGCAAAAATAAAAGCCGCAGAAGCCTAAAAAAAGAAAAAAGAAAAAAAAAGAAAGAAAATAACAAATAAAAAAATGAAAAAAAATGAAATGCAATAATACCAGGAAAATTATTTTAAAAAGCATTTTTTGAGGCCCCTAGGTCTTGCAAACTTTAAATGCCCCAGTACAGGACAATGCCAGGGCCAAGAAGTGGGAGCGAGTGGATAGGGTGGGGAGCAGGGTGGGGGGGGGTATAGGGAATTTGCAGGATAGCATTTGATATGCAAATAAAGAAAATATCTCATAAAAAAATAAATAAAATTCTTTAAAGAAAAAAAGAAAAGAAAATAGTTCAAGGACACATTTACCTGTTAGAATGCTATATAAGTATGGAAATTATTAGCCAGTTATGTTTTTAAAAAAATTTATAAAAGCATTATTTTATATCAAGTCTAGACTGTTTTAAAAACAAACATATGCTGGCGTTTTTATTAAGTTTCAATGCCTCATAGGAAATTTTATCTAAGCCTACTACACTCTCCAATGTCATCTTCTGCCGAATTTATAGAGAACATTTGATCAATTTTCTTCCTGAGCTTGACTACTAAATGGTTGAATCGTACCTAAGTCCCAAAGCATGAAAACGTAGGAGCAAGATTGTAAAACTCCTGGAAATAAAGTTAAAGCTGCATTTATTTTTTTATTTCACATCATTAAGACTTTAGATTCCCATTTTTTAAATTGTCAATTTAGAAGAATATGAATGTGTTTATAGAAATGAAGAATAATTCTATGTTATGGTAATAAATTACTGAAAGTCAAATAACAACCCACAAAACAAAGACAGGCGTTTTAGCATGCAAAATTGAGTCTAAATGCACAATTAAAAGGGAAAAGATTAATATGTCATATGTGATATTTTCAGCCTTTACAAAAAGTTTCACTATATAGAGAGCAAACAGTGAAAACTGCCCTCTTATCTCCAGGAAACACATTTGTTAGGCTAAGAAACAAGATATAAATTATGTATAAAATCACCGCAATGAAAAAATACAGTTGTTACTTGAAAATGTCACTAAGCTGTAAATAAATTATAGTTAACCCATGAGCTGCTTATTTATTCAGGGATCTTTTGTGGGATATTTGAATTCCTGAGTGATAAATAGAAATTCACAACACAAGAAAACAAAGAAAAGACGTTAGAACAGTCAAATGTGTCTTGACATCTAATCCAGTTTGAACATAAAATTTACACACAGATAGAAAGAAGAAGAACAAGAAAGGGGAAAGGAAGAAGGGAGAAAGAAGAAATATACAGAATGGAACCAGTTAAGAGGGAGCCAGGTTGGCTGTTCTACCCACTCTAACCCCTTGCCTCCAAAAGTAAAGTAGAAATTTAAAAAAAAAAAAAATGTTTTGTTTTATCTTAATCTAGTTAGCAAAGCATGAAGTGTCAAGTAGTTGGCTGTGTTTCCTCTAGTGAGGAAACCTAAAATAAGTGACAGCGGAAAATAAAAGATTATCCCTTCAAAGAGAATATGAGGGTGTATTCTGGAGTCAAGAACGAGTAAGTGACTATAGAAATCTGGAACACAGATTTAGGTTATTCCAAATCCCATCCATGAAAAAAGTTTAATGAAGTTTTCGTAGCCACAGAACAAAAACAATTATAAATCAGACAGCTTTTCTAATGCATTGGGGAAGCCACAAGGTAGCAGGTTAGGGGAAGGAGGAAACCTATACAAAGGGTCTTAGAAGCTTTCTCACAGTATATTTAGCATTTTTGCCTGGTGGAAGCTAGGGGTGTGATGTTATATTTCAAAGAGATCTACTCAGCTGCAAAAACGTTAGGTTTTACATAGAAGTGGAAGATAAGTGGCTAGTTAGCAGCTAAGAAAACCAAGGATAATTTCACTCTGCATCTGTCACAGTTTGAGGGTTCCACAATCATAATCCTCACCAGGTAATCAGTCTTGCAGAAGGCTCAATTTTCTTAAAGGTGTCTGTTTTCCTGGGAACTTCAGTTAACACTAATCAATGTAAAAATAATTGAAATCGATATTAAGGCATCTAATATCTAGTAAAGCATGACATATTGAGGTGGTTGATATCTGAAATCCTGGATGGGTTCTGATTGCTGTATCACATCCAAAGGAAAGTCTACGTCTCTAAATCCTGGGGCCTGTTTCTGTCTGCCAAAGGACCCATTTCCTAATAACTCTCAGAAGGGACAAATGGCTATCTATGTGTCAGGTCTATTATCATACCATAATGCATGTCTTCCAACGCACCTCACATCACAAATGCCTACTATAGAACGCAAGCTAGAACATCCTGTCCCTACACAGCTCTTCTCATCACATACCCTACCCTAAACTTCTCCAAATTTTGAGCTTTCTCCTCCAGCCTGCTCCCAACTTCTCACTGTCCTTATAACCCTAGCCTTTAGGCTGTACACTCTCTTAGCCTGGTCTCCCTTGGTAAGGTCTTTCTCTTCCTTTTGTGCCCTCCCACCTCACTCTCCTCTCATGGCCTGCTGCACAAGGTCAATCTACTCCCTTCTTTCCCTTCTTTGGATTCTTCCAGATGCCCCTTCCTGTACTCTCCCTCATATCTACAATAAAAGCTTCCCCTCGAATATACCTTGGAGTATTCATGTCAGTTTATACAGGCAGGCTCCTAAATGTGCACCAAAACTGGAGTAGTTGAGAGATTTTTTTTTTTTTTTTTATTCCTCTGCATCATCACACAACCATCTGGTGTCTGTTTTTTGTTGTTGCTGTTCTGTTTTGTTTCTTTAAATCAGAAAAAACAAAAGCGCCCCCAAACCTTGCTTAAATACCCTTGACATCCTTCTGCCTTTGAAATAGAGGGAGATGTCCGTGTCAGAAAGGTACTCCCTAAAGAAAGTATAGAAATGTAGAGAACTGCATGTCAGAAATTGTAAGAAAATATAAAAACATAAGATACCTTGCCCCAGTACAGGGGAACACCAGGGCCAAGAAGGGGGAGTGGGTGGGTAGGTGAGCAGGGCGGGGGGAGGCTATAGGAGACTTTGGGGATAGCATTTTAAAATGTACATGAAGTAAACACCTAATAAAAATTGGAAAAAAATTAAAAATGAAAATAAAGATACTTAACTTTCCTTATTGAAAACAAGGAAAGAAATTTTCCATTCCTGCCCCCTGCAACAACCCCCCTCCCCAGCCTTTGCTTAGGAAAGCTTTGAGGTGAAAGCTATGTTTCATATTCATCCTTCTAAAAAAAGAAAAAAGAAAAAAGTCCGCCCCTTGGATTCTCTTTCTTCTCCATATCTTCAGCTCCTGGAAACACTTTGAAAACAAACAGGTCTTTCAAGTCGTCTTCTCATAGTGATTGTGCTAAGAAAATAATTTTTTCCTACCTACACCACTAAGAATTGTGTTAATTTAATATGGCAACTGTGAAAAACATTTACTGCCATAGAAGTAGAATTGTTACAGCTCTAATTATCTAACAGGAACTTTTCACAGTTTCTTTATATTTGTGCATTTTTCCAATGCAAACCAGGCATCAGCAGAATTTCCAGCAGAGGCAGTTATCTTTAGTCCCTTTCCGTGGAACAAACAAGTGTGGATTTATTATTTTCATTGTGGACTGACAGAGTGGCTCAATAACATCAACAATGATACTTACCATGCGTTTCTATAAATTTCCTAGGGAAATGAATGGCATAGAAAAAGAGTAATGAAGGAAATTAACTTTAGAAAAAAATTTCAATTGTAAAATCATATTCATCCTGTTTCTAACAGTTTGAAAATAAAATTTTCTAAGTCCTCTAAGATATAAATTAAATCTCATTTAATTTTTTTTAAAAAAACCAACTTGGCATTCATGTTGGGATGTACATACAAAAAGTTTGAGAAGCTCTGAGCATACTTAAAAGTAAAAAACTGAAAATTTTCAACAATTTTCTGAACAATGTAAGCATGCTTGGCGTGACAACATAAAAAGTAGAATCACTTTGGTCTTGCTCAACTTATACTAATACTACATTATTAAAAGTGTATCAAGAAGAAGATCTGCTAAATGACCACTGACATAGTTCTTCACTGAGAGTTCATGTTTATATGATCTATAAACCAGACTAGCATTTTTTTTTACCAGTAAACATTTTCTGCTAGCTGTGATTCCGTACTTGCTTGTTTAGAAAACATACAGAGAAGGAATGTGAGAATATATATATATTCATATTCTCTCCTATGCAAGACATCAAGACTTAAGGAAACAAGGTCGTTAGCCTGCAGTGGGCAGAGGATTCTGTGAAACTGAAAAACACAGAACCCAGAGCTTTAGTACTGTGCTTTCTTCTAGTAAATCATAATTCTTGATCGGTTGTGTGAAGTATGTGATGGAGATATATAAACGAGAGTGAAAGTGGGCTAAGTCACCACAGGATCCTCATCTTGAAGTGTGACAGTAAGTGAGAAGTGCACTCAGGAGCAGAATTCTGATACCTGGGAGGGAGGGGAGGGAGGTAGAAAGAAATGAAACTGGAAGAAAAAAACACAGTCCTCCACTCTTAATCTTAGAAGATAATGATTATGACCTGATTCTTACTGACTAGTTGAGGACCTACTATAAATCCCCCCCCCCCATAAAGTGACAGAAGCCAGGAAAAGAAGTATATTCATATTTCCCTTAATACTGTTACTTTGGAGATATAAGTTCTGTTGAGACACACGTACTTTTATCCTTAATGTGTGTCATTTGAAAACTGACATTCAGATTTCCTTGATAAAGGTAAATTGTATTTCATTCTGACAGCCATAACATTAATATTTCAAGGAGTGCTTTCCAACTATTGATCAGGTTTCATTGGAAGAGAAGTTACCCTTTCTGGATATATGCCTACATTTTAGGGGGACATTGTTCTCTATGTTTTACATTTTCAGTTGTTCCTATCAATTTGTCTTGAAATCTTTGAACAGCTAACATAGTTTGTCCTTTAAAAGTGATTCTACTTTTTATGTTGTCACACCAAGCATGCTAAGAAAATTTTAATAAAAGATGAACATTCCTGTTTTTATTCTTCCATTGCATTGAACAGAAATAGAAACTCTAGATCAAAGGAGGGGATTAAGAATTTCATGGGGGTGGGGCACAATAATCTAGCATTAAAAATTCTTTTTTCAAAGAAAGTAGATCTAGAAGAGTTAAGGGTCTGAATGTAATCAAACCCATTTTTACGAAGCTTAAAACTCTCAACTAATAAAAATGAAAGCCGGGCATGGTGGCACACGCCTTTAATCCCAGTACTCAAGAGGCAGAGGCAGACAGATTTCTGAGTTCGAGGCCAGCCTGGTCTACAAAGTGAGTTTCCCGGACAGCCAGGGCTGTCAGAAACCTTGTCTCAGAAAAAAGAAATGAGAAAGAATAACAAGAAAAATAATTTTTCTTCTCATGTTGTTGTGCAAAATGCTTTTGTTCACTTCATTGATTTGATTTGATTTGATTTTGTCCTTCTGGAAAGAAAAGATTTACTTCTGGCTTAGCCCAGTCACATAGACATCACAATGTTTTGCTGTTGTTTGTTTGTTTTGTTTTGTCTTTTGTTTTCTTGTTCTGATCATCTATGGAGGGAATTAACAGGCATAATTTACCATATGGGATAATAATAAGTATGAATTTAAAAACAAGCACAAAGTGTTTTTGTAAATGGAAATTCATATGAATGCTCTAAGGAAAGCTACTAAGAGATCATCTCTTAGTAAAACCAAGATTTAGAAGTATACTACTTGCTGAATCTCAGAGATCCATGATCTTGCTGCAGTATCAGAAATCTCAGAAAACTCATGATTAAACAAAATAAAACCACCGTCTTTTGGACTATTTGATTTCGTACCTGAGTTCCCCTTAGAATATCTCTCTTGCAAATAGAAAACTGCTCTATCAAAAACAAGTGTGTCTTCTTTTCATTCCAGTGAGAGTCATAATTACTGACAACTGTTCCCACTAACAAACACATTCATTCTGAGTTGTGTCAGAATCCTTTGACCCAAACCACAGAAAACATTCATTTGCCAATAAATAAACATTTACACCCAGGAACAATGCTATTTACCACAATGGGCTAGAGTTTCTATATATCTGTCATCCCAGTCATGATGTATGTGCTTCAAGAGAGGACTTCTGGGGACAGAGACTTTGCTGCGAGTTTGCTTTCTTAATGAAAACTAGGGTATGCCCTGTGTTAATAGGTTATTTAGAGCTAGTAGTAGAGAGTGATTAGCAAGGTAAAATTTGGAAGAGTGAGCATTAGCATATCACAACGGTTTCCTCTTGTTTAGATTATCTGTAGAGAGGATTGACAGGCATAATACACCAGAAAACGGAAACTATAAAGATCAACAATAAAAATCGTTCTAGCTTGTCTTTGTTCTGTGGGTGTTTTACTTTGAAAACTGTAAGGTGCAGAGAGAGGCACCATTTATCCAATAAAGTAGAATTCAGTCTGGACAAGTAAAAATTTAAACCTATGAGTCAGTGACTAGGTAAAGGGGACAGTAGATTATACCATGGCATGAATAAAATTTTGAAGTTATGCTAATAACTTAAGGGAAGCTCTTTACTTTTATAAGATATCATAAATAATTAACTTAAATGTCTAGGTGAGCTGAAATTCATAGATTCTCCATAAGAAAGGGCATATTATATGTTTGGGTAATAGTTCACCTCTAAAACATATGCCTTAAACCAACTATTTTGCTGTGTTTCACTGATTGGTGAATCAGAAATTGTGTAGGGCTCTCAAATGAGAGTGAACATACATTAGGGTTGCTTGTGGACTTCAGCAGTTGTTTGGGTGAGTATGTAGTACAGTCCCAATAGAAAGCTACAACCCTGAGCCCATCAGTGCTCCCTTCTCCCATTTCTTCCCTTGTTATTTCAGGGCATTTACTTACAGATTTTTTCTCAGAGTACCTGGGCAACATGCATGAAAGCTTCCAGTTGATATCAAGCTAGACCTAGAATATGTTAAGTCTATTATGTTCTATTTTTAGTGTTTAAGAACTCATAGAGACCACTCACATTCAAAAGAAGGACAGATATATTTGATTTTTCCATAAGGGAATATCAAAAGACATGCCCATGTATGAATTATCTGTTCTTATATCTATATTGGAAAATTACAATGCTCAGAAAAATTGTAGTCTTGATAATTCTCTTTTCTTCCTTTATGATGCCATAAACGAGAATATCAAATTTGATAATTAATTTAAAATATACAATCTGTCATATTTTCTCATTGTTTCAACATCTAACGTTGGAGCCTCATAACTTTGTAAATCAAACCTATCTCATGAGCACTTGGCAAATGATTCAGTTTGTAAAGTATTTTCAGTGGAAGCCTGAAAACCTGAATTCAGACCTCTAGTACCCATGTAAAAAGATAAACATGTCACCACATCTCTTTATCCCAGCACTGGGGACATAAAACCAGAAATTTCCCTGTGGTTTGCTGCCAGTGGTTTTGGTTGATCAGTGAGTCCCAGGTTCAGTGACAGACAAATTTTCAAAATAAGATGGCATATAATAGAGGAAGACCCCTGATATTGGTCTAAAGATTCCATATGACACATGTATGTGTGGCACCCACACACAGCCACATACAAACTGGTGATTAAAGACCAAGAGGTGGTGAATTTGAGAGGAATTGAGGGAGGTTATTATAGAAAAATGAAAAGTATAGAAATGATGTAAGTTCAGTACTCATGTATGAAATTATCAAAAATTATAATTAGAAATTAATATATGTGGATAAAAACCACCACAATAAAAGGAAATGGAGAGATAAAAAGCATAAATCATGGATGCAGAATGTGTTGGATAACTAGCCATAGATGAGACATGACAAAAAAGCAATTCCACGAGGTTGAAGGTACATCAGTGGAATTCACCAGAGTTCAATGAAAAACGAATGTGACAGGAATGTTACAATATGGCGCCCATGTTCCCAGGACATTTCCAAAACTTGCAGCATTTTCACAGTAGTGCTAAAAGACTATTGCATACAAGAAATACTTGAAGTACAAATAGACAAAAATCTCCCACTACTTTTCACACCGACCAAATCACAGGTCAAAGAAGTTCACAGTCCCCACCATGACAACAGAGCTACAATTGAACACCTAACCTAATACTTGAGAAAAAACAATGCAAAGAAAATCTTGAAACTTGCAAAATGCTGGAGGATGAGGCACTGTGTAAGTATGGCAGGAGAAGGAAGTATATAAATTTGTCAAGAATTAAAGAAACATATATACCTGTGGGTCTGTGTTAGGTCCTCTGTGTAAGTGCTGTGGTTGTTTACTTGGGTTATTTTTTTCTTTTCAAAATATTTTTATTAGATATTTTATTTATTTACATTTCAAATGTTATCCTATTTCCCCGTTTCCCCTCTGAAACCACCCCCATCCCATCCCCCTTCCCCCTGCTCCCAAACCCACCCACTCCCACTTCCTGGCCCTGGCATTCCCCTACATGGGGGCATCGATCCTTCACAGGACCAAGGGCCTCTCCTCTCACTGATGTCCCACAGGGCCATCCTCTGCTACATATGTGGCTGGAATCAGGTCCCTCCATGTGTACTCTTTGGTTGGTGGTTTAGTCCCTGGGATCTCTGGGGGTACTGGTTAGTTCATATTGTTCTCCTCCTATGGGGCTGCAAACCCCTTCAGCTCCTTGGGTTTTTTGATGGCCTCCTAACAATATGAGTAGGGGTGTCTCTGACACTTTTGCCTGCTCATGGGACCTTTTTTTTCCTCCAATGTGTTACCTCATCCAACTGTGATATGAAGCTTTTAAAACCTAATCTTGTTGTATCATGTTATGCTATGTCGAGTTGATATCACTGAGAAGCTTGCTTTTCTCCAAAGGGAAATAGAAACACAGTGGAATTGGAGGGAAGGAGAGCCAGTGTCAGGAGAAGGGGAAGAAGGGAAGGGAGTGGAGACTGTGGATAGGATATGCTGTATGAGAGAATAATAAATTAAATTAAAAAAATACACACACACAAAATAATCTGCAATTGTAAATCCAGCACATTTATATGCAAGATTAAATTTAAAAAATAACTTTTCAGTTAAAAAAACAAGGGAGTTTTGTATTGTAAAATATAACAAACATATGAAAACCCTGAATTCATAATTTTACATGCCCTCCAAATAGGCATATGGATCTGCACTGAAAGTTCCTAAGACAGAAACTCATTATTTTGAAGACTTAATAATAAAGGGAACAAATCAATCATTTATACTGTCATTCACAGACTTCATTTCATGATAAGAAGATAGTTGATGTGTGAAAAATTGTTCTCTGAAGCATCCCCACTAATAAATGCAAAAGGACTGATCGAATTATATTATTACCATCTTGTAACACCTAATGAAATAATGAAGGCTGAAAATTATGATTTACTAAGAACATTGAAGGAATTTTGACACAAACATTCATGAAAAGAGATTACTTGAATCTGTCTGTAACCCATTCAACAATGCAAACATCAGTAAATATGAATCTGTGACCCCCTTAATGAGATGCAGTGAGAAATATTATTGGCTCCTCCAAAACTGAACTTAAATCTACTTAAGACTATAGAGCTAACTACCAATATACAGGCCTTGTCAATGACAATAAGATAAGATAAATGACAATAAGCCAAATTTGAGATAGACAAAGATAAATGCTCCAATGTCTCCAACAAATCAATAAGGAAATAATGCAACAAAAATGCAACATATGGACCTTATTTGGATCCTGATATTAGAGTATGTGTGCTAACAAAATAGCTTTAAGATACTTGATTCCATATAATATGGAAGGATATTAATATTTTTAAGGAATTTGGGACAATACATTGTTTTTAACTGTTAAGTCCACACTGAATAATTTTTAGGGAAATGACATCCTATCCAGAAATTTATTTAAAATATCTTAAGAAAGTGAGGAGGGTGTGGGCTAAAAAATAAATCTGACAAAATGTTGATACTTTGAGACTGGATGATTGTATCTGTACAGAGATTTAGAATGTACCAAGTAAAAATATTTCTAAATGACTAGCAAAAAAAAAAAAATTGGGGTTGCTCTTGATCTGGTAAGATTTTAAAGGTGTATAGGATGCTGGAGAAGAAATGTCATCAAAATCACACTCAACTGTGAAAAATGCAGATAGCGTATTATGGGTTGCATCTCTTCTTTGGAAGCTATATAATACCTCTGGTAGTCCTCAGGGAGGTACCATTTTCTGATCAGTTCTAGCCCAGTGGTCGCTGTGTTTGAAGTTGACTATGAAGGAGGGATTCAGAAAGATTGCAAGGGCCAGAGAATCAGGTTTGCTGTTAGATTGTATGTCCTAGGACTGTCAGAAGCTATAAAGCTATAGTAATAAAAACAGCATGGTATTGACACAAAACAATAAAAAAAATCAGACACAGAATCAAATAGAAGATTCAGACATAAATCCCCACATATCTGGTGTGCTGGCTTGACATATAATCTAGACTCATCTGAAAGAAGGAAACCTTAACTGAGGAACTGTCTTCATAAGATCAGTGATTGATGTATAGGACCCAGTCCATTGTGGGCGGTTCCATTTCCTAGGCTGGTGGCCCTGGGTTCTATAAGAAAGTAGGCTGAGCAAGCCATGTTAAGCAAGCCAGTAAGCAGAATCCCTCCATGGACTATGCATCACCTCCTACCTCCAGGAGTCTGCCCTATTTTAGCTCTTGTCCAGACTTCCTTTGGTGATGAATAGCATCGTGGAACTGTGAGCCAAATAAACCCTTTCCTCCCCAACTTGCTTTTTGGTCATGGTATTTTGT
The DNA here is from genome assembly GCF_900095145.1 of Mus pahari. NCBI lineage: Eukaryota > Metazoa > Chordata > Mammalia > Rodentia > Muridae > Mus > Mus pahari. Next base: position 53,615,667 of record NC_034602.1, read on the forward strand.
TACAGCCATGGAAACCTTAACTAAGATGAGTAAACATATGATTATTTTATTTTTAAAAAGCCAAAAAATATACTGCAAAATGACAGCATCTTCAATAAATAGCACTTGTAGAGGAATTTTAAATCAGCAACATGGCTGCTGTGATCACATCTAAAGACCTTTTAAGTCTGTGTTATTCAGCTAGCACGTACCTTTAATCCCTCTGGCTGGAATTCTTTGTTACACACCTTTACTCCCAAACAATGATCTGTAATTGAGGGGCACAGAATATGAGGAATCAGACAAAGATTTGACAGGAGAAATGCTATGTAAGAGCACTAAAGTGTCAGGGAGTACTCTTCAGTCTGTTTGTCAGTGAGTTGGGAGTTGTGCCAGTTGGGAGTCAGTGCAGTGAATGTAGTGCCATGGAGTTTAGTGCAGATCAGTAGAGCCAAATGAAGCCAGAAAATAAGATGGATCCAGAAGAGTAGGCCAAATTGCCAGAGTTAGTTTCAGGCCAAGCAGAGTAAGTCAGTGACAAACCAGATTGAGTCAATCATCTTGGAACAGTTTTTGAACAGCAATAGCTGAGTTGAACAAGCCAGCCAAGGTTCAGAAAGAACTAGTAAGGGTGAGCTATTCAGCAGTCAGCCTCTGAGATGTCCATTACATCAGGCACATAAAAGATATATTTACAGTTGCTGGTCAGAGGGGGAGAGGGAACACAAAGAGTCCACCTCCAGTAGATAGATTCCCTCAAGTGGAGAGACAGAATCATCAACCCACAGTCAAAATTTCTGACCCAGAACTGTTCTTGTTTCAAAGAATTACAGGGACAAAAACAGAAAAAGAGACTGAAGACAGAAGCCTAGCATGGCTGTTCTCTGAGAGGCTCTTCCAGCAGCGGACTGAGATATGTGCCTCCCCCCCCCCACCCCCCCCAGTCTTGAGCTGCTTGAACAAGTCTCTGACACTGGAGCCAGGAGTCTGGCTTTGCTGCATTTATGTCTTCCTGACAGAGAACTGAGAACTGCCCGCCCACTGAGCTGCTGAAGAGCCTACTTTGCAACTCAATCCAGCTGAAACAGGCAACAGAACCCAGCCAAAACAATAGGGTCTTGGGTTTTCCCATAGATATTCAGTGACGAGCATTAAAATGTGAGCTATGATCAGAGAACTTTGTCTTGGCTCCTTATTTCTCTCGCTGACCTCCCCATCCATCCCCACCTTTCCTTTCAGGAACCCAGGAACCCATGGCCACTGGCAGCTACAGAGATAGACACAGATACTTACACACCCAACCATTGGACTGAATTTGGGGTCCTCTCTGGTTGAATTAGAAGAATTGAAGAAGAGGAAGGAGAAGGCAACCTCATAGGAAGACAGGCAATCTCAACTAACCTGGACCCCAGGGAGCTCCCAGAAACTGAGCCACCAACCATACAGCACACACGGGCTAGTCTGAAGCCCCTGGCACGTATATTTAGCAGAGGACCACCTGATCTGATCTCAGTGGGAGAAGGATGTACCTGATCCTGGAGAGACTTGAGGCCCCAGGAAAGGAGGAGCTTGTTGAGGGGGAAACACCCTCCTGGAGGCAAGGGGGAGGAGGGGTGAATGAGGGATAGTGGTAGGGGGAGTATAAATGAATAAAAATAATTTAAAGATAAAAAAATACTTCTACTTGGCAGGAATATATGTAGAGAGAGAAATCGAAATTGACATGTCTGACAAAACCCTTCCCAAGACAGATGGGTTTTGTTTTTGGTTTTGTTTTCTCTGGGTATATTCATCATACACTGTGCAGCCCAAGGCTATTTTCCAACAAGTATACATTGTATAGTAACCATGCTCCCTTTGTCACTTCCCTACCGTTTCTCACCCTCACTTGCCCTATAGTCCCCTTTGTCCCTTTAGAAAATCTCCCTTCTAGTTTCATACCATATATACAGATAGGATTTTATGTGTCTACATAAAATTGAGAAACCGTACATGAGAAGAAGCATATGAAATTTGTCTTTCTAATATCGTCATAGTTTGCTTAGTACAATCATCTCCAGTTGCATCCATTTCCCTGTAAAGGATATAGCTTCATCTATTATTCTGGCTGAAAAAAAAATATAATTCCATTGTGTACATATATTTTCTTTATCTATTTCAATGTTGTTGGATGCCTATGTTGGCGCCATAAATCGGATACTGTGACTAGGCACTGTGTAAATATCTCTGCAATACATTATTTTAAATATCAAAGAGTAATATAGCTAGACCATATACTAGATATCTATTTTTTTGAGAATATCCATATTGGTTTTCACACTGGCTGGACCACATTACCTTCCAACAAACACTACATAAAGCTCCTATTATCCATAACCTTACTTACCAGAATTTGTCCTTATGTGTTTTCTTGATGCCTGATCCTGCAGGATATTTGATTACATTTTGAACCTAGAGATTGTATTGTCTACTAAAATAAATTAAAAAAAATAAAATAAAATAAACAAACTGTTTTTAGTTGTGGTGTGATTCAGCCCTTAACACACACCTTTAATTCCTCTGGCTGGAATACAGACAGGGCCTTAGTACACACCTTTAATCCCAAACAATGAAGGTACAGTTAGTAGATAGAAGGAAATGCCCATGTTTGAAAGCGAGGTCTAATTGAGTGGCAAAGTAACAAATCAGAGAAAGATTTGACAGAATGGAATATTGCCAACTCTATCAAGAAGAGAGGAAACAGAAGTTAAGAGAGAAGTACAGAAAAAAAGAGAAAAAGCAGAGTCAGTTTTCCCTGGAGAGTTTACAGAGACAGGTTGAAGACAGAACAGGCTAGACATAGGTAAAGATTAAATGAGCCAGAGAATGAGGGGAACTAGAAGAGAACATATTGCCAACTTAGCATGAGGCCATGCAGAGCAATAATTCACTGAGGAGCTGAGAGAAGTCAGATTGAATCAGTGAACTTGAAGAGGAGTTTGAATCAGAACAGTTGAATTGAATCAGTCAGAGTTTAGAAAGAACTAAAAATGGTGAGCTGTCTCCTGTGAGGCTATGCCAGTGCCTGGCAAACACAGAAGTGGATGCTCACAGTCATCTATAGAATGGAACACAGGGCCCCCAATGGAGGAGCTAGAGAAAGTACCCAAGGAGCTGAAGGGGTGTGCAACCCCATAGGTGGAACAACAATGTGAACTAACCAGGAGCCCCACAGCTCGTGTCTCTAGCTGCATATGTAGCAGATAGCAGAAGATGGTCTAGTCAGCCATCATTGGGAAGGGAGGCCCCTAGATCTTGCAAACTTTATATGCCCCAGTACAGGGGAACACCAGGGACAAGAAGTGGGAGTGGGTGGGTAGGGGAGCAGGGCGGGGGGGGCGTATAGGGAACTTTCGGGATAGCATTTGAAATGTAAATAAAGAAAATATCTAATAAAAACAAACAAACAAATATCAAAACAAAAAAAGGAATGTGTGTGTGTGTGTGTGTGTGTGTGTGTGTGTGTGTGTTGGGGGTGGGCTTGGTTCATGTGTGTGTGTGGGGGGGGGGCTTGGTTCATGTCCATGTTTCTCTTTCAGTAGCATGCAGGTACATTCTCATATCAAAGAGATTAAGATGTTGTGTTAGCAACAACCTAAGTTGTTTGAAGATTTTTACATACAATCCAGTCCCACCAATGGAAGGAGCCTCACCTGGTAACAAGAGATGGTATGGTGAGACTTGGTATCCTCTATTATCAGGAGTCCTCACTAGGATCACTGTCATATATTCTAGGAAATTTTCACTGCACTAGGTTTTCACATCACCCCAAGTGTCCCCCAGTTTCACCTATCCCTCCCAATACCCTGTTACTTCTCCCTATCTCCTTCCATCCTGATTACCCTGTCCCCATTGACACTGGTCCAGAGTCTGCGTGTAAAATCTATCCTATCCAAAAATCTATCCTGGTAGGAGGAACCCTATCAGGGAGGTTCATGTCCTCCCCCTTATATTGGCCTTCTCTTTACCTAACCTTTCTGAGTCTAGGAATTATTATAACTTGGTTATTATTATGATTTTATAGTTCCATCAAATTGCCTGCAAATTTCATTACATCATTTTCTTAATAACTGAATGATAGATACTCTCTTGTGTAAATTTATCACATTTTCTCTATCCACTCATCTGTTGATGGATAGTTTGATTCCAGTTTCTGGCCATTATGAATAAAACTGTAATGAATATAGTTGAACAAGTGTCTTTGTAGTAGGAGAATCATCCTTTGGGTATATGTGCAACAATAGTATAGCTCCATCTTGAGGTAAGTAGATTCACAACTTTCTCAGGAATCACTTTCTTGATTTTCATAGTGATTGTACAAGTTTGCACTTCCACCAGCAATGGAGGAGTATTCCCCTTATTCCACATCCTTGTTCACATGAGCTGTCACTGTGTCACTAATCATACTAAATTATATTATATTTTGTTAATTATATATACTATATTTATTGTATATTTCTACAAAATATAAGCAAATACATTCATAATATAAATATAAATACAGAAACTATGGGTATATGCAAACTCTATGTAAAACAAAACTAAACATGGTACAATTAGTTAGAAACTTGGAATTTTATGTTAATTATCCCTGTATTAACTTTTAGATAACAGTATTCACAACAGAGATTTTCCTTCTAGATTTAATTACGAAAAGTCTCATGTGTTTAGTTTCAAGGGTAGGAAAATTAGTTCACTTACTTTTCATTGCAAGCTCTCACAGCCTAAAATGTTCAGTGAGCATTAGAAACTGTCTCAATAAAATTTAAGTAATGATTTAATCAGCTCCATAAAGAGGAGAAAATAAAAACTTTACTAATGTTTTTCCATAGTCGTGCTTATACACCCATCCTGACCCAGCTTCATTATGAGCCCATGGCCATAAAGTTTTCATGCCAGTGAAATATCCTTGTAATTCTAAGGGTCAATGATAGATTGGAATCAGACAGGAAAATTTCTTCTTGGGGATTAGAACAAGAACAGAAAGATTTTATCTTAGGCCCTAATACTTTTTATTTCAGACTATAAGCATTTGGTGTTATTTATTTAATAATTCATATCCTGCTTCATTCCAAAAGCTATTTGAGGCAGTAAAGAATAGTTCCTCTTTGAAACATTTCTGAAACAAAAAGTTCTGTTGTGAAGAGCAAAGAGAAGAGAAAGTGAGGAGCTTTCCACAAGGTCAGAACTGAAAAAAGGTTGAGCAGAGAAACACTCAGAGAAACACTCAGAGAGGCTTTTCATGCCTGTTTCCTAATTCTGAAATCTTCACTGGAATGACCCAGACTAATTCACTGTTTGTTTCAATCTCTCAGAAAACATATTCTTTACTAGAATTTGAGTTCTGGTTCCTTATAAAGCTTGAGTGTTTCATGTTTTAGTGCTTGAAGCCATAATTGAATAGATTACAAGCCATGGTTTTTACATAATGCATTTTACATTATAAAACCTGAATGGTAATTTGGGATTTTATTAAATAGAAGGTATAGTAACATATCAGCTAAAAGTAGGATATGCTATAGCATTAATAAGCATTCAAATCATACAAGTATTGTTTTCTTGTACGTATAAATGCATACCTACGTTTATGTTAATATCTTCTATCTTTTCATTCCATTAACATTAAAATAAATTTGTCTCAGTTCAGACATACTTTAAAAGTGTTGAATAGTACTGAGCAAAAGTAAACGATATTGGGAAAGATGGCAAGGAATGCCAATCTAATTCCAAATCCTCTCCTAGCGAGTTCTTCACCTGCTGTCTCCACCCTGACTTTCAAGCCAAGCCCCTACCAGCAGCCTCCCTGGATACCTACAGAGTAGACCAAGCTGCCATTCATGCCCACTGCTCGGATTCACACTTTCTCTTTTTGTTTTATCCCATTGTACGTTGATTGCCTTTAGAAATGAGATTCTGATTTTAAACCCAGGTGTCTATGTTATTATTATTATTATTGCTATTACTATTAAAACTATGCATATAATGAGACAAGACAAAAATGTGAAATATAAGAATACATAAGAAAATAAGAGAGAATGCCTCCCTCTGTGTCCGATTTATGTTTCTGTTTCTGTTTGAGGATTAAAACTTTGGGTAGGATCATCAACCAACCTTCAAAATGTTTGATACAGGATTGTTCCTGTATGAAAGAAATGCAGATAAAAAAAAAAAAATGGAGCAGAGTCTGAAGGAAAGGCTATCTAGTGACCTGTCCAAATCGGGGTCCATCCCATTGACAGCCACCACAACCTGAGACTATTAATGATGCTATCTATGCTGTGCTTGCAGACAGGAGCCTAGCATTGCTGTTCTCTGAGAAGCTCTACCAGAAGCTGACTGAGACAATACTTACAAATACTTACAGCCAACCATTGGACTGGAGAAGGGAATGGCAACCCCATAGGAACAACACGGTCAACTAAATGGAACTCTCAGAGCTCCCAGAGGATAAGACACCAACAAAAGAGCATACTGGCATCAGTGCAAAAGGATGCACCTAATCCTGTAGAGCCTGATGCCCCAGGAAAGGGGATGCTTGTTTGGGGGTGAGAACCCTCTCAAAGGCAAAGGGGAGGGAGATGGGGTGAAAACCTCTGGGAAGGGATCCAGGAAAGGGAGGAGAATTTGGAATGCAAGTAAATTAATTAATAATTACTTTAAAATATCACTGACCAAACCCCTACAAAGACCACTTCCATAAAGGTTATACTCCCTTTTCTGAGAGTATCCTCAAATTAGAGTATTATAAAAGCTAATGAATCATGATTAAGGACAAAACTTGATTTAAACAATAGCCCTTTTTATCTTTAACAGAATTTCTTTCATCTTGAAGCCTGTATAAGGTACTTTATAAGCCTACCTTGCAGCCTCGCTTATCAATAATACCCTACTGAGGAGTGGAAAAAGTACATTGCCTTATTACTTTTGTGTGACTCTTAAACTAAACCAAGTTTTAGACCTAGAGTACTAAAGGACTTTTTTTGAATGATGTAATCTCTAAAACCACACAATCAACTATGTAGCTATGGTTAAGACACATAAGGACATTTTTTTCTGTTAAAAAACACACTTAAATCTGTCTGAGTATCCAACTTTACGTGACATTGACTTGTCCTGAAATTTTTTTTCTAGGGTGTACATCAAGGTCCTAGCTGTACCTGAAAGGTCTCTGAGGAGAATTCTTCAGGCTGCGTAGTCAGACATAACATTTCAACTTTCCCGCTGCTTGAGATAAACAACTTTTACATTTTGGAGAATTTTAGAACTAGCACAGCTCTGATAGCCCCTTAATACCTGTTTACTATGGAAACCACAGACAGAAATCTTCACACACAATCGTGAAAACCATCCTAGTCATCTCTTGATCCTATATTACATCCCAAGTAGTTCTTCATCTCTAAATATCTCTGAATATTGTCTTGAACGGTGAGTTTATTTCAATTGTCAGTCATTTGAAAAATGGCTACCTTTCATTCTGAAAAAAATGAAAGAAAAGGACAAGCTTTGCATCACAGTTGTTGAGAAATTAGTCTCCTTTATTTACTCTCCTAATGTGGGTAAGATGGTACTTTCACCTCAGAGAGTAGGGTATACAACCATGACCTGAAAGATAGATCTGGTAAATGGAGAAGTGCAACCATTGGTAGTAAAATATTTTCATAATGTTTAGAGAATAAAAGTGTATTTAAAAACAAATAACCTCACCACATTTCTTTACCATACTTCTTTTACTTTTACTTTAAGATGAGTCATCTCTAACTGCTTATTAGTATTTCACTGATGGTATTATCCAAGTACAGTTTTAAATAGTATTCTACTGTATAACCTCAAATTATCTGTGTCACTGTGCCATTTTGTTTTGTCTATAATACTGAAAAATAGGTAACACCCAGATCTTTCCATCATGACCTTGATTCTGAATGTCTCATCAGATATTTCTCCTTTTGATAATGCAGAAAAACAAGTAGTTGGTATCTCAATACATTGGGAATTCTGGATACATCAGGGCTGGTCAATAGAAGAGGTGGAGAGGAAAGACCTCTTGGTATTTATCCATAGACAGTAAGGTTTCAACTTAGTAGACAGGTAACAGAAAAGCTGTGGGACTGACATGTAAGACTGAATGAGCACAAACTAGCCATTTGCTTGCCCGTACAACTTGGAAATAAACTCAAACTTTGAAAGTATGGCCGGAAACAGTGAGAATATAATCCATGCCTGTAATCATTTATTTAAAAAAAAAAAAAAAAGCTGATTTCTACCCCCAAACTGGAAATTTTTGTATGGAAGTCTAATCAATAAGTAGAAATACCAACAAACAATTAGAATTCTAATATACCTTGTTATGACCAGAGTTGTTACAAAAGCACCAGCAACAACAACAACAAAAAAAAAGTCTCATTTTTGCTAGCAGATTCAGCAAGTCAGTCACAGGCATAGTTTGGCATGGTGAAGGCTAGTTACTAACAGGTCACATGTGGAGGAAGCTGTCTTCTTCCACTAAAAACAAGTTTGTCTTCTTAGTGTATATAGCTGTCTCTGTATACTATGAAACAATAAAAAACTGAAGGCAAGGATTTGCCATCTCATGATCACCCATAACACCATGTGCATGAATTTGACATTCTCTTCTGGATCTCATGCAGATCTGTCCACATGTAGTGTGCTTGCACACATGCGTTCATGTGCACACACACACACACACACACACACACAAATATAAATGAATTTTTGAAAAAGGAGGTAAGTTATTTACTGGACAGTTTTGTTGTTTCCTCTTTTGTTGTTTCTAGGCATTCAAGTTAGAGTCAGGAACAAAATAGAGTTAGTTAACAGTGTACCTAGTGTCCTTCCATGTAATGACCAAGAAATAAATGATAACGGTAATTTGGCTGAATTTCAAAACAAGGAAAAAATAAAAAATAAAACATAGAAGTTTATTATCTGTTCATTTCCACTAATTCTCAAGGAAGAGTATTCTTTCATGGGTTTATAGTCTATGCGATAATAGTCTATGAGACTGTCAACTGTATATGTCCATTTCTAATCTGCCTTCTTGCTCTAATGCTGACCTATCAGCTTCCAGAGTATTACTTGATTTGTTACATTGTTATTCTACAGGTAATACTTTATTGTGCCTCAAGGGATTGGCAGGAACACTAGCTTCTTCTTATCAACCCTATATCATGAAAAATGATGCAACTGATGTGTGATTCACATTCAGTATTTCAGAAGTTTGGATTTATTGAGCCACCATAGTCTTCTTGAAGTATATCAGAGTCAAGACATCCATGTAGAAGACCAATAGATTATTACTGGCACTTCCACAAAATGAGCCTTCTTGGTAGGTTCATTCCTCCTCATTTCTGACATCTTATTTTTCCCTGAAGTTCACAGTAGATGCCATGATGAGGTATATTTACATTAATAGTCATAACGGAACAGAAAAATGGTTATTTGTAGAGAACAAATAAGTGTTAATTAACAAATAATCACAGTCCATTATGTAAGAGTCATAGTTTGAGATAGTTTTTCTTGATGCCACTATAGCCTCTTCTCCTCAATCCTATATCACGAAAAATGATGAGAAGGAAGTTTCTAAAACAGTCACTTAGATTAGGTTGGCTTATGAGGGAAATTCTTAATTTGGTTAGTTGAGGTAGGAAAAAAAACACCTTGAATGTGAACCACACCATTTCATGGACTGAGCCCTGGAATGAATGAAAAAGTATGAGCTGAGGCCTTGATCTCTGCTCTTGACTGTGAATATCCAGTACCTTCATGTACCTCCTGCTGTAAATCCCCTTCCATAATAGACTGTAGCCTGCAACTGTGCACGGAATGAACCCTTTCTCCTGTAAGGTGATTTTGTTGAAGATTTTTTGTTTGTTGTTGGTTTTGGGGTTTGGTTTGGGGTTTTGTAGGTTTTTTGGGGGGAGGGAGGCTTTTTTTTAATCATCACAGCAACAGGAAAGGAAACTGATACAACTGTAATTTGAGGAGTTGGGGGTATAGCAACCATGAAAGAGGTTGTTAGAAAACACAACCTTCACAGCCTAACTACTGGAATGAAATAGTTGAGGTCATTAGCTAACATAAATCAACAATTTTTATTTTTAGTACTTCTTAATTTTTCTACGCTGAAATAAAGTTTCCAGATACACAGCATCATAACTTTCATTGCACCCACATCTTCAAAGACCTCAGTTATAAGGCAGGAAGTGCTCTCTGGAAGTGTGATATCATCAGATAATGAGTGACTATTTCTCCAAAATTAAATATAAGAGTCTGTCTAGACATTCCTTTGTCAGAGTAGCTCCTCATTTTATGTGCCATCTTGCTGCCTTTGGCAGCTCATGAAACATTAGTTGATGTCCTAAAGTTGATCAGAAAGAAATGAGTCAAGTCTGCATGAAATTTGCAGTGACTTGCTACAAGAAAAGACAGCTGCTTTGTGTACTACTGCATCAGGTACAGCTGCCAAAGCTAAAGCACAAGGGTGACACTAAAGGAAACTGAAAGTTCTTTTTTAAGTTCTAAGTGGAGATATGGTTTACAAAAGACTAATTTGTTCTTTTACACAGTCATTTACATTCCTTCCAAACTATGAGTGACAATTGATGCTGACAAAAGGACATGGTACCCCAGAAGCAGATGAGTGCTGTAATTGGTGAAATGAATCACATACTCTGCAATATTACTGTCAGTCTGGTTCTTGCTGTCTGTAATGCTGAAGATTTCTGACACCAACAGACTTACTGTGCTGCAAGAAAATCAATCTTACTCAGTAAGAAAGAAGATATAGAAAATTCAAAGATGCAAAAGGGGCATTTCCAGATCATAGACAAATTATAGGTACACTGAGGAAGATATTCAACATTAACCAAAGTTATTTCATGAAAAGAATTGTGGAACAGATGACTGAAAGGTTTGATTATATTAACTAAAAATTCCTACCACAGGCAGAATGTCTTGGGAGGATACAAGCCAGAGTATTGGCTACTGTTGCAAATGTTTTGAACTCATTTCTATTTGCAAATACAACTGTAAGTTAGAAAAAGATTCTCTTTGGGACTTAAGCATTGAAAATAAAAAGGGTAAATTATATTCTTTCAAGTGCAACTGGGAAAGATTTTTATATATCTCTCAATTTTGGATAAATTTTAGGCATTATTGTTCAAGACATACATGCATATTTTAAGATGTATAAAACTTTTCATTGTCTGCAAATTTTTTTACAATTAAGAGCTGGTAGAGCTTCATTTCCACAAATGAAGCAATAAATTCTAAGTCAGAGAAATTTGTTTCTGTTCCTGAATGCAAAGCTGCAGAACTTGGGTGACCTTTAAAAATATTTTTTTTTTTTTGCCTCACCTCAGGTTAATTAAAGGTAAGCCAAAATAAGAAAGCTAGATTCTGTTCAAAAGCTCCCAATGAGAATCATATGCAGTTACACAAGGTTTGAACATTTGTGCTTGAAGCCCATACTTACAAAGAAAGAAGAAAACATAATTCACTAATTATCTACCACCAACTAACAAGTAGTGTTTTCAAAGGTCATCAAGTCCATGGATTTGGTTATTAATGAAATTTAATTAATAATGAAAATTAATCATTATTCAATGATCCAATTGTCATCAGGATAGAATATCTCTGTCAGAACTGTAATGGCTGGACAGCTATTCATTTCAATAGTTATATGAACTAAATATAATTATTCTGGAACATAGGGCTTTTTTTTTTTTTTTGCAGATTGGATTAAAGTTAGATGATATTAAATTAGGATGATCCCTGAGTCCAGCATGCATTTGAGAGGTAGGAAAAATAGAGAAGAAAACATAGGATGAAGACAGAAACTAGAATTATCCAATTGAAAAATCACAATTGCTAAGTGTTACCCATGACCTCGAGAATCTTAAGTAGACAAGAAAGAATTTATCTCTAGACTTTTGAAAGTTATTAGTCATTGTAGCACCTTTAATTTAGAATGCTAGCTTTTGGAACAGTAAGAGGATGAATTGCATGGTATTATACCCTCTCAATTTCTGCAACTTAGCTGTGCAACCCTAGGAATTAATATAAAGACAAAAACTCAGAGAAGTCCTTGAATCACTGAGGTGGCAAGAAAGAGGATACTGTTGAGTTAGAAGCACACAGATTTGAAGGGCATCATTGTCAGGAATTTCCATAGACCAAGATTATAACAGTATTTGATCAATATGGAGTTCCAGATGGCCTATATTAAAATCACCACAGGGTGATAATAATGCATATTCTTGGAGTACTGATGGAATTACTGAATCAAATGTCTTGTCAGATTGGATGTAATGTCTTATATTTAATAAAGTGCTCAGAAAAATGAAAATTGTCGTTCTAGATTGCAACTAACATGGAGAATTCATTCTTCTGATTAAGTTATTTATTTACTTTAAGTTCCCATTGCAGCCTCCCCTCCCTCCTCGCCTTCTAAGCCCTCCCTCTCACCTTGCCCCTTCTCACAAACCTCATCCATCCACCCTGCCCTTATCCTCAAAAAATGGTAGGCCTCATATGGATATCAACCAGCCTTGTCATATCAAGTTGCAGTAAGATTGGGCTCATCTTCTATTGAGCTAGAGAATAAAGTCCAGTTAGTGGAAAGGGATCCAAAGACTGGCATTGTAGTCAGAGAGGGTCTCTGCTCCCACTTTAACCTTAGACCCACAATTTGTCCTATCTACAAGATGTGTATGGGTAAAAGATAAAGAAGAATTTGAGGGATGGGACAACCAAAGACTGGTCCTGTTTGAGACCTATGCCATGAGAGGGAGCCCACCTTTGATACTATCAATTATATTCTCCTATACTTGCAGACAAGAACCTAGCATAAATGTTGTAAGAAAGGTTTCTCCGAGCTAGTGATGTAAATGAGGCAGAGACCTACAACCAAACATTATGTGAAGCTTGGGGAATCCTATGGAAGGGGCAGGGCTTTAAGGAGCTAGAGTGGTCAAGGGTACCACAAGAAATCCCACCGCATAAACTAACCTGGAACCACAGGCCTCAGAGAGACTGACCTGTCATCGGAGAACATGAGAGAGATGGACCTAGGCCCTCTGCACATATGTAACCCTGGTAGATAGGTAATTTCTAATTTTTGTTTCAATCTCATTTTCTTTCTCAGTCAAATATACTCTAAATGCATAAACTAAGAAGTAGCTATAATAGCAACATAATTATCACAAACTGACATATATTTTATTTCAAAGTCTCCTTTATACAAAGCTTAGATGTTGCGAATGATGTATGTAATTAATATTCACAGTAATCTGCAGATGAAACACCATAGAATTTTTGCTCTTTCTTTTGATTCTCACCCCAACCTTGAGGAAAGATGAACAGGTGCTGTGGTTATTTTTACATGACAGGAGAGGAGGGTTAAAGTAGACATTTAAAGGAATTTACAGCTCACTCATCTCTGGTGCTCATTGCTAAAGCATGGCACTTTTTCTGTCCTGACATTGCTGACAAATTAGAGAGAAATTAAGATGAAAACATTGGTGGGAGAAGTGTAATCCCAAACATTTTTACAGGAAAGCAGGGGGGAAAAAAGACATTTTAACAGGGAGGAGATGCTATTTTAAAATCACAGAAAGCAAGTGAGAAGTGAAAGGGAACTGCCACACTGGGTGGCGTGGGAATGTGAGATGACAGAAGAGAAGAGGCCATGGTGGGTTTTGCAAGATTACTCATTATTTTCTTAATGTTTTTTCTTGGAGATGCCAATCTACATTAACAACATAAACTGGATAGAAAGTACGATTTAACTAAAGAATTATATCCCCAAAATGGACAATTATCTTTTAAGGAGTCACTTTTCCTCTCTGAAGTACCTTCTTGTGTCAATACTTTTCCTCTTTCACAACTGTCATCTTCTTCTTTTTTTTACTTTCTAGATATACTCAAGATATTTTCATTTTATCAAAATCTCTCTCTCTCTCTCTCTCTCTCTCTCTCTCTCTCTCTCTCTCTCTCTCTCTCTCTCTCTCTCTCTCTCTCTCTCTCTCTCTGTGTGTATGTGTGTGTGTGTGTGTGTGTGTGTGTGTGTGTGTGTGTTCTTATGTTGCTAAAGGTTGAACCCAGGACCTTTGAGTATGCGAGACACACATTTTCTAGTGAGTGATAACCAATCATCTTTCCTTTTTTTTTTTAATTTTGATATAGGGTATCACTAAGTTACCAAGGCTGGCCTTGAGTACATTCTGTAGCATAGATAGGTCTTACATATATGATCCTCCTGCTTCACCATACCAGTTAACTAAAATTGCAGGCCTGTATCACTATGTTTTCTGTTAGAATATGCCTTTATTAACTCTGTGTGTGAAAATGTGTGACTCTGTGTGTGTGTGTGTGTGTGTGTGTGTGTGTGTGTGTGTGTGTACCTTTCAGCTTTATTTCAGATATCAAAATTGACAATAATGCAAGTGCAAACTGTGTGCCAACAGAACCATATCTTAAAATAAAACTTGGGGAAAACACCCAGGGGGAAAGTGATAAAAATTTTAAAAAGTAGAAGAAATGACCTAAAACTACCAACATTTGAGGAGAGTATGCTTTAGTGTGAACTGAAATATATTTGAATTTTGTTATCCTTTGCAATCTAATAAAAGCCCATTTTTAAAATCCAAATCAAATAAGAAACTAAGAATAAGTGTTAGATCACATTTGTTCTAAAATAAATAATGGCAAACCTTATTGGAAAAGTTGATTACAAAGTACTTAGGAATCAATATCAAAGTAAGTTAAGATCTAAAACAATTACTTATTATGGAATCAATGTACTTGTTAGTGTATTTCATTCAAAAGTAAGATTCTCTGCTATAAAGAATTACCATTGTAAATTACATCAGAATCTATGATTTGTTCTTTTCTCCATTGTCTGTAAACATTAAACATCATTAAACCAGGCAAGAAATTCAACGAGGTTTCTGTAAGATCTCTGTAAAGCGTCTGTTCCATTCTTAGATACCCCATGATTCTCCTTTACTGTATTGTTTTCATTTTTTTAAAATTTGATATTTTCTTTATTTACATGTCAAATGTTATCCCCTTTCCCAGTCTCCCCATAAGCCCCTTATCCCAGCCCCCTCCCCCCTGCTTCTATGAGGGTGCTCCACTACCCACCCACCCATTCCTGCCTCCCTGTCCTGGCATTCCCCTATACTGGGACATCAAGCTTTCACAGGACCAAGGGCCTCTCCTCCCACTGATGATGCCAGACAAGGTCATCCTCTGCTACATATGGGGCTGGAGCCATGGGTCCCTCCATGCATTCTCTTTGGTTGGTGGTTTAGTACATGGGTGCTCTAGGGATCTAGTTGGTTGCTGTTGTTGTTCTTCCTATGGGGTTGTAAATCCCTTCAGCTCCTTCAGTCCTTTCTCTAACTCCTTCATTGGGGACCCCATTCTCAGTCCAATGGTAGGCTATGAGCATCCTCTTCTGTATATGTCAGGCTCTGGCAGAACCTCTCAGGAGACAGCTTTATCAGGCTCCTATCAGCAAGTACTTCTTGGCATCCACAATTGTTTCTGGGTTTGGTGACCGTATATGGGATTGATCTCCGGGTGTGGCAGTCTTTGGATGGCCTTTTCTTCAGTCTCTGCTCCACACTTTGTCTCTGTGTTTCCTTCCGTGAATATTTTGTTCTCCCTTCTAAGAAGGACTGAAGCACCCCCACTTGTCTTCCTTCTTGTCGAGCTTTATGTGGTCTGTAAATTATATCTTGTATATTCTGAGCTTTTGGGCTAATATCTGCTTATCGGTGAGTGCATACCATGTGTTTCCTTTTGTGACTGAGTTACCTTACTCAGGATGATATTTTCTAGTTCTAGCCATTTACCTAAGAATTTTATGAAGTCATTGTTTTTTATAGTGGAGTAGTACTCCAATGTGTAAATGTACCACATTTTTTTGTTTTCACATGTACCTCTGTTGAAAGACATCCGAGTTGTTTCCAGCTTCTGGCTATTATAAATAAGGCTGTTATGAACATAGTAGAGTTTGTGTCCTTGTTATAAGTTGGAACATCTTTTGGGTATATGCCCAGGAGTAGTATAGCTGGATCCTCAGGTAATACTATGTCCAATTTTCTGAGGAACAGCCAGACTGATTTTCAGAATAGATGTATCAGCTTCCAATCCCACCGACAAAGGAGGAGTGTTACTCTTTCTGTATTTTAAATTGGATGAAATATGTATCCATAACTATCTTAAACATATCTTGAGCCTTACTTTTCTCTGCTTACATTTTTTTTTTTTGCTTAATAGTGATTCCTATTTGTATTTTCTACAATATCATCAGTGTCATGAAGCTGTGTATCTAGCTGTTTCTATATCACTTCTATCTGGCATATAATATACTCTTTGAATGTACCAGGGCTAAAAAGTAGTGTGCAGTTTCCCCTTTAAATCCACTGACCAAAGTCTTCTTTATGTGATCTACAGTCTTCCCTCCAATCATGAAAAACAGAGGCTGGCAGCAGAAGCCTTCTTCGTTGTTGCACTTCAAGCATTACCATATAGAATGCCTTTCTACTCCCCTCCACTGTGCAACACTTAACATCTCCTATGGCTACTCAGATCTCTGAGCATGGTACCTTTTGCTAGCTCATCTGTGCAATCAATCTACTCATAAAGAAGCTGTTACCTAAAGCCTTCCCTCACTCTTTGTTTATTTGTTTTTTTTTTTAAACTGGGTTGTTTATGGTAAATTCCTTGCTTCTTTCTTATTCTTTCTTTCTTTCTTTCTTTCTTTCTTTTTTTTCTTTGTTTCTTTCTTTCTTTTGCCACACTTAAATGTATCACACAGTTTGCTTCCATGGCAACTTGAAGCAATCTAGTTAACACTTAAATGATATCTACCCTGTCATCAAATTGTCATGATATTTATATAACCCAAAAATTTTCATATTTTTTAATTCTTCACTATATACATCATAAAAATGAGGGAACTTGAGTATCTCCTGTGACAAACATCTAAGGCAAAGAGGCAAGCAAGATATGATATATGTTTGCCTGGTGTTTTCTACTAACTCAACATAATTCAACAGAGTAACAAAACTTTATAATATACAAAAGCTAGATAATATTAGAAGGCTAATGCTCAGAACTGTGGTCATAATTAGTAATCTAATCCATGCAGGTACTTTGAAAACATATTTTTGTAAAACCACCAAAGTTTATATATTGTGCCCAGCCCCTATGACTTCAGGTTGAGACATACTGTGATACTGGCTTCAAAATTTAGTCACAAGGAAATGTACTTTGTAGACCCATTCTGAAATAAAATCTACTCTGTCATAACAATGATACAGGACAACAGAATATGAGGTAAAAATCCTGTATTTTATCTAAGATATTCTATTTTTGCAAGTGAGAGGTTGATTCAGACAAAAGAAGGTTTTGAGATTTGTTTCTTTGGTTGGTTGGTTAATTGGTTGGTTGGTTGGTTGGTTGGTTGGTTGGTTGGTTGGTTGGTTAGTTTGTTCTCATGGCAAAAGAAATAATTGTGTTTATTTTCATAGACTTCTCAGGTTCCAAACTCTGAATAGGACTGGGCCAAATCCCCATGATAAATGTGTGCACTAGGAAAGGAAGAGTGAGCATGGAAGATGATGATCAATGACTTCACAGTAAATAAAAGCAAATCTAGTGTTTGCTAGAAAAAGACATGTTCTCATCCCTCAAGGTGGTTTTGCTGTACATTCAACCTCACAATTGGACCTGGCTTGCCAAGACCTCACACTGTTGAATAGCCACCAAGAATACTCAGAAATCCTAAGGTTTCTCCTGTAATGTTTGTCTCCACATAGATACAAAAGTTAATGGAAATTTGTATTCTTTAGGCACTCCAGACTGTCTGATTAGCAAAGAAGCCAATTCTAGGTAGAAGGTATTTCAGCAATATAAATTGTATATGCAAGAGTCCCCAAACATAAACAATGAATGAGATTTTTACAATTAAAAACATGAAGAAAATCTTGCTTGCTCTAAACCTATCGAATCCAGATGTAAGTTATATGTGTCATCACCCTTCTTATTTTTTATGCCAAAAGAAATCACGTATTTGGTACAGACTTATTTATAACACTTCCAGTGGCAAGAAGAACCCATTTTTCAAGTTTAGAATTGCCCAAATCAGCTTTTTTCCTATGCAGGAATTTTCATTATATTAAAAAATAATAATAAGGAAAAAACTCACATCTCACTGCTTTCAAAAAGATAAAAATTTCCCTTAAACTTCTTGAGTGGATGAACCAACATTGCCACCTAGTGGAAAGATTCGTTTGTTCAATAACATGAATTCTATTGTTTGCAGCTCTCTCTGCTCTTGTCTTGGTTGGTGCCAGAATACAAACAAACAACACCATAAATGAGTTGCTTAAAACTCCAGCTTGATCAGTTTGCTATAAAAAATAAACTACTCACATATTCCCTCCTGTTAATTATCATGAATAAAATCAATTTATGTAATAAGAATCATCTGTAAGAATCTTCCTGTAAGGTCTCAGTTGCAAGGTTAAAATTAAGAAGCAGAGAGCACTGGAAATTTTTTAAAAAGGAAAGGATGCATGCATTAGAGAAGAATATGAAGTCAAAATATTGTTTGAGATATTGATGATGCTGGAACTAATATGTCAAAGTACATGTATAAATTATAGTTATGAGTGACAAAGCAGTGTACTGGATTTTCTGATTTGTCAAGATTGTATCAATAAAAAATGGTGCATTTTAGTTATCGGAATGTGGTCAAATGCTACAATTATCAAGAGATAAAGAAAAAATACCTTTTTGCAATTTCTGTAAACTCGTTGGCATCATGGTTAGACCTTCCCCACTAATAAGTAGAAAGAAGTGTGAAAGAAGCAGAACAATGTAAATCAATTGGGGCAGCGACTCTTTTGTTTTGAAATCCCATTCTTATTTCCTCTGAGAGAAGCCATCTTGTCAGGGCATAAGCCTGCGAAGTGGTTTGCATAAACTAAAAGGTTCAAATACTGACAGTTTTAAACAGGCCTGGCCCTTAAGTTAAAATATAACTCAGAGTGTGCCTATGTGATTTCATGAGACATTACAATTTACAGCACACTAGACCAACTATGTTCACTACTAAAAAAATATGTCTTGGGTGAGCCATTGTCCTGGGACAATAAGAGAACACCTGTGCTTAGTAACTCTGCATGCTCCAGTGACTGTCCAAGAGAAGAGCTGTTGGTTTGAAGCAACCATTCAAGGTATAGTTTGTATAGATATAGAAGGATCAGTCATTCATTAAATATCACCTAGTGAAATATCTGAATGGCACATTAGAAAATCACTCCAAACGTCTCTTTGTTTATTCCTTCCTGTCCCCTAAATCTCTGCCTAACCTCATTCACATACACACTCACACCTTAAAATAACCATCATTTTCCCACTTGTTCTTCCTAATAATTACATGAGGTTTGATGAGGTTCTTTCACTGGGGGATTAGATGCCATTTTATGGTGGCTCCTGTGGATCTAGCTTTCTTTTTCTTAGACCTGAACAACAAAACAGATTATGTTAAATCTTCCTTCTCTCTTTAATGTTGAATCACATTCTCATAGACTATTCTCTTCTCTTCTTACACATTAGTTTATCTCTGTATTTATGAGCTTCTGATGAGGAAATAGAAAGAAACTACCACTAAGTCCTAGTGAGCTTGTTTTTGTTTTCTTATATAACTCATAATTTTTACAAGACCTTGCCAAAGACATTTTTTTTCTTCAGCAGTAATCCAGTTTGGTAATGAAGAGCACAAATAGGATCCTCACTTGGGAGATAGTCCTGTAGGTAATAGTGCTTCATGTGCACGTGTGAGAGCCTGAACACCAATACTCAGCATCACCAAAGAGAATAAAAATCAGGCATGACTACACATGTTTCTACACCCCCAAGACTGTGAGAAATGGTAGCGTGAAAGATCGATGGTGCTGTCTGTGTCTCACCTAGCTCTAAAATCAGTGTCAGACAGTCGCAAGGTGATAAAGTTAAGAATTACAGAAAGCAGTATTATACATCTTCCTCTTGTCTCCATGCATTTACATGTACCACATACATATATTGATGAAACATAGGTGACAGGTAGATGGATAGATAGATACAGAGATTTCCAGAAAGAGAGACAGAATTTAAATAAGATATCACAGTACCTAAAGTCATATTGCCTCGGATAAAACTGGATCTTGAGCACAGCAAAGGTATGTTATCAAGGTCATATTACTTAATGCTCCTAGTTTCTTTATGTGCAAAATGAGAATGACAGCATTTGGCTGACTACATAGTGTAGTCAGAAACATAGACGAGAGTGAAGCAGTATTTGTTATTCTTGAGGAAAGATACTTGTTCCAAGTTTCAGTCTGTGAGAAGTTCAGTGAATACATAACGAGTATCACCCCTTCCATCATAATAAAAAAGCCCTGGTGACATGAGAGAGCCACAGCTGACAAATTTCACTCCCCAAGGAATTTACAATGAGGAAATTTTGTCAGCAGAACTCAAAGTTATAGGTTTCGTGTTATTCATAAATGTGTCTCAAGGACAAATGGACACAAGAAAATGAGGATCTGTTAAAGGGATAGCCTTGTAGTGAGCACCAGAGGACAGGAGGCCTGCCTGACATGTTCAGCACCACGGACAGCACACTTCAAGGTCCTGTGTGTGAGAGCAGAAGTTTAAGCTTCTGTGAATATTTCTCAAGTTTACTGTATTTGGAAGTAAATAAATCAATGTTCAGAAGTATTGAACAGTGTGTTCCAGACCATTACCACACAATGGGTACACCTAAAGTTTATAATTTAAACTCAAATCTACCTGGCCCTTAAGGCACATGTGCTTGGTATTTTTGTCTTTCATGTGTTTGTTTTTTAAAGTTTATTTACTCCTCATTTTGTATGTGAACAGGACTGTGTAGGGTTGTGAGTACAGTACAAATACATTCTATGGAGTATGTACAAGTAGAAAGTACAAAGATTGTGGAATCTCTGCTCACTGTAATGGAGTCTAAGAATACCTCAAGTAAAACAGAAACTACAGAATCGATATTTACAAGGTATTCGACCAGAAGAACTAGCGACTTGATGTGAAGGTCAATGGGTGAGGGTGCTGGGGATCCTAGTAAGGTCTATGCATTGCTTCTTATGTCTTGTCCTTCCTTTGTCTGTCCTGTTTAATCTGCATGCTTTCCTCACAGCAGGAACTGCTAGTGTTACAGCTAGGAGACATGATTGCTTGGCAACCTGGTTTCTTCACAGAATATCCTCTCTATCTAAAAAAGCTTCTACCCTTGTGAGAGAAAAAAAATCACTTATAGCTACCTTTCCAATTCCTAGAAAAATTAACTGAAGCAGTATATATTGAAAAGATGATGTTGTAGATTATAATCTTTATTAAATATTTTGCGATTTCATAAATGTATTGCATCCTTTTCATTCCCAAATCTTCCTCTCCTAACTCCTCTCATATTTACCTGCATTTGCCTAGAATCTTCAATTTCATGTCTTCTTTGTTTAAAATAATAAAATGTACAAGTAGAAAATACAAAGATTGTGGAATCTATGCTCACTGTAATGGAGTCTAAGGATATCTCAAGTAAAACAGAAACTACAGAATCAATATTTACAAGGTATTCGACCAGAAGAACTAGCAACTTGATGTGAAGGTCAAGTCCAATTTATTTGGACTAATCAAATCCAAATTCTGCTGCCTGTATACTCCTGCATGTGGAGCTATCACTGGAGCACAACTAGCCTACCAGAGGTAACACTCTTAAAGAAGTAGATTCTGACCTCTAAATGCCATTAGCCATCTAGATTGAAACTCTTTAACCCTTTCTTCCTCTATAGGTAAATGTTGTCTGTTTCGATTTTTGCAGCTGTTGTGCAACCACAGTTGCTGTTAGTTCTTGAGTACAGAGGTTCTGTCACATTCAGAAGAGATGGGGAACCATTCTCTTCTGAGTATGTGAGTTCTGTGGAAGAATTTTGGATTCTCTCAACTTTCCTATCTTCTCTTCTGTGATGGCCACTGATCCACGGGTAAAGGGTCATATGGAGGCCCCATTGCTAAACATCTCTAATGAGATCTGAAAGCTACACAAATCTATGGGTAGAAAAGATAATTTAGTATTACATACATTTAGCAGAGGTTAAGTAGTAGGTTTATGGCTGGGGATATTTTCAACACACAAAACATGAGTTCTGGGCGAGGTTCACATTTAGACACATGGACCTAAAACCTAAGGAGGAAGTACTCTACAGCATTTGTGCTACTATTGTACATAGCCATGCTTATACCTCTGCTCATATTGTAGCTCACAGGTTCAACGGGGTAGAACTGTTTGTGACAATTTCTTTTCATATAGAAGCCTACATAGCACTGTCCTGATGACTATAAAAGGTAGTTAGCTGTAAGGAAACTTCAGGGTCAGCAGTAACTTGATTTCTCTGTGTGATGGGTAACAAAAAGTAATAGGAATAGTCTGTATTGTTTTGAGTGTTTGCCATTTCTGACCAACAACTTGGGAAAGGGTAGCTCACATCTGGATCTGGAATTTTTATTTGGCAACTCATGGCTTCAGAAAGAAGATTCATATCCTTATATGAATGTTTTAGAGTAATAAAAAAGATGTTCTTAGGGAGTTTTTTTTTTTTTTAACGTTGACATATCTGAGAGACACTCATATGAATCATGGAATACATGTGGAGGTCTGAAGACACCTTGATGTTGTCAGTTCTTTCCTTTCACTATTTAAATTCCAGAGATGGATCTAAGGGCATCACAATTGCCTATAAGCTCTTAAATCCATTGAACCATCATACTTGACTAGATGGCATTCTTTATAGGTAGAATAAATATATCTGCTCCACTCCAAGGTCTGGTCGAGGAAAGAATTTCACAACATGCAGTTTGAAATATATTGGATTCACAGACCAACACCTCCAAGTATTCATGAGGAGTTATTTCATCTATCTTTAAACCATAGTAAGTCATTAATAAACTTTAAACTTTTAAATGAAGTGTAAAATAATTATCAGTAATCAGAGACAATCTGTGAATTCTTATATCTTCTTTCTATGAACAGCCATTCCACATTTTCTGTAAAGTCAATAAAATCCTTATCACTTCCAGTTTCCTTAGATAAAACCTGGTGCAGAAATGAAAACAGCTAGCATTGGTCTCTGGGGTTACTTGGCAAGACAGGAATGTATAAGTCCTTACATAATGACAAGGTGTCCAAGGACTCATTGATTTGCTATCAAGAGAAGGTTATTCTTGATCATCACAGACTAGTCAAATATGGTACAGATATTTAGGGAAAACAGAACAAAACAAAACAGAGCCATCCCATTTTACCTTAAGGTATCTTCTCAAATACTTTTATCATTTATAGCTATAAAATTAGAAATAAATTATCAGCCAAAACATTAAGAACTTAAAAATAAATTGGAGCACATTAAAAAATGAGAACTTCAGATCATTGTTGTCATCAATGAAGTTTGAATTTCCACTTCCAAGGTCAGGTGCCTACAAGCCATTACATTGCAAAGCACTAACAATACATTGATTTAAAATTCAGATGTCAGATAAAACATTGGTTCACACATACATATAAGGGCTATAACTATTTCTAAGCCATTTTACACCAAATGAACAATTGACAGCTAGAATCCATGAAGAACAAATAGTCTACAAAATTTCTTGCTCTAAATAACAAGGTTTAAATAAAATCCATCATAGGTTTAAATTATTTTAAAATAAAGTAGACCTTTTTTCCATGATCAGTAGGGTCATGGAATTATTCACTCAGTAGGAATAGTTTTACTTGGTTAATGGATTTTTAAGAAAGTGAATTTAGGTATAAATGAGAAAGTTATACATAAATGTCACATCCTTGTAAGAAATACCCCATGCTTGTAATAACATGTTATATGAGCAATAATTATAGATACTTTTATTTATAATAATGGAAATGAGATAGTGGAGACAAGACAAAGAGATGGAGAAGCGATGATACAGTGTGATCTTTGAAACAGGGAGAAGTAAAGGAACAAAGAAAATATTCAGTAGTATTAAACCTGTTTCAGCTTTATTTCTTTGAAATATGTTCTGACAACATAACTAAAGGAAATTAATAATGATAGCTAAAGGCACAAAACAGGAAAAAGAGAACAGCAAAACAGTCCAGCAGAGAGATGACTTCACCTTGAAGATGAGCCATAGCAGAACAAGTAGAGAGACAAGTATGCCATCATTTCTGGGACATAATTGTTATAAGTTTAACTACATTACCCAAATTCATATATTATAGTCCTTTACCCCAGTGCAGCAGAATATGACCTCATCTGGTAATAGACTAAATGCAGAAATAAATTGTTAAATGAGGTTGATGTCATAATAGAATAGGAGGGTTTTGTAATTTAATGTCGTGTGTGTTCTTACAAGATAGGGAAACTTGAACAGAGGGAGGAATGTAGGACGAATATGTGAGAATAATGGCAGGCATAGGAGTAAGACAGCAAAAAACAGAGAAGCCACAAAAGCAAATCTGGGTCAATTTTTTCCTTAGCTGGCTCAGAGTGGCAAGGTACTCTGTGATCTTGGTCATGTAACATCCAAATTTATAACAAAATTGATTCCTTAGCCAGGCCATACACTTTGTGATAGTGTGTTACATCTGCCACAAAAACTGAATTTAATAATCAAGACTTATTCTGGTTGATTTTAAGTGCTATATTTATCTCTATTGATGAATACAATCCATGTACCCAGCTATCTTTGTTCATTTCAGTGAATTTATGCAAAAGAAGGACACAGAATCTGAGGAGAATGAAAGAGTATTCAGACAGGAATGATGAGTGTGTACCGTGTACATGCTACAATGGGCTAGTTCCTGATTATTTATATTGTTTGAACTTTATGACTTCCTTTGAGCCCCTTATCTTTTGACTTGAGGTTTCCAGTCAAGACCAATCTGTAGAAAATAAAGTAAGGCTATAATAGGTATTTCTGGAATGTTTGTTTGTTTGTACATTTCTTTGTTTTGTTTTATCTCACTGAGAAATCCAACATGAAAAAAATATGGCTGCCTAAGAAGCCATTATGAGTTTTGGGAGCAACATATTTTTTATGGACTCTCTGATAAACATAATGAGCTTGTCCAAAAGTCAGGGCAATTTTCAGAAATGATACAAATACTGATCAATACTTTTAAGCAATGAACCCTTTAAAATATATTAACTTTGAAAAATACAACTTATAAAAATGAAGTGATGCTCCAGAACTGGCGTTCAAACAGAAAACAACTTTCAGGAACAATTACTCTATTTTCAGTTTGGAGCCTACCAGATTAGAAAAAATTTCCCTCCATGGACACCTATGTCACAAAGCCAGAGTTAAAGATATCAAACAATACAAATTGTAGAGTACTACAATTGGAAAATGACTATTCTTCCAGTTTCTTATAACAACATCCTCAACAAAGGAATTGGCAAAAACAAATAGGCATAGTCACTTGTTAAAAAAAAATAATGCTTTCCTAAGTCAAATATCAGAGCTTGTACTCCTAGTGATCCAACATCCTTAAACTACAGAGAAGAAGACTGTAGATTACTTTGGCTTTTATAGATGTCGTTAAAGTCACCAGTATAGGAGACAATAAAGTGAAAGTATTGATTTTTTTCTTTATTCTAATGTAATACCTGGACATCACAGAAAAGCATGCCATGCTGACTTCATTCTCCTAGTCTGTTCACTCCAAAGTCTCTGATGTGAAATTTTGAAATCATGAAAAGCAAGAATAATTTTGCAAGGACTTTTTCAATGTTATATCTTAAGAGAATGAACACTTCCCAAGTTCTGGCAATATATTTTAAAACATTGTGGTGGTTGTAGATTTACCATTATGAAAATCAGCTGAAGCTTCACCCATGTTCTAAATCTATTTCATACTACTTAGTTTATGTTGTCCTTTAGGAGCCCTCTCTCAGTGGTTTAAGAAACTTGGTCAAAGGCCATGCCATGGTGACACATGAGAAATCCTTCAGAGGCAGGGCTTAATGGGGGTCATGGAGTCATTGTAGGGGTATCCTTAGACTGCAGGAGGGCTGCCCTTCTTGGTAACGGTAACTCTTTCCTCTCTTCCTGCCAAGTGCCATGATACCTTCACCAGAACTGAATTGATAGTGACAACAGACCTTGCTGTGAGTAAAATAAACCTCTCTTTGGTCCATGTTGGAATGCCTTCAATACATTTACAATGTAACATAAATTAGACAAATTACTTCAATAATTCAAATAGTCCAAAATAACTTAGTAAATGTTGCAAGTTTTATTCTTAAATTTGATTCCCATGACATAATCTTTCATTTCCTCATTTTTACTTTCCAAACATTCTATATCTGTCAACTCCAATAAGGCTTAACAACCTAGAAGTATAGACCTAGTGTCACTTAGCATTTCTGATCTTTGTATATTTCAGAATTCTTATCTCTGTATGATTTATTTAAGTATTGAGCTACAGATATGTAGGCCCCAGATGAAAATACATTTTGCAATGAAAATACTTTCTACCATGTGCCATAAACCTTCACTGCCACTGTGTCTCCTCTTATTTTTACTCTTTTAAATTCAACTAGGTTTGGGGAGGGAAAACCATATATATATATATATATATATATATATATATATATATATATATATATATATATCAGAAAATAATACAAGTAAAACCAAGTATTGTATAATGTTTGTGTCAGATTTCATATCTTGATGGAAAACTCATTACTTCTATTGTTTTTCAGCCAGAAATGTATAACCTGAATGTAACCACAAGACCTTATCCGACATACACAAATTAAGGAAAGGCCATCCAGAGATTGCCTCACCTAGGTATCCATCCCATCTGCAGACACCAAACCCAGACACTATTGCAGATGCAAAGATGTGCATGCTGACAGGAGCCTGATAGAGCTGTCTCCTGAGAGGCTGTGCTAGAGTGTGACCAATACCTATGCTGAGTCAGGCAGCCAAACATCTCTGACTGAGCGTGGGCATCCCAATGAGGTTAGGGCAAGGGCTGAATGAACTGAAGGAGTTTGCAACCCCATAGGAAGAACAACAATATCCACCAACCAGAGCCCCAAAGCACCCAGCAACTAGACCACCAAACAAAGAGTACACAGCAGAAGGACCCATGGGTACAGCTGGATATGTAGCAGAGGATGGCCTTATCTGGCATCAATGGGAGGGAAGCCCCTTGGTCCAGTGGATGCTCAATGTCCCAGGGTAGGGGAGTCCTAATGCGAGTGAGTGGGTGGGTAGAGGAGCACCCTCATAGAGACAGGGGTTAGGGGTAAGGGGTAGGGGGATTGTGGAGGGGAAACCGGGAAAGGGGGATAACATTTGAAACATAAATAAATAAAGTAACCAATAAAAATTATAATATACAAAAAAATAGAGAATCATTCATGAAACCATTGGCCTAGAATCATCAAAAATCAGTGCCATGATTAGGAAAGTGCAATTTTCTATATTGAAGCACACTAAACATTTTAGTACACTTTCTGTAGCTATCAGCACAATAAAAAAAATTCTGTGCAATTTTAAAGCAGCTTATTTGAGCTTACAACTCTGGACTACACCTGTTGATGACATTCCTTATGATACAATTCTGAGAAGCAGAGAATACCATGATAGGAGAAGAAACAGTTATTTGTTTCCACACCCTTTCTCTCTTCTCTCCCCTCCTTTCTCACTTTCCCTCCCCTTCTTCTTCTTCCTTTCTCTCTCCCTTCTATTTATGTCTCTTCCTTTTCCTACTCTTTCTTCCATCTCTATGTCTTTCTCTGCCTCTCTGTCTCTTGACTCACAGTAGGAGTCAGTGACTAGGAAGAGCCCTAACTTTATAATCTGATGGAACTATTTTTACATCTTCTTCTTTTTTTATGGTAATTTTTAAAATTTTATTAGTTATTTTCTTTTTTAACTTATTTTATTAGATATTTTCTTCAATTACATTTCAAATACTATCCCGAAAGCTCCCTATACCCTACCTCCACCCTGCTCCCCTGCCCACCCACTCCCACTTCTTGGCCCTGGAGTTCCCAGGGGCATATAAAGTTTGCAAGACCAAGGGGCATCTCTTCCCAACGATGGCTGACTAGGCCATCTTCTGCTATATATGCATCTAGAGACACAAGCTCTGGTGGTACTAATTAGTTTATATTGTTGTTTCACCTATAGGGCTGCAGACCCCTTCAGTTCCTTGAGTCATTTCTCTAGCTCCTCCATTAGGGTCTCTGTGTTCTATCCTATAGATGACTGTGGGCATCCACTTCTATATTTGCCAGGCATTGNCATAGCCTCACAGAGATAGCTTTATAAGCTGTAAAGAACCCAGATGTCCCTCAATAGAGGAATGGATACAGAAAATGTGATACATTTACACAATGGAGTACTACTCAGCTATTAAAAACAATGAATTTATGAAATTCTTAGGCAAATGGATGTATCTGGAGGATATCATCGGGGTGAGGTAACCCAGTCACAAAAGAACTCACTTGATATGCACTCACTGACAAGTGGAAACCTAGATTATCCAAGATACAATCTCCAAAACACAAGAAAATGAAGAATAAGGAAGACCAACATGTAGATACTTCATTCCTCCCTAAAATAGGGAATAAAATACCCATGAAAGAAGTGGCAGAGACAAAGTTTGGAGCTAAGACGAAAGGATGGACCATCCAGAGACTGTCCCACCTGGGGGTCCATCCCATAATCAGCCACCAAACGCAGACACTATTGCATATGCCAGCATGATCTTGCTGAAAGGACACTGATATAGCTGTCTCTGTGAGGCTATTTTTACTTCTTTAATGCCATAGTTCTGAAAGTTGTACTTGAATTAAATATCCACTGCCACCAGCTCTCTCAACAGTGAGAAAATCCATATTCAAACATTAAAAACAAACAAACAATAAAACCTAAATGCATATGTAATTTGTTCAAAGGATGAACATAAGCAGTAGAAATGACACTACTCTAGACCTCTGGAAGAAGAGCCAGTGTTCTTAAACACTGAGCCATCTCTCCAACCCCATCAATGTGAATTTTTATTCTCAATAAGTATTCACTCACAAGAGAAAAATCTTTAGTTTATATTTTTGAGATACTAAACCTTTACCTTCATTTATTTTTTTAAGTACTTTACTTACATTCAAACTGCTGGCCCAGTCTCCTCAACAGGGCTCTTTCCCCTACCTCCTGTCATTTGCCTTTGAGAGGGTGCCTTGCTCCCAGGTATCCCCCTTCCCTGGTGCATCGAGGTGGCTCAGAGGTTAAAAGATACGTCTCACAATGAAAAAGAGCAAAACTTTATAAAATGCATATTCAAGACTTAAGGATCTTGCAAATATCACCAAATAACTTTTCTTCTGAGACTATACTTCATTGAGAGAGCACGTGTCTACTATACCAAGCACCAAAAAAAGAGAGAGGGGAAAGTATTTCAAATATGTAAGTTATTTTGAAATATTTGAATTAATAGTGATTTAATTACATGGGGTTTTGTGCTCGTTGTGGCATATATCTCAAAGGATTTTTTTTTTCAAACATTTGGCTGAGGATGGTGATACACACCTTTAATCCCAGCAATGCAGAGCCAGGGGCAGGCAGATCTACATTGCTGGTTCCTGGCTAACTAGGGATACGCTAGCTCAAAAAAAAAAAAAAAAAAAAAAAAAAAAAAAAAAAAATGTTTATAGCTGGAGAGTTGTGGCACATGCCTTTAGTCCCAGCACTTGGAAGGCAGAGGCACACAGAGCTCTAGGTTAGAGTCCATCCTGGTCTACAGAGTTAGTTCCAGAGTGCCTGGGGTCCAACAAGCAACCCTGTCTCAAAGAACCAAAAGCAAAAATAAAAACAAAGTGAACAAACGTTTGTAAATGACAGTAAATATATATTAAAATGCATCCAATAACTGAGAAGAATATGCTTATACTCACACCCACATACACCTAGGAAATGTTCTCTTTAAAGAAGATATTCAAATATACACTTATGGACCTATTGAAGGCAATTAACAAAAGCATAAGATAAACAAACATGGTGACTTCGATGTATTATCCCAGCTACTCTGAAGCCTGAGGCAAGAGGATTGCAATTTCAGAAACTATCCAGGTGGCAGAGCAAGTTCAAGTTTCAGCCATGGGAAATTTCATGATATTCTGTCTCAAAAATTTAAACAAAATAGACAGCCACTAAAGCTCATTCGTGACTGTGACCCTAGTATGTACGATCCCCTAGGTTCCATCTGTACAAAATATCATCATGTAAGAAGAAAGAAAGGGCAGAAGAAAGATGAAGACAAAGAAGCAAAGAAAGAAAATTTTAGGTACCCAATGAGCAAAGTCATATGATGCTGCTAAATATCTTTCACTGTATTATCTCTATGTCATGTTAAATGAGAAAGTAAAGGTGAATTATATTGTCCATTATGTTTGCATGGTCAGTCTTCCCTCACTAAGGTAAGCATCACTGAATTATCTGAAGGCAGAAAAAAAGTAGCATTGTAAAAAATAAAGGTGCTGTAACTCTCTCCAGATGAGCAAAATAATCAGTGCTGGACAGGTACCTCTGTGCCTTTTCTTAGGGAAATAATGAGAAAGAAAGAAAAACTGGTAAGGACTCCCTGTTCCCAGTGGTGCCTACATGGTCATGCGCATGTCATTTTAAAGTAAGTCTTCATTCCTTTTCAGTTTTTCAGGCCCTGCTTTGAATCATTCCATTGGCACCCAGCTGAGCTCAGTCAGGCTTTCAAGGTTGAATGTGACTGCCAGACAGGCTTAACTATTTCCTGTGTGTCTTAAGGGAGACTGAAAAGGTTACTGTTTAAAATGTTTGATAGGGAGGAACTGAGATCATCTGTCCTCAAGAGCAAGGCAGCATGTGTTCTTTCTGAAGGAGATAGCATCTGGCAATAAATAGTAAATATTGAAGCTGTCATTCATCCAACTTGACTGGAAAGCACATCTTCAAAATGAATTTCTCAATGAATTTTATTGACATTCACTTAAACAGCACGCAGAGTAAATCATGATGTTCTCTAGTGAAAGTAAACATATAAAATAAAATCATGTTTTCACTACAAAAACAAAGATGTCAATTCTATTAGCAGTTAAACTATTATAGTAGTAATAACATTAATTTTATTATTATTATTATTATTATTATTATTATTATTGTTCTACAATCAAAATGCAAATCAAACCAAATAAGCTTTTTGTTTTTAATTCTTAAAATTTTAAGCTTGTACAACATTCTCTTTCTAAGCAGGACATGACTAGTCACTAATCAAATGAGAGTTTTCATATTTCACAAAGAGAAGTCTTATGTCCTGATGCAGTGAGAGGATTTGGATGAATGTATCCTTTCATTGGATTTGCAATAGAAAGAAATGCCTCCTAAGAAAGATTTTAAAAGATGAAATATGATGAGTCATATATAAAATATGTATTTTTAGCCACATTTAGTGACAGTGATAAAGAAATGTAGCTCTGGTTTCATTAAGAAAATCAAAGTCATTGTAAAAATAAGATGAAAGACTACTATGTAAGAAGTATTCTCCATCCACCTTGGCATGCCAATTAGTATTGTCATTATACAGGTTTTTTTCTTCAGGTTACCATAGTGTTGAGATTTCATGGGTAAAGATTTCCTGTATTGTTTAGATGATACTATCTTCAACAGGTACCTTGGTTCGCTGTCTCTTAGAATCTTTTTCTCTCTTCTTCCTAGATATATACTAAGCCTTCTTGAGTTAGAGGAGTCATGTTGTAGATGTACCAATTAGGGCAGGTCACCAACAATCACTTATCATCTGCATTTTGACCAGTTGTAATTTCTTCCTTAGTCTCCATCTACGGCTTTACCAGTTATAAAATCCTTTAATACTTTCCATCTATTGCTTTTTTCAACAGAGTGAAAGCTGCCTGTTCCTGAGAACTATCCTTTGGTATAAGAATTAGAAGTAAGGATACACTTATAGATTATATCATTGTAGAAAAGTAGTAGTAGTAAGTTCTTCACTAGGATCTATGACTTCTCCATCCATGAGGCTGTGTTAATATTAATAGGCATGAACTGCTTGTTCTGAGAAAAACATAAGTCAAATTAGACAGCTCTTAATTTTTTTCTTAAATAGAAATGCACAAATACATATATCTCAGAATAATGATATTATTGCATCCTTGAGGATAACTTCCTGTGATGGTCACTGTCGTGGTTCATAGGTTTTACAGCTAGGTAGGAACATCTCTAGCTTTCTTTTTTTCCAATTGGCAACTTGTAAATGTCCAGGGAAACAAAAGTGCTTCTGGGTCAGTTCAAGCTCAATTTCTCCAAGTTCTGTGTCCAAAGTGTATGGTCCAAACTGATTAAATTAAAGATAAATCTTAGGAAAGATTCATAACCACACAAATTAAGAAAAGTGAATAAGAAAGGGAGAAAGCAGACAAGTTTATAGAACAAGAGCTTTGAAGAATGAAAATTAACAGGCTTCTCAATTCTTGTCTGAGAATGACTAAGCAAAAGGTAAAGCAGAAAGAAGGTGGTACAAACAGTATATTCGAAATAATGGATAAAAATAATGAAAATTATTCTGAAACTTCAAATGAGGCATAGATCTTGAGAGTGGAATACTTTTGTTAAGTATATTTACTGAAAATCAGGTTTTAACTGTGTTAGAATTAGTTCATCTCTCAAATCATCTAAACACCCTCCTAGTTTTGAAGAAAAAAAAAAAACCTTATTTGGCCATCATGTGACCAGGTAAATTACAGTATTTTTTGTTTGTTTGTTTGTTTGTTTGTTTTTAATCTTGGAGGGAGTTGATCAAGGGACTTCAAATACCTTTTTATTCCTTCAGTAGTAATATAATCTTATTCCTTCCAAATCATTTTACCCAGACTATACCTCCCAAGCCCAAAGATAGTCTCTTCAACTATGACTTCATTCATGTTTAAGATAGTTTCTTCAAGTATGGCTTCATTTGTGTTTAAGAAATACTCATATTATCCCTCTGAGAATTTTCTACAATATATTTTGGTCATATCTACACACCACACCTCACAGATCCATTCTCACATTCTCACTCCACCCCATCCCAACATTGTGTCCTTTTAAAGAGTTTTTTAACAACCCACTTACTCCAATTTATGCTACTGATATATTTCTGGGTATGAGGTCATCACTGACATATGGCAAACCTACTAGGATCCATACTATTGTAAAGTATACTGATACCACACCATCCAAGCCATCAACCATGCACAGTTCTCAGATAAGGATAAGGATTTCTCAATCCTTTCTTTCTTTCTTCTTTTATTTTTCTCCATGCTATGATGTCAACTACCTTGAATCCTGTAGATCTTTTGCAGACAATCATAGTTGCTATGATTTCCAAGTGAAGTAGTTCTGTTGTTGCCAAAAAAGACTGGTTTTCTCTGGTTCTTTCAGTCCTCAGGCTCTTGTGTCTGCCTCTTCTTCTATGATGGTCCCTGAGCCATGGGTATGGGGTACATGCCTCATTAATGGTTGATCACTCTATCGACATGCAATACATTTTGATTAGTCATGCACTTTTCTCTTTAGCTTCTTTAACTATGATGCTAGCATTTTAAAATTATTAAAGTTAAAATCACCCAAATTGAGATAAAATTACCTATTTAAAACCAAAGGATATATGTTTTATATAATTGCTCTCTTTCTAATAGTAAGTTTTAACCATTGGACATTTGAAATACAGGCCAAATATGGTAAATTTTGATTGCAATAAAATTAATATTATTAATATACATCACTATAAACATCTACAAATATGAATGTTTCAAATTATACTACTTTCTCACAAAACCAGATAAAGCCTCAGATATAGTCATAATATGAGTCTATCTTTTATATAAGAATCTTTTATAACTTTAGCCCTTGAAGCATCTTCTTCGGCATATATTGTGCAAAGATTTAAAAAGCAGGCATGCTGCAATACACACACACACACACACACACACACACACACACACACACACATATATATATATATATACATATATATATATATATATATATATATA